>NC_091694.1:58805378-59108409 GCF_041296265.1 Equus caballus | reverse complement strand
TTCTGTGCTTTTAACCAAAGCCTACCATCAAGGAGAACTATTTTACCAGAGTCCACCTACCTCGGGTTTTATCACAGCCTATCTTGGTAGAAGGGAAATACCAGACTCCACCCCCAGCAGCCTTCCTCAAGGATGACGTGAAATAGCCAACTCTACTCCCTCTACCTTCCTCTCTCATCCTACGGGCTGTGGTGAAACTGAGAAGCATTCAGTAACCGTGTGACGGTACCAGTCCAGGGATACAGGCTCTTTAAAATACTGAGACCTAATCATTGGACTATAAAACATTTGTGCTACCCCACACCTTTTTGTTTTGTTTTGATGAGGAAGATTGGCCCTGAGCTCACATCTGTGTCAGTCTTCCTCTACTTTGTATGTGGGATGCCGTCACAGCATGGCTTGATGAGCAGTGTGTGGGTCTGCACACAGAACCTGAACCTGCAAACCCCGGGCTACCAAAGCGGAGCATGCAAACCTAACCATTACAATACTGGCCCAGCCTGCTACCCTACACCTTATCATCACATCAATAGAGCTCCTGTGTAATACCAGGAGATTACAACTTTATGTCTCAGGGCTTACTTAAGAAGTCTCTAGGGAAACCCAAAGACAACAAGGGAGACAAAAACAATGGATGCCAGAGGAAAGTTTAGCCTTTGATATCTATAGCCATGAAAACAATAAACATAGCCTGTCTCCTAGGCAGATAAACATAGAACTTCACACTAAAGACCTACTGACCTCGGTTCCTTTTACCCAGTACGTCAGGCCTGGCTTTCACAAGAAATTACACGGCATGCTAAACGACAAAAACACAATTTGAAGAGACAAAGCGAGCCTCAGAACCAGACTCAGACATGCAGGAGATTTTGGAATTATCAGACTGGGAATTTTAAATAACTATGATTAATATGCAAAGGAACTAAGGGAAAAAGTGGAAAACATGCAAGAACAGATAGGTAATGTAAAGCAGAGAGATGGAAATTCTAAGAAAGAATCAAAAGGAAAGGCTAGAAATAAATACTGTAACAGAAACAAAAAATGGCTTTGATGGGCCCTTTAATAGACTGTACATGAACAAGGAAAGAATCAATGAGTTTGAAGAAATATCAATAGAAATTTTCTGTTTTAGTTCATTTGAGTTGCTATAACAAAATACCACAGACTGGGTAGCTTATAAACAACAGAAATTCTTTGCTTACAGTTCTGGAGGCTGAGAAGTCCAAGGTCAAGGGGCCAGCATGGTTGCATCATTGAGGGCTCTCTTCCTGGTTCATAGCCGGCACCTTCTCTCTGTGTCCTCACATGGCAGAAGGGACAAAGGCTCCCTCTGGACCTCTTTTATAAGAACACCAATCCCATTCATGAGGGCTCTGCATCCATCCATCCACCACCTTTGGAGATTAGGATTAAACATATGAATTTGGGGGGGACACAAACTTTCAGACCATAGCACTTCCGAAACGAAATGCAAAGAGAAAATGAATGAAAAAAATGGAACAGAATATCCAAGAACTGTGGGACAATTGCATACAGGTAACGGGAATACCAGAAGGAGAAGAAAGAGAGAAAGGAACAGAAGACATATTTGAAGTAATAATGACCAAGAATTTTCCTAAATAATGACAAACACCAAACCACAGATCCAGGAAACTTAAAGAACACCAAGGAACATAAATTCCAAGAACTCTATGCCTAAGTATATTATATTGAAGCTGCAGAAAATCTAAGACAAGGGAAAAATCTTGAAAGAAGACAGAGGGGAAAAAACACCTTACCTATCGAGGAGGAAGGGGAAAATCAGATCAGACTTCTCTTTGGAAACTATGCAAGCAAGAAGGGAGTGGAGAGAAATATTTAAAGTATTGAAAGAAAAAACCATCAACCCAGAAATCTATATCTAGGGAAATCATCCCTCAAAAAGTGAAAGGGAAATAAAGACTTTCATAGACAAACAAAAATTGAGGAAATTTGTCACTAGTAGACCTGCCTTGCAAGAAATGTTAGAAGAAGTCTTTAGAGAGAAGAAAAATGATAGACATGAGAAATTGGGATGTGCATACAGAAAGTAAGAGCCTTAGGGAAGGAATCAACGTAAAATAGAATATTTTTTCCTTTTTGTTGATTGAGCTAATGGATAAAAGCTTGTGGGAAATAATGGCAACAATATATTTGATTATTATAGCTTATGACAGCAATCCTATAAGCTTTGAGCAGGAGGAATTGGGAATACTCGGTTGTGAGGACTTGTATTAACCACAAAGCAGAATGGTGTTATTTGAAAATGGAATTAAATTAGTTGCAAAAGTATATTGCAAACTCAAGGGTGACCACTAAAAATTCTTTTTAAAAAAATGAGTATAATTAATATTCTATGAAAGGAAAGAAAATAGAAACATATAAAAGGATGCTCAGTTAAAACCAGGGGAGGCAGAAAGAGCAGAAGAGAAAGAAAAGAAAGAACAATGGCAGCAAATAGAAGTAACAGATGTGATAGATATTAATCCCACTATATCAGTATTCACGCCCTGTGCTGAAAGAAATGTGATAAACTAGGAACAGAAGGGAACTGCCTCAACATTATAAAAGCTGTATATGAAAAACCCACAGCTAACATCATACTCAATGGTGAAAGACTGAAAGATTTTCCCCTAAGATCAGGGACAAGACAAGGATGCCCACTTTCACCACTTCTATTCAACATGGCACTGCAAGGTCTAGCCAGATCACTAAGCAAGAAAAAGAAATAAAAAGGCATTCAAACTGCAAGGAAAGAAGTAAAATTATATTTGTTCACAGATGACATGACCTTCTATGAAGGAAACCCCAAAGATTGCACCAAACTGTTAGACCAAATAAACAACTCAGCAAAGTTGCAGGATACAAATCAACACACAAAATCAGCTGCATTTCTATACACTAGCAATAAACAATCCAAAAAAGGAAATTAGGAAAACAATCCCATTTATGATAGCATCAAAAAGAATGAAATACTTAGGAGTAAATGTAACCAAGGAGGCAAAAAATTTGTATACTGAAAACTATAAAACATTGCTGAAAAAAGTTAAAGAAGGCATAAATAAGTAGAAAGACACCCGATAGTCACGGATTGGAAGACCTAATAGTGGTAAGATGACAATATTACCCCAAGTGATCTACAGAAACAATGCAATCCCTATCAAAATCCCAGAGACACTTTGTGGAAATAGAAAAACCCATCCTAAAATTCGTAAGGAATCTCAGGACCTAAATAGCCAAAAACATGTTGAATAAGAACAAAATTGGAAGTCTCACACTTCCTGACTTCAAAACATATTAGAAAGCTACAGTAATCAAAGCAATATGGTACTGGCATAAAGACAGCCATGTAGACCAATGGACAGAATTGAGAGCCCAGAAACAAATCCTTGCATGTATGGTCAAATGATTTTCAACAAGGCTACTGAGACCATTCAATGAGGAAAGCACACTCTTTTCAACAAATTGTGCTGGAAAAAATGGAAATCCACATGAAAAAGAATGAAGTTGGACTCTACCAAAAATTAACTCAAAGTGGATAAAAATAAAGCCCTGATTGCAAGAGCTAAAACTGTGAAGCTTTTAATAGAAAACAAAATCACAAGACTTCACTTCACATCTATTATAATGGCTATTATAAAAAGATAACGGAAAATAACAGTGTTGGCAAGGATGTAGACAAATTGAAAATGTTGTGTATTGCTTATGGAAAAGTAAAATAGTGTAGCCACTGTGGAAGATAGTATGTGAGGCCTTTAACAATTAAATATAGAATTACCATAGGATGCAGCAATTTCACTTCTAGATATATAACCAAAAGGACTGAAATCAAAGAATCAAACAAATACTTGTACATCAACCTTCATGCAGCATTATGCACAACAGCCAAAAGGTAGAAGTGACCCAGATGTCTATCAGTAGGTAAATGGATAAACAAGATGTGGTAAACACATACAATGGAATATTATTCAGCCTTAAAAAAAGGAATGAAATTTTGATACATGCTACAACTTGGATGAATCTTGACAACATGACTCTAAGGGAAATAAGCCATATGCAAAAAAGACAAATACTGTCTGATTCCATTTATATGAGTCTGGGAAAAATTCCCCTGTTTCTTCTTTACTCTCACACACAATACTTCTGACATCAAATGTGTGGGATTTTTTCTCACACCAACAAATTCTGTGGCATCAGCTGGGTATCTGATAGTTGAACTCTGTTCTGACACCACCTGTCTGGAGTCAGCCTCCGATCCGACAGCTTAAGGGCTCAGTCCCACAAGCCTGCCCTCACTTCACATGCCACTTGCAAGTTTCAGGTTGTTTCTTGTTCTTCTCGCCAACTGGTTATAAATCCAGGTTCCCGCAACCCGCTCCTTGGATTCCATAACTTTCTAGAAGGGCTCACAGAATTCAGGGAAACACTTTCTCGGGTTTGCCAGTCTATTAAAAGAGGGTATGATAAAGGGTACAGATGAGCTTCCGGATGGAAGCGATATGGAGGGCGAAGTACAGCAGAAGAGGCACAGAGCTTCCATGCCCTCTCCAGGCGCACCACTCTCCCAGTACCTCTACCTGTCCAGTAAGCCAGAAGCTCTCCAAACCCCGTGCTTTTGGGATTTTTCTGGAGGCTTCATCATGGAAGAGCGACTGATCATTAACTCAATTTCCAGCCCCTCTCCCCTTCCCAGGGGATGGGAGGTGGGGCTGAAGGTTCTAAGCTTCTAATCGTGGCTTGGTCTTTCTGCTGACCAGTCCCGACTCTGAAGCCATCTAGGAGCTCACCAGTAGTTGCCTTAGAACAAAAGACAGTCCTACCACCCAGGAAATTCCAAGGGACTTAGGAGTTCTGTGTCGGGAACTGGGGTCAAAGACCAAATATGAGAACAAAAGATGTTCCTACTGCCCTTATTCCTTAGGAAATTACAAGGGTTTCAGGAGCTCTGTGCTAGGAACTGGGGTCAGAGACCAATATATGTATTTTCTATTTCACAATGAGGTACCTAGAATAGTTAAATTCATAGAGAGTAGAATAGAGATTATCAAGGGCTTGTAGAAGGAGGAAGTGGGAGTATTGTTTAATGGGTACAGAGTTTCTGTTTGGGATGGTGAGAAAGTTCTGAATAGTGGTGATTGCTGTACAATATTCGGAATGTACTTAATGTCACTGAATTGTACACTTAAAATGGTTAAAATCGTAAATTTTATGTTATGTAAATTTTACCACAAAAAAAACCACTCACCAACTAGGCATAGAAGTGAACCTCCTCAATTTGATAAAGAACACCTACAAAAATCCTACAGCTAATATCATATTAATGGAGAGAAACTACATAGCTTCTTGCTAATATTAGGAACAATGCAAGGATGTGTCCTGTCACACTCCTATCCAACAATGTAATGGAACTTCTAGCTAATGCAATAAAACAAAGAAAGAAAGCGAAATGTATACAGATCGGGAAAGAAGAAATAAAGCTCTTTTCGTTCATAGGTGACCTGATTGTCTATGTAGAAAATTCCAAAGAATCAACAAAAAATTCCTGGAACTAACAAGTGATTATACTAAGCTTTCAGGATGCAAGCTTATTATACAAAAATCCATTGCTTCCCTGTATGCCAGAAAAGGACACTTGGAATTTTATTTATTTATTTACTTATTTCTTTGTTTGTTTGTTTTGAGGAAGATTAGCCCTGAGCTAACTGCTGCCATTCCTCCTCATTTTGCTGAGGAAGACTGGCCCTGAGCTCACATCCATGCCCGTCTTCCTCTACTTTATATGTGGAACAACTACCACAGCATGGCGTGCCAAGTGGTGCCATGTCCTCACCTCGGATCCAAACCGGCGAACCACGGGCCGCTGAGGCGGAAGGTGCGCACTTAACCACCGCACCACTGGGCTGGCCCCGACACTTGGAATTTTAAATGAAAAACAATAACATTTACATTAGCACAAGAAAATACTTAAGTATATTTCAAAACATGTACAAGATCTATATGAAGAAAACTACAAATTCTGATGTAAGTAATCAAAGAAGATCTCAATAAATGAAGAGGTATTCCATGTTCATGGACAGAAAGACTCAATATTGTCAAGACCTCAGTTCTTTCCAACTTGATCTATAACTACAAGGCATTCCCAATCAAAACCCTAGCAAGTTATTTTGTAGATATCAACAAACTGATTCTAAAATTTACATGGAAATGCAAAACCCCAGAAGAGTCAACACAATATTAAAAGAGGACAAAGTTGGAGGACTAAGCCTAAGTGCTTTCAAGACTCACTATAAAGCTCTAGTAAACAAGATAGTAAGGTACTGGTGAAAGAATACACAAGTATGTCAATGGAACAAAACAGAAAGGCCAAAAGTAAACCCACTCTAAATTAGTCAACTAATCTTCCACAAAGGAGCAAAAGCAATTTAAAGGACTTTTTAGATACAAACCAAAAGCACGATCCATGAAAGAAAAAAATTGCTAAGTGGAACTTAAAATTAAAAACTTGCTCTGCAAAAAATACTATTAATAGAATGAAAAGATAATGGACTGGTATCCAAAACAAAATGCTTAAAAACTCAACAATATGAAAACAACCCAGTTTAAAAATGGGCAAAAATCTGAACAGAAATCCAACCAAAGAATATATACAGATGGCAAACAAGCATATTAAAAGAGGCTCAACATCATGTATCATGAGGGAATTGCAAATTAAAACAACAATGAGATGAAACAAAAAAACAGCTCACTAATTGGGAAAAAATATTTACAAGCCACTTATCCGACAAAGGGTTAATCTCCATAATATACAAAGAACTCACACGGCTTAACAACAAAAAAACAAACAACCCGATCAAAAAATGGGCAGAGGACATGAACAGACATTTCTCAAAAGAAGATATGAATATGGCCAATGGACACATGAAAAGATGTTCATCATCGCTAATCATCAGGGAAATGCAAAGCAAAACTACACTAAGATATCACCTTACACCCGTTAGATTGGCAAAAACATCCAAAACCAAGAGCGACAAATGTTGCAGAGGTTGTGGAGAAAAAGGAACCCTCATACACTGTTGGTGGGAATACAACTGGTACAGCCACTATGGAAAACAGTATGGAGATTTCTCAAAAAGTTAAAAATAGAAATACCCTATGACCCAGCCATCCCATTACTGGGTATCTATCCTAAGAACCTGAAATCAGAAATCCCAAGAGTCCGTTGCACCCCTATGTTCATCGCAGCATTATTTACAATAGCCAAGATGTGGAACCAACCTACATGCCCAGAAACTGATGACTGGATAAAGAAGATATGGTATATATACACAATGGAATACTACTCAGCCATAAAAAAAGACAAAATTGGCCCATTCGCAGCAACGTGGATGGACCTCGAGGGTATTATGTTAAGCAAAATAAGCCAGTCAGAGAAAGACGAACTCTATATGACTCCACTCATAGGTGGAAGTTAATATATTGACAAGGAGATCTGATCGGTGGTTACCAGGGAAAAGGGGGGTGGGGGGAGGGCACAAAGGGGGAAGTGGTGTACCCACAACATTACTAACAATAATGTACAACTGAAATCTCACAAGGTTGTAATCTATCATAACATTAATAATAATAAAAAAAAAGACAATGAGATACCACTACATTTAGGGTAACTCTGTACTTTCTGTGAAATATTTCTGTAAAGCTAAAACTGCTCTAAAAAATAAAGTCTATTTCTAAAGTAGGCAAAGGATCTGCATTGGCATTTGTCCAAAGGCGATATACAAATAGCCAACAAACACATGAAAAGATGTTCAACATCTTAGCCATGAGACAAATGCAAAAGAAAACAAGGAGCTACCACTACACAAGCACTAGGTGGATATAATAAAAAACACAGATAATAACAAGTGTTGGCATGGATGTGGAGAAATTGAGACCCTCATAGATTCCTGGTACAGATATAAAATGCTGCAGTCACTGTGGAAAACTATTTAACAATTCTTCAAAAAGTTAAACGTAGAGTTCCCATGTGACCTAGTAATTGTACTCTTAGCTGTATCCCCAAGAGAATTAACAACATATGTCCATACAAAGACTTCTACATGAATGTTCCTAGTAACACTATTCAAAATAGCCAAAAACTTTAAGTAAATCTTTGTCAAATCACTAGGTGACCACTAAGGTAACAGAACAGAGACTCAGTGGCCACACACAATAAACAATACTGTCTTAAAAAGAGTTTAGAAAAGTAACTAAAATGAAAACCAGTGTTCCTTATGAAGCAGCAGCAACAAGCCCTGGGGACTGGAGAGAATCTGACTTCCAGAGTGTCTGAATTATGATTTTAAAAATGCCAAGTTTTCAATACAAAATTACTATGTATGCAAAGAATTGAGAATGTATGGCCATTAACAGGAAGAAAAGATTAATATGCCCAGACAATGGACAAAGAACTAAAGGAAACCAGAAGCATAATGTCTCCACAAATAGAGGATATCAATCAATAAATAGAAAGTAGGAGCCAAACAGAAACCCTGGAGCTGAACGACATAATAACTGAAATGAAAATTTCACTGGAGGGGCTTAGCATCAGACTGGAACAGACAGAAGAAAGAGTCAGTGAGCTTGAAGATGAGACTGCTCAGATACCAATTATCTGACACCAACTGGGTATGCTACAATTCAATTCAATTCTGACACCAACTAACTGGAGTTAGCATCAGATCCCACAAGTTAAAGAACAATATCCCCAACAAGACTTCAGATGCCACCACAAGTGGAGTCCCCAGGCTACCCACAAATAGCCAATAAGGACATGAAAAGATGTCAACATCACTAGTCATTTAGGAAATGCAAATTAAAACCACTATGAGATACCACTTCATGCCTATTATGATGGCTATTATCAAAAAATGAAATTTTTTTTAGTGTTGTGAGGATGTAGATAAATTGGAACCCTTGTGTCCTGCTGGTAAGAATGCAAAATGGTACAGCCACTGTGGAAAACGGTTTGGCATCTCTTCAAAAAGTTAAACATAGAAATATTGTATCTTCCAGCAATTCCACCACTAACTTATACCCCAAAGAATCAAAAGCAGGGATTTGAAGAGATATCAATGTGCATAGCATATTAACAGAATGAAGGAAAAAACCACATGATCATTTCAATTGATGCAGAAAAAACATTTGACAAAATTCAACATCCTTTCATGATAAAAACACTCAACAAAATAGGATTAGAAGGAAACTACCTCAACATAATAAAAGGCATATATGAAAAACCCAAAGCAAACATTATATGTTCAGTGGTGAAAGACTGAAAGAACAGGAACAAGGCAAGGATGCCCGCTCTTGCCACTTGTATCCAACATAGTACTAGAAGTTATAGCAAGAGCAGTTAGGGAAGAAAATGAAATAAAAGGCATCCAAATTGGAAAGGAAGAAGTAAAATCTCTGTTCAAAAATGATATAATCTTATATGTAGAAAACTCTGAAGATTCCACAAAAAAAAACTGTTACAGCTAATAAATGAATTCAGTATTGTAGTAGGATACAAAGTCAACACAAAAAATATCAGTTGTATTTCTGTACACCAATAATGAACAATCTGACGGGATTGGCCCCATGGCCAAGCAATTAAGTTCACATACTCCACTTCAGTGGCCCAGGGTTCACTGGTTCGGATCCTGGACACAGACCTACACATTGCTCATCAAGCCATGCTGTAGTGGCATCCCACAGAGAAGAACTAGAATGACTTACAACTAGGATATACAAATATGTACTGGGGCTTTGGGGAGAAAAACGAGGAAGTTGGCAACAGATGTTAGCTCAGGGCCAATCTTCCTCACCAAAAAAAGCATACCTTAAAAAAATTAAAATTAAAATTAAAAAATAATGAACTCTCTGAAAAGAGAATTATGAAAACAATTCCATTTACAATAGCATCAAAAAGAATAAAATACTTTAAGAATTAACTTAACCAAGGAAGTGAAAGACTTGTACAATAAAAATGACAAAATATTGCTGAAAGAAAATAAGAATACATGAGTAAATGGAGGTACATCCCATGTTCAAGGATTGGATGACTTTTTACTGTTAAGATGGAAATACTACCCAAAGCGATCCACAGATTCAATGCAATCCCTATGAAAATCTCAGTGATATTATTTGCAGAAATAGAAAAATCCATCTTAAAATTCACATGGAAATAAAACCACACATCTATGGACAGCTAATCTTTGATAAAGGAGCTAAGAACATACAATGGAGAAAGGAAAGTCTCATCAATAAATGGTGTTGGGAAAACTGGACAGCCACATGCAAAAGAATGAAAGTAGAACTTTATCTTTTGCCATACACAAAAATTAACTCAAAATGGATTAAAGACTTGAAGATAAGACGTGAAACCATAAAACCCTGAGAAGAATATACAGGCAGTACACTCTTTGACATTGGTCTTAGAAGGATCTTTTCAAATACCTTGTCCACTTGGGCAAGAGAAACAAAAGAAAAAGTAAACAAATGCGACTTCATCAGAATAAAGAGCTTCTGAAAGCCAAACGAAACCAGGAACAAAACAAAAAGATGACCCACCAACTGGGAGAAAATATTCGCAAATCATATATCCGACAAGGGGTTAATCTCCAAAATACATAAAGAACTCATACAACTCAACAACAGCAAGAGAAACAACCCAATCAGAAAATGGGCAGAGGATCTAAACAGACATTTTTCCAAAGAAGATATACAGATGGCCAATAAGCACAAGAAAAGATGCTCAACATCAGTGACCATTAAAGAAATGCAAATGAAAATTACATTGAGATATCACCTCACACTCAATAGGATGGCTACTATTAAAAGAAGAAAGAAAGGAGGGCCTACAATGGAGAAAAGAAAGTCTCTTCAACAAATGGTGCTGGGAAAACTGGACAGCCACATGCAAAAGACTGAAAATTGACCATTCTTTTTCACCACACACCAAAATAAACTCAAAATGGATCAAAGACCTAAAGATTAGGCCTGAGACAATAAGTCTTTTGGAAGAGAATATAGGCAGTACACTCTTTGACATCAGTTTCAAAAGAATCTTTTCGGACACTATAACTCCTCAGTTGAGGGAAACAATAGAAAGGATAAACAAATGGGACTTCATCAGACTAAAGAGCTTCTTCAAGGCAAGGGAAAACAGGATTGAAACAAAAAAACAGCTCACAAATTGGGAAAAAATATTTACAAGCCACTTATCCGACAAAGGGTTAATCTCCATAATATACAAAGAACTCACACGGCTTAACAACAAAAAAACAAACAACCCGATCAAAAAATGGGCAGAGGACATGAACAGACATTTCTCAAAAGAAGATATGAATATGGCCAATGGACACATGAAAAGATGTTCATCATCGCTAATCATCAGGGAAATGCAAAGCAAAACTACACTAAGATATCACCTTACACCCGTTAGATTGGCAAAAACATCCAAAACCAAGAGCGACAAATGTTGCAGAGGTTGTGGAGAAAAAGGAACCCTCATACACTGTTGGTGGGAATGCAAACTGGTACAGCCACTATGGAAAACAGTATGGAGATTTCTCAAAAAGTTAAAAATAGAAATACCCTATGACCCAGCCATCCCATTACTGGGTATCTATCCTAAGAACCTGATATCAGAAATCTCAAGAGTCCGTTGCACCCCTATGTTCATCGCAGCATTATTTACAATAGCCAAGACGTGGAACCAGCCTACATGCCCAGAAACTGATGATTGGATAAAGAAGATGTGGTACATATACACAATGGAATACTACTCAGCCATAAAAAAAGACAAAATTGGCCCATTCACAATAACGTGGATGGACCTGGAGGGTATTATGTTAAGCGAAATAAGCCAGTCAGAGAAAGACGAACTCTATATGACTCCACTCATAGGTGGCAGTTAGTATATTGATAAGGAGATCAGATCAGTGGTTACCAGGGAAAAGGGGGGTGGGGGGAGGGCACAAAGGGGGAAGTGGTGTACCCACAACATGACTAACAAAAATGTACAACTGAAATCTCACAAGGTTGTAATCTATCATAACATTAATAAAAAAAAAAAAAAGAAGAAGAAAGAAAATAACAAGTGTTGGTGAGGATGTAGAAAAATTGGAACCCTTTTGCAATTGGTTGGAATGTAAAATGGGACAGCCACCATGGAAATTAGTACGGCAGTTCCTCAAAAAATTAAAAGGAGATTACCATACGACCCACCAATTCCACTTCTGGACATATACCAAACAGAATTGAAAGCAAGAACTCAGACAGATATTTATTCGTAGCAGCATTATTCACAATAGCCGAAACAAAGAAGCAACTCATGTTTCTATTGACAGATGAACAGATAAACAAAATGTATACACATGCAATGGAGTATCATTCAGCCTTAAAAAGGAAGGAAATTCTGGCACACGCTACAACCCAGGTGAACTTGGAAGAAATGCTAAGGTGAAATAATCCAGTCACAAAAAGACACTGCATGATTGCACTTACATGAGGCACTCAGAGTCAGCAAAATCATAGAGACAGAGTAGACTGGTGGTTTCAAGGGCTGGGAGGAGGGGGGATAGAAAGTTATTGTTTAAGGGGTATAGAGTTTCAGATTTACATGATGAAAAGAGCTATGGAGAGGGATGGCGGAGATGGTGGCACAAAATCACAAACATATTTCATGCCACTGAGCTGTACTATTAAAAACGGTTAGGATGGTAAATTTTATGTTACATGTATTTCACCGCGATAAAAATTGAGAAAAAAAATTGATATGGCATTACCTGAGATAGAGCTTGAAAAGGCAAATAATATACACTCACTGACAAGATTAAATACATTAACAGAGAAAGACAAACAAACCCAGATCAGCAATTATATATTATAGGAAAATGAACTGCTTCCATGGAAGAAGAAAGATTCAATATAAGAAAGAGTAAGAACACTTCAAAAGGGAAAATCACATTTCTAGAGTTAAGTCCCATGATAGAGTTAACATTTGGGAGAAAATTTTACCTAAAATTGTAGCTCCTTTGTTGCTGTCCAATAGGATAGAGCAGATCTCTGAATGACCAAGAAAACGTCACTGATACCCTCTCCACCCACAGCTGAGAAAGAATCGAGATAAGCTCAGCTTCCATGCTTCATATATGGCGTATAATTATCATTTCCAGTTTGTAGGCTGGTGATAATTCTATTTTAGCCATGGTCTTTGAAAACTCTTGTAAAAATTTAAGCTAAAAAAACAGGAACAGCTAAAGCTATTCCACAATGGAAAGCTACTTGCTGCTACAGTTGCAGATTTAACGTATTTTGTGCACTAGTGTTCCCAAACCCTGATAAAAGGAATATAGTTTAAAGATAAATGGTGTTATCATCTAATAGGTAGTTGATGGTCCAACTGAATGTCCTGGACACTTTATTTCCTCCATAAATCTGACTGAAAATAGGAAAGACATAAGACATCACAATTAGGAAAATCAAGAGATTTGAAACCGAGAGCGTGGTCAAAACTGAAGCAGTGGCAGCTTGGGCATCTAAACTCAGCCTCACGTCTGCTGACGAACAGCACCTCCCCCAAGCCAACCTCCCCCCCATCTCATCCGGAGCCTTGACGCAGTGAACGGGGCTCACGACTCAACACAGAGATGCCCATGTGGTCAAGACCCCAAACCTCTACCCGTAGGTTGTAGTTCTGCCTGCAAGTACTTTCCCCCATCACAGATACTCAGCATCCTGCTTTTTAGGAAACCAGGGACCGAAAGAAATTTTTTTAAAAGAGACCTACAAACCAGACAACAAACCAATATAAATAAGAAACACACTACTGTGTTTCTAAGACTATTACACCAACCAGCAAAACACTTTCCAAGCTAATTCTTTTTTTATGTAGGCTGAGTCCTTGGTTAATAGATACTAAATCAGCTCAATAGTGAGAGGAAAATGCGCTGAAATATGACTTTCTTCTGCTGCCAACTCCCATATTCGACATATTTCATGGTTCCAAGTGAGTTATGCTGTCAATGGCATTCTTGTCCTTTTGACCCTAAAAGATCCCTTTCTGTGTCATGGGATCAAGTTGAGACACATTTCTAAAAGGACAACCTGTCTGTTACCTGCTCTGCCACTCGATTCCAGTCTATCCTGAAGATGTACACCATGTAGAAAACGGCTTGAAAGAAGACACAGACTATCAATCCAGACCAGAGGGTGCAAAATCAATATCACGAGTTTAGATTGGCTGCAGTTCAGTTCCCATCAACATTAAAACTTCCCGAACTACCGGATCCACAGAGTAAACTTCAGTTGAATTAACTTCCCCCAAACCGTAGATAATCATGGACCAGGCTTAGACTCCAGCTTACTGCCGATCTGTCAGAGGCAATCACTCTATCAGCGAACAATCAAAAATGACCCCAAACTGGTTGCTGCGTTACACGTTGATGTAACAAATATTTACGGGCTTTGTTTGTGCCAGGCATTGTTTTAAGTGCTAGAAACACAGAAGTGCACCGGCTGACAGAAGAGTACCCTCACGGAGCTCATATTCTACTGGGAGACGAGCAATCAACAAGGAAACAAAGGTGTCACTTTCAGAGTGAGAAGGGCCATGGAGACATTGGGCAGAGGCTGCAATAATGGCCTGCGGCCGCTGAGAGTCAAGAAGATGGTCAGGCTGCTCTCTGAGGGGGAGACCAGAATGGGCAGGAGGCAGCTGTGACAGCTCCAGGAAGGGCCCTGCAGGCAGAGGGAAGGGCAGGCCCAGGCCCAGAGGAGACCAGCCTGCATGGCCTAGCAGCAGAAAGGCCAGTGGGGGTGTGGCAGGGGGGCGGGGAGGGCTGATGGAGGGAAGGGGGTGAGGGAAGCAGGACACGCAGGCGTTCGAGCCCCGAAGGACCCAGGTTTGATTCCAAGACCAATGGGAACCCGCTGAAAGCTTCCAGACCAGTGTGCCTGAGACCTGATGTTTTCAGAAGTCCACTTTGAAAACGCTCTCTCCCACTGCTGTGTGGAAAAGACTACAGACAATACAGCCTCCATGAAAAAAGGGTTTAAACAATGCCTCTCTAGTTCTGAGAAGAAACGATTTAAATCACTTAAATATTAATTCTATATCAAAGTGGCTGTAAAATATCCACTCACGTCAACAATTCCGCTACAAGGCAAGCTGCTTTGGTTAGAGATGGAATATGCGATCAACTGAGAATCAGTCCACTAACTCCTTCCTTACATGTCTGGGGCCCACGTTGGCAGAGGCCCACTGAGGCTGGTCCTCCCCTGGACTCCGGGTGTCACCTCTCCAGCTGAGAAGTAGATGGACTGACAGCTTGCACCCTTCCATGGAGTGATTCCACTCCCAGAAACCCATCCGAAGGAAAGATTCCGGAATGTCGCCAATAATTCATATACCCAGATGCTCATCACACTGCTATTTATAAAGAGGAGCAATTTAAATGTCCACTATTAGAGAGGCATTAAATAAATGACACAAAGAAATATTACAGAGATGCTAAAAACCATGTCTTTAACACGGGATGGGGGAAACTATATTTTCAGTATAATCCCACATTTGTGATGACAGAAAAAATACTGGAATAAAGACAATTGTAAAATACTGGAATAAAATACATTGAATGCCTCAACTTTTATATGAGAAGTGAAATTATAGGTAATTGAATTTCTTCTGTATATTTTATGCATTTCCCCAAATTTCCATATTGTTGAATTATAACAATAAAGTGTATAACAAAGCTGAGCATCTACTGTGGACCAAGCAGAAGCACTTTTGCGGACAAAGAGGGAAATCTGATGGGTCCTTATTCTAAAGGAGCTTAGAGTCTAGTCGGGGAGAGGTTTTCCCTTTTTACTTTTTTTAAGGAAAGCTGAATTGTAAACTCCCAGCAACTCCAGGGGCAGGGGCTCTTGCTACTTGGTGAAAGGGAATTTCCCCGGCGTCTAGGACAGTGCTTGGTAGACACGAGACAGTGATAAAGGCTCGCCAGTTCTGTGCCCCAAACAGAGAACAACAAAGGCCAACTTGACATTCACCAAATACCCCACAGGCTCCCAGCGTGCACTGGTCATTAAAAAGAGAAACGACATTGAAGACAGTTACTCATTAAGCCACCAAATGACAGCACTTCCAAAAAGTCAAGATAAGAAACTAAGCACCTCTGTTTGTGTGGACACAGGAAGGCTCTTAACGACAGCAGCAGGATTAAAATTTCACAGAGAAATGGGGAGAGAGTTGAAATGTTTTACACGGTAAAATGTCCTGATTGGATACAGAACAAAAGTGAAATCGGCAAAGAGTTAGCCATTGATGACTAAGTATCTTGGTACTAAAGTTTTTTCCGTTTTGCAATTACCGATTATGGCATTTAGCTGTTAACCCGCCCACTGTTACCTGTGCTGCTTAGGCAATATGCTCTCTGACTCCCACTAGGCTCCTACAGATAATGTCTCTGTGGAGCCTGGGTCACCATGGAAATGGGTGTGTGAGCTGTTTTCAGGAATCAGAACTCCTTGTCCACTTCAGGGCTTGGAGACCACCAACTCATCAACCGGCCCACGCAGATGTCCAATAGGCGATCTTTTGACGTCAAGAGGCTAAAAACTCCACCCTCAGCTCATGCTAATGCCGCCATTTTGTGAACTCGGGTCCTGTGACGAGGCATGGAGTCTGACTGCACTTGCGCGGAGCATCAATGACCTCACCTCCCCTCACCTCCCATCACCTCTCTCCACGTTTCAGACCGCCTTGCCCCTACCCCATAAATGTCTCTGAGTCCCTCTTTTTGGGGAAGTGAGTTTGAGGCTCATGCTCTCGCTTCCTCATGTGGCTGCCTCGTGAGTAAA
Organism: Equus caballus; assembly: GCF_041296265.1. NCBI lineage: Eukaryota > Metazoa > Chordata > Mammalia > Perissodactyla > Equidae > Equus > Equus caballus. The sequence goes on along the minus strand of NC_091694.1, from coordinate 59,091,507 downwards.
CCCTCTCTCTGTTGCAATCTTGTCTCAGTGTCTGGGTTCTGGGTGGCGGGCAAAAGTGAACCTGGTTCTGTAACAAAAGGAGCTATTTGAATACACCTACAGCATTCAGTCAGTCCTCTAATTAGACTACTTTTTTCTAAAGACAATAGAATTTATTGTTACTGAAAGAAATCTGTAGAAAATGCAGATGTGGATAGATCTGCAGAACACATATAGCAGCTTACCCCCGAAGCACAGAATAGATTATTTTGTATAATTCTATACATTTAGAATCTTTTTTTTTAAAGATTTTTTTATTTTTCCTTTTTCTCCCAAAGCCCTCTGGTATATAGTTGTGCATTTTTACTTGTGGGTCCTTCTAGTTGTGGCATGTGGGACGCCACCTCAGCATGGCTCAATGAGCGGTGCCATGTCCGTGCCCAAGATTTGAACTGGCGAAACCCCAGGCCGCGGAAGTGGAGCATGCCAACTTAACCACTCGGCCACAGGGCCGGCCCCTAGAATCTTGATAAAATGGGAAATTTTCTAAAAAAATAATAGCTTGCTAAAGGGTCCCAATAGAAGATAGAAAGTCTAAACATACTGCTTTTCAGAGAAGAAGTTGAGAAAGCCGTAAGAAGGATAAACTCCGCCAAAAACCAGGTCATGACAGCTTCACAGAAGAGTTCCAGCACACCTTTATAAACCAGATCCCCCCTGTACTGTTTAAATTGTTCCGGGCATACAAAAAGGGAACATTTTTAATTCTCTTGAAGAAGTGAGTATAACATTAATATCATTAATATCAAAACCTAAGGAAGCTTACACAAAAAATAAAACTACAGACAAACCTTACTTATAAATATCACTGCAAAATTCTTCAACCTTAACAGAATCCAGCAGCTCAGTCAAAGAATAGCACATAATAATCCAGATTGTCCAATATAAGGAAATCAATTAATCATTTATTATCATAATAGATTTAAGGAGAAAAATTATAGGATCATCTCTACAGACACTAAAAAGTTATTTGACAAAACGTTCTACCAACCTTGTTGGAAACATTTAATGAAATAGACGCCATGGATACTTCCTGAATATGATTTTTAAAAACGTGCTCACACTAACTTATTTATATGTGTGTGTGTGTGTGTCTGTGTGCACGTCAGCCCCAAATGCAGCACACTATTTAGTAGAGGATACACTGGGAGCTTTATCTCTAGAGACCCGAACAAGACAGCATTTCCACTAATACCACACAATCTATGATACTAATAGAGGCATTAGGCAGGAAAAATAAATCAGTGGTATAAAATCTGGAAAGGAGAATATAAAATTATTTGTAGATGATATGGTTGTAAAACTGGAAAATCCATGAGAATCAACTGAAAACTACTGCAAATAAGAAGAATTCAGAATTGTAACAAGATGCAAAATTCACATACAGTAATTATCAACCCTCCTGCATAGAAACAATTGTAACTTAAATTATATAATGAAAGGGAAGGCCTCACCTATGTCAGCAACAAAAGGATAAGACGTCGTGGCGTAAACTTAACAAGAAATAAATAAATGCTTCATGAGGAAAATGATAAAAGTGCACCCGAGCAAAAGCTAACATTTCCCAAAATGTTCATCAGATATTTGAACATAAAAGCTGATCGTGTCAGAAAACCAGCTATTTTATGAAAACATAGATGGTCTCCAGGTCTTGCACCAAGAAAATAAGAAAGAAAATTTTACTTCTTCCTTTCCAGTTTGGATGCCTTGTATTTCTTTTTCTTGCCTAATTGCTGTCTCCCAACTTCCAGGACTATGTTGAATAGAATGGTGAAAGTAGACATCCCTGTCTTATTCTTTGTGCGTGTGTGTGCGCGCGCATGAGGAAGATTTGCCCTGAGCTAACGTGAGTTGCTAATCCTCCTGTTTTTTGCTTGAGGAAGATCAGCCCCGAGCCAACACCTGTGCCAACCCTCCTATACATTTGTATGTCGGATGCCTCCAAGGCTTGGCTGATGAGCCAGGTAGGTCCGCACCCAGGATATGAACCCACAAATCCCGGGCCACCAAAGCGGAGTGCGACTTGAACCACTCAGCCATGGGGCTGGCCCCTGTCTTATTCTTGAGCTTAGAGAAAAAGCTTTATGCCTTACACTATTGAGTACGATGTTAGCTGTCAGTTTTTCAAATATGGCCTTTATCAGGTTGAAGAATTTCATCTTTTTTGAATCACTTTTACATCTTTTTCACTCCCATTTCATTTTTTTATTGTAGTAAAATGTACATAAGTTTACCATTTTAAAGTATATAATTCGCTGGCATTAAGTGCATTCACTACCACCATTCATCTCTAGAACCTTTGCATCATTCCAAATGGAAACTATGTACCCATTAAATAGGAACTCCCCATTACCACCACCACCCTGCGGCCCTTGGTGACCACCTTTCTATTTCTGTCTCTATCATTTAACTACTCTAGATACCATATACAAGTGGAATCATGCAATATTTGTCTCAATTTTATTTTATGTCATTTGTCAAACTTCTCTTTTTACATCTCTTGTTCTCTCCACCTTTTGTTTTCCAATGTGACTTTCATCTTTGTTAAAGTGTTCTTTTTCTTTTCCATTCTTTCCTGAGTTTTAATCACTTGTTTGTCCTTTCCTGTTGTCTTATCATCTATTCTTTAATCTCTTACATCATTTCTTTGGGCTTTTTTCCCCCCCAAAGATTATATTTCAACGTCTCAAGAGATTGTGAAAATTATACACCTGGCTGCTTCTTTTGTATAAGGTCTTTATTTCCTCTTCCTTATAGTTATTTATGTGTATGCACGTGTATAGTGTCTATGAATGGGTCCTATGTGACAAATAAAAATGGCAAGTAAAAGGATATATTGGAATATATGAGGAAGCCGTTGGCTATAAACCTAATTCGGTCTGACCTTGTCTTTCCAAAAGGGCCTTACCGAGGCCGTCGAGCATGCATTGTATATCTGCTTTAGAGATTCCCTGTGGCAAGAGCAAAGGCCCTTGAGATAGAGGTGCAACTTCCCTCCCTCTCCCAACGTTGGCATCTCCTTAAAGATTAAGCATCTTTCTTTAGTCTGGGAACCGATTGCAGCGCTCATCTGTGACCCCCCCCCAGCCCGAGGCAACACACCTGCCACCCCGCGGCGTTCACTGAGACAGCAGACCTATCTGCCATTTCCATCGATCGCTGTGCTGATAGAGCAGCCTCGTGACTATTGTAAAAGGGACATTTCAATCATATGTGAAACATACTTTTTGAGGGTATATAACCACCCTGTATACCCCCACTTCTTTGGAGTGCTCTGTTCCTTTGTGGAAAGACTCTCCCAGGTTATAATCCTAAGATCTAAGCTCAAAATAAACTCACCCAAATTTTCATTTATAGATTGGTTATGGATTATTTTCATTGACAGTTCTTGGCTTAGTCATGGCAGGATTTCAGAGGCCACCCACCGGAGGCCACCTGGAATCTACACTGAACCGGCATTCAGTACCAATAAGGGCCCATTGAGCCCCCCAGATCACTGCATTCTTCAGGTGACCTTGGTGAGTTCTCCTGAAACCCGGACCTCCTTATTTTAAGTTGACGGTCCAAGAGTTTATATGAGCTGGGTAAGATCTTAAGACTAGAGGTTTTGAGGGGTACCGGTACATTTCCTAGGTGGAGAAAAACCTAGAGAGAATTCCTAAGCTGCAGAAGCTTAGAGGAGCTTGCAGTGAGCTGGGTTGGTTGTCCTTTAAATTTGGCTTTAAATTGGAAAGAATTGTATTTATAAAGTCTGAACAAACTGCTTGATAGAGAAATGAGAGACTGAACGTGTTCAGCTCTGAAGAAAAGGGACACTTGCTCCTCCCAGCCTTTACCAAAAGGTGCCCTTAGGTGATTAAGGACCTCAGCGGGAGTGTCAGAGGATCAATCCTCACTACGTGCAGTGGTCCCATAGGGAACTCCACTCTCATTCACGGTAATTAATTACAGGCTCGTCTGGGGACGCACACATAAGGGCTGGTCACCCCGGCGCTCCAAACTCCCACAGCAGTATTAGGCGGCCAGAGGGAAAGACCGAGGCACGTAAGAGAGTGTTTATGACCTTTCTATAGGGAGTAACACTCACAAGCAGCACACTTCTGACCCACTACACTGTCCTTAGAAGTTGTTCAGACTTTATTTAAAAAAAAAAACAGACAAGCAAAAAGAAAATGGGAAAACCGTGCTTTTAAAGCCAGCCAGCTCCCGGATGGACAACCTCCCAATGGAACTCCAGCTGGTTTCCTGTATGGAAACAATGCTTGCAAGTATCTAACAAAATGGGAAGGATTAACTAAGAATGACTTAAGTGGCCAAAGTGGGGAACGTTCGACATCTCAAAGCTATTGTATTTGCACGTACAAGTAGAAAGAGCCAGCTCTAAAACTAAAGCAAAAGAATGGGAGGCTTATTATGATTGGCATTTAGAGGCTTCAAGACGTAATAATGATAAAGTGAATTCTTAACAGGAGACTAACCATAAATTGGCAGAGACTGTATCTGAATTGAAAAAAAGGATAAGAAGTTAGAAACTGTCCCAGCCTGCTTATCCCTTCCATCTCCTCTGCAGCTGCCTTTGGAATCTCAGAGCTCATCTCCTTCTTCTTTTCTAAAGAGCTCTATTCCACTGAGTTAAAGTAAGCGCTTACAAAAGGTTTTTCTAAATAGAACTAACCCAAATGTCTTCATCTCTCTTAGAGTTACAATGGCCATTTTCGTCTCCTTTTGAGCTTTGCAACCCACAAACAAAGAAATCTTTAAAGAGTCAAAGGCTCCACCCCTGGGAGCCCCAACTTTGGGTTTCTGGGCCTGATCACCCCAGCAACCCTAAGTGGGGTGCGCTCTCTTGACAGTTGACTCATTGAGTATTTTAGTCACCTACTGAGTCGGTTATGAGGGTAGGAGACCTGTGATTTATTCTGTGAACTGTCGTGCTAGGGTAGTGTGCCCCAGCACGGGAACTGTTGTGTGACTCTTATCTTGATAACCCTCTGGAAGAAGCCAGGAGGGTGAGGTCTGATCTCTTCTTTTACTTTCTTTGTCTGTTTTGTTCATCATCTCCTCTGTTGTCACCAAGTCGAGGTTAAGTTCAGGCTGGACCTGACCAGAACCTGGACCTTCTGTAAAATCGAAAACTTGAGGGGTTTCTCTGTGCCTTTATGATGTAGTTGGACAGGTAAATCAACCTAGAACGTCATTCAAGTTACACTCCAGTTTCTGGGAAATCAAGAGCAACTGTCCTTAGAAAATCCTTGCAAGACTGGAAATACAGCTCTAGAGGCAGTTCAGATTCCACCTAGTTCCTTTATCACAAAAAGGATTATCATCTCCCCTCTCCAGGAACTACCTAGCCCATCACTAATTCCTAAGTCTGAAGGAAAAAAAAAAGGGAGGGGGGGAACAGCTTCCAAATTCTTTTTGGTAGCAATCTTGAGTTCTGCTAAGTTAAGTGATAAAAATCTGAGTATCTGGGTAATTTTTGGATTGGATAGAACAAACGTAGCTAAACGTCTAAGTTTATCTACTTTTGGTTTTTATTGCAGAGATGCTAAAAGCGTTTGGGTCTTTTACTGTAAAGTGCGGTGTGTTTCTAGAAATTATGAAGTGTTTCGAATGCTGATATAAAAGACAATTTGTAATTGCTTACCTTTTAGTGTTTACTAGGGTCTGTTAATGGTTAAAAGTTCTAATTAACATATATAATTAAAGCTACTGGAAATTAATAAGGAAAACAGCTCTGTATTCAAGGAAAGTTAAAATGTATGTTTTCAGTAAAGAGGGTATAAAGAATGGAAATATTTTGTTTGATGGGTTAAGAAAGATAAATTTGTCCTAATGTACTAGAAAGGAAAAAAAGAAAGACTTTGGGACAAATTCTGAAGGCAAAAAGAAAGTTGTAGAAGGTTTGTGAAGGAGAAATTCTGAAAGGAGTTTTATGCCTGGTCAAGTAGACTAAGATTAAAGTAAACCCAATTAAGCAAATGAGTTTTAATGTTAAAAAACAAGCTGGTGCAGAAATTAAAATTTGGTTTTCTCTCTCGAAAGGAGGAGTATCTTGAACTTTTCGGCCTGCTCTAAGTCTACCTAAAAGACAGAAAATCTGTTTTGTTAAAATGATTTTCCCATCTTCAGAAAGAGGTCTCTTAAGATTGTGACTGTTTCAGCTATTTACCCTTGACTATTTGTTGTCATTTTGAGTATATACTTGAGCATTGTTTCACAGTGAGTGTTGTTTCCTATTTGAGCAAGTGTTTTAAAACCTTTTGATATCTTTGACAAGCTTCTCCCTCAAAAATATTCAAGTCCTGAATAAAGGCTTTCTTTTGACCTGGATGAAGGAAGAGGATTTCTCTGAGGATTTTCAGAGGGCCGCTGGGACTTCACAGAGAAATTTGCTCTCTCTTCCTATAAGGTGGAAGGTTCTAAACTAATTAGGCTTATTTGGTCTGTTAAATTACATGGGAAGCATTGTCAAATAAGCGATGATAATCTCTCTTAAGTGGTATTATGGGGGTAAATGTTGCTGATACAAATGTTCTGAAATTATATAACATTCCTAAAATTCTGATCTGTCCTGGCTATCAGCCATAATTCTAAATATTATTTTAAGGTGTTGTATATCACAGAAATAACCAAGTTTCTCTGTCAATTGTCATTTTTAAGTCTTTTGTTGTTTACAGTTAGTTGTTTTACTCTGATGCTTTTTTGCTTTTGCAAATATGTCGCATCTTCAGAGGGATTCATAAAAAGGACTCTGACACTTACTCTGGAATACAGTTTTCTGATAAACTTTCAGATCATGGGACTCAACTGGGTAAGAAATTACAGAAATCTAATGGAAAAACTGATGACCTCATAAAACTGCTAACAGAAGATTAAGATCAAGAACCGGTTATACAGGACTGAATGGACTGAGGATGATTATAATTCTTTTTACGACTTTTGTTTGAAATATTGTTTTTGATGTTTTGCTTTGTTTTCTCAGATTCGAGAAAATCTTTTTCTCTTTTCTCTTGTGCTAACTATGACTTAGCAATTTGGTGAAGTTATACCTTTGTGAGCAAAACTGAAACATTTATCTTTTTCTCCCTACCTGATCCCTCCAGAATTTGGAAACTCTTTGTGAGTGAGTATGGTTATTTCGTGGCAATATAGTTATTTGCATAAGTTCAATAAGAATCTGTTCTCCTTATAACAGGACACGTTTGTTATCTTACCAAAACTTTGACTGGAATGTCATGTTTGAGAGAAACATACAGACTCAGATATGACAATACTGCCTTTGAGGAATAAGGTTGACTTTCTGGAAATAAAGCCACTTGGAAATATGGGCCTGGTACCTTGCTTTACAGAGAGAGATTCCAGCAATCTTACCTGGTAAGTAAGGAAGCTTGCTTATCTGGCAGGTGCAATGAACCTCGAAATATTCTGGGGAATCTCAAGAAAGGAGAGAAATTCACCCAAATCTAAGGTATTGCAGGCAAGGCTTGATGGCACAAATCCTTGGCTTGGCTCTTCTGGCCTTGAGAAGTCTTTAAAGTTCAATCTGGGATTCCTCATAAAAAATTCCAGCAAAAGCAGATTTAAGAGCCTATATGATCAATTGCTTTTCTTGCTGCACTTATGTAAATAATTCAAGTTTCTTGAAACTAAACTTATATTGCAAACCAATTAGTCTTAATTTGACTATCTTTGGTGAAAATGAGGATGATTTTAGAGAGAAGAATTATGTTTCAGTGAAAAACTATAATGCACATTTGTAGATATTAGATCCTAGTTCTGTTAATGGTCTTTGAGGCTTTTTCTGCCTGTGAGCTGGACTGGATCCTGAATTCTTCTACTGAAATATCTGGTTACAAACCTCCAAACTAATGTTTTCAATTTTTCCCTCATTTTCATTTGGAATCATTGAGAATTGATCATGCTCTTTTTCCTGAAACCTTGCAAACTGAAGCTGAACGACTTGATAGAAACTCACGAGAGAGTCCTATCTGTGGCTGTGTAAGCTGGAAGCCACTCAGAAAGATACCTGAATGCCCGATGACATCATCAGAGACATTTCAAGCTGCTAAAGATGCTTTGAGTCTGACATCTAGAAGTCTTCTTGACTGTCTGCCCCCTGGACGCAGGAACTAATTTATAATTTGCTCCAACCATTAACCTTGTTACCTTGCTTCCAACATCACAAGGGAGAAAAGACCACGACTGCATTCTATTGTTTAATTTGGTTTACAAATGAGTCTTACTTAAATGATAAGTGAGGATGTTACACTGTCTAGCCTCAAGAATGCCTGCTACTTTCTGTTAACTCCGCTAACCCAGTAAAAGATTTCCCTCTACAGGCTCAAGAAATTGCCACGGAACAAGAGAAACAGATATGGCAGTCAAAAGGGGGAATCTTTGACACCCCCTTGCAGATGTGGTTCGGGCCCAATAAGAAACCCATTCCATGGGTCACAAGGCCACTTTTCCCTTCCTAAGGGACCCTTTGAGGTATGACAATTGGACTTTGTCCAAATGCCACCATCTCAAGGATAAATATGTCTTGTAATGATCTGCATGTTCTCACATTGTTTTGAGGCTTTTCCTTGCAGAAGAGCGATGGCTTTAGGCAAATTATTATTGAAAAGAATAAATTCCTGTTTGAGGAATTCCTCCCGAGTTACACAGTGACTGGGGGAACTCAAATCTATTTGTAATGTTTGGCAAATATTGCAGCATTTGCACTGTGCTTACCATCCTCGATCCTCAGGACTGGTAAAACGAATGGCGCAACTAGAACTTAATTGGCAGGCTTTCAGAAGCATTTACTCTCTCACGGCCAAAAGCTCTTGTGCTAGTGCTCCTTAATCTTAGATCTATACTTTTTGTAAACATCGGCTGTCTCATTTTGAAATAGTAATAAAACAGCCTACGCAATTAGATGAAGAAATATATGAACCAGCTTTTCTTAAGGGATATATTACATTGTTGTCACGGTCTTATTGAGGTACTTAAAGTAAAATGAAAGATTGGTAGCTGATTCTTTCACAGAGCTCCCAGAAGTTAAGGATCTTGGACTGCAACCTGAAGAATTTATTTATTGAAAGAGACATCAAATAAGACTGTTTGCAGCCCTGTTGAAAAAGACCAAACCAGGAGGAGAAGAAGTCGACATCTATTGTAGACAGCTGTCCGAAGACTCCAGACCAGGCCTGTATTCCCAACCTTGTATCTCCTCATTTAAACATTTGTTGTGCTTAAACTGTATACCTATTTTATCATTTGTTTGAAATGCTATCATACTTAAAGTGATTAATTTGGAACAGAGTGGCCTTGAAGGCCAGGAATTTATCGAGTGACTCCTAATGGAACTCAGTGGTTATGTGGAACAAATCTTTGGCCTTGGCTACTGCCTGGATGGCTAAAACACTGTACCTTGAGTTCCTTTAAAAGCAGGGAAGGAGTCAGGCTGAGTTAAAACCTGTTGCCAACCTCCCTCTCTTTAAGGCCAGATGGGCTTGTTCAGTTCTCCCCTGGTATGGCTATATTTGCAACTATATGTGTTTCTTCTTTGGGGCTAAAAGATGTCATTACATATGGAAGATCTGACTAAATTTACTCAAGAAGCCCTTAATGATCGTCAAGCAGGAATAGTCTTATTAAATACTGAAATGCCTTTAATGAGAAGGGCTGTCCTTCAAAACAGAATGGCTTTAGATATTCTTACTGCATCCCAAGGTGGTACACATACAGTCATTCAGACTGGATGCTGTGCTTTTATACCTGATGAGTCTTCCAATGTGTCATCTCTGCTAAAACACATGAAGAAGCAAGTGGATGCCTTATGCGATCCGACTCCCAGTCCTGAATTATTTGGTTGACCCTTTTCAGTATCAGGTCCCTTTTTCGATCCAGATTGGAATTCCTATTTCTATTATTTATTGGAATCCTTGTACTGGTCATAATATTCAAACTAATTGTTGTTTTCTTTACTCAGTGTTGTAAGAGTAGCATACGAACTAGAGTAATGATTGCTCGACGGCTTGAGATGGTTGATCTGTCTTATAACCCTGGACAAATTTCCTTTTCTGATAGGGACTATGACTAAGAATTCATTTCAGACTAATCCTTTTAAAAATGCTGAGTTATTATTGTTACTGTACTTGTTCTAGAATCATATACAATGTAAATGTGAAGTGTCATAGAAAAGCACATATACAATGTTTGCGCAACAATCTAAAATTAATTGGAAATTACATGACATATGAAATGCTTCCACTGTTAATATATATATAACTCTATGCTAGTCCACTGTTTCCCCAACGTGGACAACTAGGCAAATAAATGAAATAAAAGCCTAACACCGAGGGACATGAGGGACCCAGGGCAGGCAGCAACCACCCTGGTGCCGAGGGACAATATTTTGATCATCAATGCTTTCTATCAAAAGATTAGAGATCAAAAGGGGGAAATGACAAATAAAAATGGCAAGTAATAGGATATATTGGAATATATGAGGAAGCCGTTGGCTATAAACCTAATTCGGTCTGACCTTGTCTTTCCAAAAGGGCCTGACCGAGGCCGTCGAGCATGCATTGTATATCTGCTTTAGAGATTCCCTGTGGCAAGAGCAAAGGCCCTTGAGATAAAGGTGCAACTTCTCTCCCTCTCCCAACGTTGGCATCTCCTTAAAGATTAAGCATCTTTCTTTAGTCTGGGAACCGATTGCAGTGCTCATCTGTGACCCCCCAGCCCGAGGCAACACACCTGCCACCCCGCGGTGTTCACTGAGACAGCAGACCTATCTGCCATTTCCATCGATCGCTGTGCTGACAGAGCAGCCTCGTGACTATTGTAAAAGGGACATTTCAATCATATGTGAAACATACTCTTTGAGGGTATATAACCACCCTGTATACCCCTACTTCTTTGGAGTGCTCTGTTCCTTTGTGGAAAGACTCTCCCAGGTTATAATCCTAAGATTTAAGCTCAAAATAAACTCACCCAAATTTTCATTTATAGATTGGTTATGGATTATTTTCGTTGACATATGTTTGTTCTTTTCTGATCCTTACTGATCTGTGGACACAAACAGCTATATCGGGCAAGTATTTGCTGAAGAAGAGTGTGGTGAGAGTTAGGACAGGTATCCAAGGCAGTCTGAGGCTTCAATTCAGGTTTGTTGTCTTAAATACCTGTGATATTGTTATTTATGAGAAATATATATTTGGTCATCTGCATATATATTTCTTATATGTATGTGGTTTTTATCCACAGTTCTTGCCTCACAGGTCCAAAAACCACTGGAATTTCCTAAGTGTTGAGAGTGACAAAGGTGTCTTTTGTTATGTGAATGAGGTGACTTTGGGAAGCACCCAAGGGTGGGGGCTGGATGCCAGGAGAACCATCCGTGTGATCAGAGGATTGGACCTTTCAGTCCCATCTTCCCTTCTGATTTCCGGGAAGGGGATAGGGGCTTGAGGTTGACTTAGCTGTCAACGGCCAATGACCTAGCCGATCAAGACTACGTAATGAAGCCTCTGTAAAAACTCAAAAGGACAGCTCGCCAACATTTTTCAGAGAGCTTCCACAATGGAGCCCCAGAACACTTCCACATGCCACCATGCTGGGCCCCAAGCTCCACAAGGACAAAGGCTCCTTTGTTCAGGACCTCGCCCTGTGTATCTCTTCATCTGGCTGTTGATTTCATAATATCCTTTGTAAGAAATTGGTAATCTAATGAGTAAATGGATTTTCTTGAGTTCTCTGAGCTGTTCTAGCAAATTAATCAAACCCAAAGAGGGAGTTGTGGGAACCTCTGATTTATAGCCAATCTATCAGAAGTATAGGTAAGAATCTGGACTTGCAATTGGCACCTTGAGCTGGAGGGGGTTGTTGGAACCTGCAGTTTGTAGCCAGCTGGTCAGAAGCACAGGGTAACAACCTGGGCTTGTGACTCGCCTCTGAAGTGGAGGGCAGTCTTGTGGGTCTGAATGCTTTCCCTGGGGAATCTACTTTTATATCTGGATAGTGTCAGGATTGACTTGAATTCTTGGACACCCTGCTGGCATCTGAGAACTGCTTGTTGGAGGTGTGGGGGAACCCCTCCACACACGTTGAAACTGGGAGCAGAAACCCCTTTGCAACACCTTTGATAAAATCTGTTATTTCCTACCTTGGAAGTATATGCAAATAGCCAATAAATATGAAAAGGTGCCCAACATTACTAGTTATCAGGGAAATGCAAGTTAAAATCACAATGAGATATCACTACACATCCACTGGAATGATTAATTTTTTAAAACTGGTATTACTAAGCATTGGAGAGGCTGTGGAGCGACCGGACTATCATATATTACTGATGGGAAATATAAATTGGTATAAGCATGTTGGAAAATTGACTACTGAAGTAAACGTATTTATTTGCTTTCACCCAGAAATTCTGTAATAACGATTGGGTAGGGGCATAAGAGGGATGCTGGTAATGTCCTGGGTAGTAACTCCAGAGGTGGGTTAACTTTGTAATAATGCATTGCATACATTTATAATTTATGCATTGTTTTGTATTTATGTTATATCCAATAAAAATGTAACTTTTATTACCAAAAAACAATAGTAGCCTATATGCAAGGTTTAGATATTTGATCTCCTCAGTTGTCAGCAGGGAGAGCTTTCTTAAAGGTAAGGGCGAAATAGACGCCCTTAATTCTCTAAACCTCAGGGGGACGAAGATTGTGAGTGTGTGTGCAGGACCTCTTTCTTCCTTCTTGACCTAATTTGGTTTCCTAGAAAGTTGGATGATTTGCTCACAATTTGTGCTCTGCTGCAAGGAGTACATTGACTGCTTAGATATACTTTCACAGTTTTAAGATCTTTTGACTCCTTTTACCCATAGTGGAATTAACCTGAGGACCTGGCCACAGAATTAAGTGAAATGTGGCAGGTCTCTCTATAATAATCAAGTCTCTTTTGGTAGCAAGTGGCAAAAACTCAATTCAAACTTTGGGTTCCTAACGTTTGGAAATTTATTGGTTTATGGAACTGTGAAGATGTAGTTCACAGATGTACTTTTAGCTTTAAGCCTTAACTGGCTACAAATAATCTTATCAAGACACTGTCTCTGAGCTCTGCCTTCCTCTGTATTAGCTTTGGTCTCGGCTAGTCATTTCCCTCAAAGTGCCAACAAATTAGCTACAGGTGGCTCTGGGATTATACCATCCACGTAGTAGTGATCCCAAGGGGAAAAGCACGTCTCTTTCATGATAGTTCCAGCAAAAGTTCCAGGAAGGGCTGAACGGTCAGGCTTGGGTCACCCGCACATTTCCTGAATCAATCACCGTGGCTAGGAAGTTCTGATACTATGACTAGACAGGCGTGGGTCATATGGAAACCCTGAGGTTGCGATGGGGAGGGGTGATAGAGTGGATCACCCACAAGAAAGAAACTTTAACAACAAAAAAAGGGAGGGTTAGGGAAAGTCTGGAGGGCAGGCATAGTAAAACCACCACAATCTACTACCTTTCCTGAGAGAGATAGCTTGTGGGCACTCATCCCATAGTCCTGTATCCTGCAGTGGTGATTTCACTGGCCCATAGCTACCTAAACCAAAAGCAGTAAGGGAGAGTGTTTCAACTTGGGAATGTGGTAAAAGAATCCCCAGTCCTCTGTTAGGTTCCGTAAGTATATGACCTTGTTCTGTTAAAGCATTTGGATGTGGTTTTAAAATATGCCCAACAAAATGCCATCCATTGATGTCTCCAGCTAATAAAGAAAATGTTCATGAATTGGTAAGGGGTCAAACTCTTAGTGATTGTGCCATTAGAACCACAGTAGATTCTTTTCAAGAAATTCTCACATCTTATCCTCACCAGGAGAAGCAGCTCTTTGCTACTCAGAGATTAACTTGCCTTTGATGATCCTGATTCCTGTTCTAGTTTTGTGTTGGAATTCTGTTAATTATTTACATTTTTTTAAATTGTGGCATCATTCATATCTCCCTTTACCTTGCCCCTTACATGTTTATTAGCTCAGAGTTAAAAATGGTCATTCAGGTCAGATCAAAAAGATAATTGGGTGTACTCTGTGGCGAACTCTGAGCTCATTTAAACATGGCCACACCGTTCTAGATACTGACACGGAACAGTTGGTTTGCTAGGCACAGGCGTGCCTCAGTTATGGAGCTGATTTACAGTCTTGTATATGTTGGAAGAAGCTTACTCACCTGCAGTCTCCCTTTAATTACAGGATCTCCGGGTGGACTGTCTCATTTTGCCAAAAGGCAAGGACCAAGTAGAGGTGAAGAAGAGTTTTATGGTCATGTCAACTTCCTTCCTTCACCAAGAATCTCTTTAATTAAGCCTCAAATTACAGGCTGTTGAGAAAGCCACAATAGTGGATAGTGCCAAGACACCGAGACTAGAGTATTTGGGAGTGTACCATTCATTCAATAAACGTTTATTGAGAACTTGCTATTGGCCAGGCTCTATGCTAGGTACTGATATTACAGTGAACATGAAAGACAAAGTCCCTGACTTTAGAAGGCATTCCAGTGGGGAAGACAGACATAAACAAATACAAGTCATGTGTCCCTTACCAACAGGGATAGAGAAATGCATCATCAGGCGATTTTATCATTGTGCGAACATCTTAAGAGTGTACTTAGACAAACCCAGACGGTATAGCTACATGCCTAGGCTATCGGGTACTAATCTTACGGGATCAGTAGGGAGCGAGTAGCAGTGCCTGCTACTTTTAGACATGGTGGTCAGTGAAAGCTTCTTCAGGGAGGTAACATTTAAGCAGAGACTGAACGAAGTGAGAAAATTAGCTTAGCACTCCCAGCAAAGGAAACAGCAGAGTACAAAAGCCCCAAGGCGGGAGCGCGCTTAGTGCAAGGAAACCACTCCCACTAAATGGGAGAATCACACAAAATGAGGCGGGAGGCCAGAACACAGATCTTGTAGAACACGTGTGGGTTTTGGCTTTTATTCTACACATCATAGTAAGCCACTGGGAAGTAACATGGTTAAGGTACCTTGTGAAAGGATCACTGACAGCTAGGAGCAGAATAGGTGTCTCAGTCAGGGTCCAGCCATGAAAAAAACCCACTCTAGTTATTTCAGGCAGAGGGAATTGTAATAGATGTCAAAAGGAAGAATGGAGTGATATCAAAGATTAGAAGCGCTAAAAATACTTTTGGCTGGAACCCATGGGAGCTGTACCAGCTGCTCTGCCATTTAGAGATGCTGTCACTGTCATCCTCTATTTACTAGAGAGGTGCCACCCGACCAAGGAAGGAACTGCTAGAGTCAGGAATCACCCTAACTTCACTTCCACTATAGAAATGGCCAGCACTGCCACACTATGGAATCCAGAAGCAGAAAGTTACTTTCTGCCCCCTGCCTTCTGACTTCCTGCTCACGCCTCCTGCCAGAAGAGCTTCATCAGAAGTCAGCTTGCATGAGAACCTAGGAAAAGTAATTTACACCCTCTGGACCCCTGGGGTACAGCGGATAAAAAACGGCACGTGTAGAACTAAGAAATAACTTCTACACAGTCAAGAGGAGAAGCAGGGAAACCAGTGGGATGGTACTGCTATTAACAGCGCAGATGAAAATGATTAAGGCTCGGACTAGATAAGTGGTTGGACTCAATATATCTTTTTGAAGATAAGGCCAAAGAGAACAGTCAAGGATGATTGCAAGGACTTTGGCCTGAGTAAATGGGATACAGGGTGGTACCGTTTATTAAGATAAGGAACACTGGAGGAGGTGTGCACTGTATCTGTTTGGTGGATGAGGATAAATCAAAAGTTCTATCTAAAGTTAACTTTAAGACGCCTATTATAAATTCAAATAGAGATGAACAGGATGTAGTTGAATACACCCGCTGGAGTTCAGAGGAAAGGGTGGGACCACAGATGGAATTTAAAACCTTGTCCGACCACCATCCATTGGATTAGACGAGGGTGTGGCCGTGAAAAGAGAAGACATCCAAAGACTGAGCCTAGGGCGCTTGAGTACTTAAAGAGGTCTGGAAGGGGAGAAAGGTCTGGAGAAAGGCTCAGGGAGGTAAAAAGTAAACTAGAAGAGTGCAGCGTGATGGAAAACAAGCGACGACAGTGTCTCCGGAAGGTGGCAACGATCCGCTGTGCGGCTGCTGCTGAGAGAGTAAGACAAGCAGCGAGGATCACCTCACTGCATGTGCAACTAGGAAGCAGGGAGGAAAACCGGAGCGGAGCGGCCCCCTCTCAGGAGGATTCTGCTGTAAAGGGAAGCAGACAGACGGGTGCAGCTCGCGGGGGACACGTATCGCGGGGAGAACGGTCTGAAAGGACCGGCTCTGACGACGCCAGGCCCCTGCTGGAAACGCCCGCTAGCTGGCCGAGCAGGAGCCGACGTCTCGCCTCCCGGCCTCGGGGACCAGCGCTGGAGGGAACTTCCGACCCCGTCCGTGCGGCCGGAAGTCCAGGCGGGTCCCGGCGGGCCGGGGGCGCGGGGCGCAGGGCGAGGCAGGGGACGTACCGCGGCGCCCCCAGCTCGAGGCAGCCCGGGTGGCGGCGCCAGGCCCCGCCTCCGTCCGTTCGGCCACAGGACAGCCACAAAATGGAGGAGGGAAGCCGAACCCCCTCGAGAGCGTCCCTGCTCGTGGGCCGCTTCCTGCGTCGCGCCCGGTTCCCGTCAGCGCCTCGGCCGCTCGCCCTCCGCGCCCTGGCCCACTTCTCCCGGCGCCTGGTCCCTAGTCCTGCGCCCCGAAGACCCCAGCCCACAGCCCACGCGGCCACAGGCCGCACGCGCAGCGCTGCTGTCGGAGCCCGCGGAGGGCGGGGCCGGCGAGCGCCTGCGGGGGCCACGTGGACCGCGCCGACCAGTAGGCGCGCGGCTCGGGCCGAGCCCAGCCCCGCCGGGCAGAGGTCAGGCAGCGGGGCTCGGACGTCGGGAGAGCGGAGCGAGCGGCGGAGCACCGAGGGCAGAGGTCGCGTCCGTCCTGCCCGCCGCGCCCCTGCCGCCGCGCCGCTCCTCAGGACAAGGCCATGGAGCACCAAGTCCAGCGGGTTCGCGATGCCTTCCTGTCCGGCCGGTCGCGACCGCTGAGGTTCCGGCTGCAGCAGCTGGAGGCCCTGCGCAGGATGTTGCAGGAGCGCGAGAAGGACATCGTGGCGGCCATCGGCGCCGACCTGCGCAAGGTAGGCGCGCGGCGGCGGAGCCTGCACCCCCGCTCCTGCTACCCCGCTGCAGACCGCGCTCCGCCCGAGCTTTTGCTTGTTAAATTTATTTTTGATTACGCAAGCACTATGCGAGTATTATCTGCAGCAGTACAGATAAAGCAAAAATTTTCCTGGCCCTCCCTATCCTGCTGCCTTGCTTAGAGCCAGTCCCTGTTGGGCGGATCTGCAGACACGTAGACGTGTGTGTGTCTTCTGGCCTCTGTTTTTCTTCTTTTGTGAATTGCCTTTTATATTCTTGCTTGTTTTCCTGTTGCATTTATGATCCTTTTCCTAATTATTTGTAGGGATTCTTTGTGTGTTCCTCATTTCGGTAATTTGTCAGTTTAATGTATTGGAGATACTTTTCTCCTGTCTGTCTTTTAACTTCGTTAACGGTTTCTTTTGTAGACAGGTTTTTTGGTTGTCGTTGCACTCAAATTTTCCTCCCTGACTTAGTGTTTTTGGTCAGTGCTCTTCAAACTGGCGAATCACCTGGGTATCTTGTTAAAATGCAAATTACGGTTCAGTAGGTCTGGGAGGGCGTCTGAGATTCGAAGTTTCTGACGAGCTCCCAGGTGGTAGCTTGCTGCCTGTTTTGGAAGCACGCTTTGAATTGCAAGGTTTTGGGTAGCGTTTACAGTCTAAATATATTCCCCTGCGTTTTCTAATAATGTTGTTATCACTTTGTTTTTACTTTTTTATTTTCGTTCCAGGGATAAGGCCTTGCTCTGGCTTTGAGAGCCTCCCTCACTTCCTCCCAGTCAAAGATTATTTTGAGGAGGAGTAGCAACAGTAACTATAAACTTCCCTTTATAGTACTTCCGGTGGAGAGGGGCTGTGATACCAAATAAACAAGATGGGATAATTAAGATCTCAGAGTCTGAGTCCTTCCTTCTACAAGTATCAGATATGTATGTGAGTGTGTGCACATACGGTATTACTAAAGAAGTACAGTAAGTTCTTTGCCCTTGAGAGTTTTAAATTTGATTGGAAAACAAAATATACATAGAAAAAAATGTGAGTGTTGTTATAAACGAGTGTATTAGGGGTGAAATATTAAGGTACAGGTGAAAAGCATAATTGCTATGATTTATAAAGTGTGATCAGACAGGCTATCGTTAATCGGGGAAGTCTTCCTGAAAGAGGTAATGTTTGAGCCTGAGTTTAAGTGGCTTGGATCGTTAAAGAAGGATTTAGAGGGATGAAGTTATATTAGGGAACTAACAAGTCTTTGTTGAGGGCTTCAAGCTTTTAAAAGGAACCCAAAAGGCACACCAACTAGCCTGATTACGCCCGTTGTCACTGCAGCTGTGCCTGGCTTGAAGTTTCTGACATTCGGGGCTAAGTGTATGACACTCATGCAAGGCTAACTGTAGTTCTCTTATAACAGAGCGAATTCAATGCATACGTTCAGGAATTCCTTACTCTTCTTGGGGAGATTGACCTTGTGCTGGAGAAGCTTCCTGAATGGGTTAAGGCTACACCAGCTAAGAAGAACATGCTCATCATGCTGGATGAGGCCTACATTCAGCCACAGCCACTGGGAGTTGTACTGATTATTGGAGCTTGGAACTACCCCCTTGTTCTCCTCATTCAACCTCTGATAGGAGCCATTGCTGCAGGTCTGATGTCAGCTTACATCTTTATACCTTTTTAGAGGGGCTTATTTTCTCATACTGGTTGTACGTTAACGATAGTGACTAATTAAATGCATTTACTTTGCTGGTTTGCTCAATACCCCACTAGTGTGTTGAGAATTTATAAATATCATCTTTTTAAATGGCCTCCAGAGGAGATTTGCATGGTGGCTGTTTTTCAAAGCACCTGGGGAATGAACCTGTGGGACTATAAAGGCATAAGTCAACAGGCCCAGGGTTTGGAGTCAGGCGTCCATTTTCTAATGTGGTTTCAGTAGCTGACTCTGGCCTTGAATGAACCATTTGATTCTGTGTGACCAGTTTCTTCATTCACATAAGATCTATGGGAATAATAGAAGCTTGAGTGTGTAGCCAATGCCAAGAGATTAATTTCTCACTTCTGGAGGATCCGGGTCAACAGCTTTATGTTGACAAGCTTGTCTGCCAATAATTGCAGGGAAGACAGGAAAATCCAAGGGTGGAGTGGGAGAAAAGTCAGAGAAAGCTGGAAGAGTCGGGGAGGCTGGCGGAGCCTATTGTCAGTGACCTGAAGGTGAGAACTAAGGAGTTGGCATTTGAGAGAGAAAGTGAGACGAGCTCTTATGCTCATTATAAGAGAGAGCAGAATTAAGAGCTGCAGAGGTAATTGGAGTAGCAGTATTCCCCACATGAACACCGTTTTGGTAGGTATTAAAGTTACTCAGGTATTCAACAGAACCATCTTGCTTTTTTCTTTGTTTAGGAAATGCTGTGATTATGAAGCCTTCTGAAGTAAGTGAAAATACAGCCAAGATCTTGGCTAAGCTGCTCCCTCAGTATTTAGACCAGGTAAGAATGTCTGGACCCCTCATTGACACGTCTGTTTATTGTGGAGAGCACGCATTTGATCTTCCTACTAGTGCCTGTCACTGAGGGCTGGGGGTCTGTTTGCACTTTCCTTAAACCTCCAGTAATTGGCTTAATAAAAGTTAAGCTCCAAATCAAACTGTGGAATAACTCAGCTCTTGTGGCTACACAATATATTTAGGCCTATGGCTTCATTGTCACCCTGGCTATTTACAGATCCTTTTCTGCCATTTGGCATTTTGAATTAACCTTTATTTTCCCTAACGTGATTTTAAGTGTATTCTTTTAGTGACTTATTTAATGAGGGACTGAGGCCGAGCTGCGTGCTGATGATCTCTTTTGTCTTAATGGGGTGTGGCTGTATGGGAACACTTCTGCTTTTAAAATGGGCATGTTTGTGGCGCTAAAACTACAGGAAAAAAAATGGCATCCTGAACCAGAGTATGGACCCTCTCTTGGAGTTAAAGCGCTGGCATTTACAAGTGTCAAAAGCTGAGTCAGGAAAGTGATCTCCTCAGTCATAGAGTGGCTCCTCTCTGTTCAAAGCGGAGGTTCTCGTGCCCCCCTAGAGAGGAAGTGTATATTGCCGTCATGAAATCGGGACTGCTTAGTTCTACACAGGATTGCTTCGGGGGGAGTCTTCATTTGGCTTTCGTTGAAAGACAACTTTACAATATCATAACTGGAGTTGTATGCATTAAAATAATCCAGAGGCCAACTCCAGCTCTTGGAATAATATTGTTCCCTTTGTTGTCTTCTCAGTGCTACAGCAGTCTACAGAACAATTTTGTTCTAATAGCTATGGTTATCCAGTTCATGGTTACTGAGATGTCATGGACTGAGTGGTGTTTGGAACCAGAAGATAGAGGTGGAAGGTCTTACTTTCCACCTCACTGGGGATAAATTCTTCACTATGACTCTGTCCAGGTGGGGAAATAATGCCTGCCCTGCCTCACTTAGCTTGTTGGGGTACCGATCCCATATGCCCTGTAGGTAAGCCTTATGCAAGGTAAAACTTGAAACATTTGTGGGCAGTTGAACTATGAAATGAATGAGAGCTAGTTAGCCCTCCTAATTAACAGGAGATCAAGTGGAAACATGAGTTCCACAGCGAGCTTTTATTTCACTCCCACCCCTCAGAGTCTTTTGAACATCTCCTGCTATCTTCCTTCCTTGCCGTCTGTTCTCTGTCATTGCTTTTCATGCTGTTATTATCCAAGATGTTCTCTCTTTTATAAAGTTGTTAATAATAGCAGTGTACATAAGGGCTCCGTCCAAAACTCTGTGACTTCTCCCCAGTAACAGGTGAGGAAAGTGAGGCTCAGAGATGTTCAGTAGCTTGCCAAAGGCCACATAAGCTAGTGACAAAGCCCAGATTTAGTCCAGATCTGACTTCACGAGCAAGGGCTCTCACCTGCTGTGCTTTGCGTACATTGCTTCAGCAGACATGTGCTTGATTCCTGCCATGGACCAAGCCCTGCACTGTGTTGTGTAGAAAGAGAATGTTCAGTTTAAGATACTCAGCCGAGGCCTGTCCTGTGATCCTTGACAGCAGCCACTTTCTGACCAAAATCCTCAACTTGCACAGCCCCCATCTCGTGCATTTTGCTGATCAAATCCAGCCATTTGTTCCCTCTTTTGTGTCTTCGTTGCTGGGCTCATGTGGAAAATGCTGGACTGTCTGGTCAGTTCCACTGTTGGTCGTTGGGTTTCAGATGCCTTGAGACTCTGTTCTCCCCTTGTCCTCCTCCAGTTCCCCCTTCTGACACTATAAGGGCTGATCTCTGTCTTCTGGTTTTCCTGACTATTACGTGTTTATGTTGAAGAAATTGCTCACGTTAGACAATAGGATTAATTTGGTGATGCAGGTGTTTATGTTCTTCTTTCTTTAAGGACCTGTATGTTGTTGTTAATGGTGGCGTCGAGGAGACCACAGAACTTCTCAAGCAGCAATTTGACCACATTTTATATACGGGAAACACTATGGTTGGAAAAATTATCATGGAAGCTGCTGCCAAACATCTGACCCCTGTGACTCTTGAACTTGGGGGTAAGAGTCCGTGCTACGTTGACAGAGACTGTGACCTGGATGTCGCCTGCAGGTGAGACTGGCTCTCTGGTTATCGGAGGTTTTCCAGGCTCAGCAGAGACTTTTCCGAACAGGTCGGTGTATCGTCTTTGCACTGGAACCCTGTGCCTCCTGGCTCTGAGAGATGCCGTTAAGTGTTGGTGGTTGACGTCCTGAGGAGTGACAGGATTCTTAACTGTCTCTTGGTGCCATAGCCAGAAGAGATGAGCGATAGATCTGGACGCCACATGATTATCCTTAGGTGCTATGAACAATTTCTTTCTGTTATCAGGATTATAAATTTGGCAAGAAAGTTTACTGTTCTGCTGGTAGGTGATCCACGAAGTAGGTAATCTAGAGTAATAGTATATGTGCCTGATAATATTTAAATGCTCAACAGAAAGGGTGTTGTTATTTTTTTTAGTTGCTTTTTCTCCTCAAATCTCCCCAGCACATAGTTGTATATTTTATTTCATTTCTTTCTTTCTTTATTATTTTTTATTGAGTTAATGATAGGTTACAATCTTGTGAAATTTCATTTGTACATTATTGTTTGTCAGTCGTGTTGTGGGTGCACCCCTTCACCCTTTGTGCCCACCCCCCAGCCCCCCTTTCCCCTGGTAGCCACTAATCTGTTCTCTTTGTCCCCATGTTTAAATTCCTCATATGAGTGGAGTCATACAGAGATCGTCCTTCTCTAACTGGCTTATTTCACTTAACATAATTCCCTCAAGGTCCATCCATGTTGTTGCAAATGGGACGATTTTGTTCTTTTTTTATGGCTGAGTAGTATTCCGTTGTATCTATGTACCACATCTTCTTTATCCATTCATCAGTCGATGGGCACTTAGGCTGCTTCCACATCTTGGCTGTTGTAAATAATGCTGCAGTGAACATAGAGGTGCATGGGACTTTTGGAACTGCTGACTTCAACCTCTTTGGATAGATGCTCAGTAGTGGGATAGCTGGATCGTACGGTAGTTCTATTTTTAATTTTTTGAGGAATCTCCATACTGTTTTCCATAGTGGCTGCACCAGTTTGCATTCCCACCAGCAGCATATGAGGGTTCCTTTTTCTCCACAACCTCTCCAACATTTGTTACTATTAGTTTTAGATATTTTTGTCATTCTAATGGGTGTAAGGTGATATCTTAGTGTAGTTTTGATTTGCATTTCCCTGATGATCAGCGATGATGAGCATCTTTTCATGTGCCTATTGGCCATGCGTATATCTTCTTTGGAGAAATGTCTGTTCATTTCTCCTCCCCATTTTTTGATCGGGTTGTTTAATTTTTTGTTGTTGAGTTGTGTGAGTTCTTTATATATTATGGATATTAAGCCTTTGTCGGATGGATGACTTGCAAATATTTTTTCCCAGTTAGTGGGTTGTTTTTTTGTTTCAATCCTGTTTTCCTTTGCCTTGAAGAAGCTCTTTAGTCTGATGAAGTCCCATTTGTTTATTCTTTCTGTTGTTTCCCTTGTCTGAGAAGGCATGGTGTCCGAAAAGATCCTTTTAATACTGATGTCAAAGAGTGTTACTGCCTACATTTTCTTCTAAAAGCCTTATGGTCATAGTTGTATATTTTAGTTGTGAGTCCTTCTAGTTGTGGCACGTGGCCCGCCGCCTCAGCATGGCCTGATGAGTGGTGCCATGTCTGTGCACAGGATCCGAACTGGTGAAACCCTGGGCTGCCAAAGCAGAGTGCGTGAACTTGACCACTCGGCTGTGGGGCCAGCCCCAAAAAGGGTATTATTTTGATCTCTTAACTGAGTTTCTTTTTTGACAAAACCAGTATTACTCATCTTTTGACTTAGAATAGAATCTTGCTTCTGGGAACTAGAAAACAAAAGGTTTCGGGTTTTCTCTGCTCAATCAAGTTTAGCTACCAGGAAGCACCAAAACCCAGAACTGACTGTGAGCTCAGGGTGGTATGGCTTTCTCTCCTCTTCAGAGATGGGGCAAGGAGGAGGTGTAGGGAGCTAGGCTGGGGTCCAGCTTGGCTTCATAAGTAAAGTCTGCCTGCCAGAACACGAGACCCTCTGTTTGTGACTGTTCAGGTCTTGGACTTTGATCTGTACGTGGGCATGGCTTTCCAAATTGGGGAGGGGCTCCACGTAGAAGAGGCTGGTCTCACAGGCCAGCCGTTGTCCTGCTTTGTTACCTGAACATCCTGCCAGCAGGATCTAAAGCCACCAGGAGAGGTGGAGTCTGTGTGAACGCCTCTCATCCTGCATGTCCTTTTGGTGGGACTGATAGGAGGAAGAGGGTGTCGGGAGGCTGTTTCTCTCTTTTCCTGCAGCAGATAATGGCTTAACTGCTTATAAAGTACTATTTCCCTGGAGCTGGCCTGAGAATTTCCCTGCTGCTTAGAATATTCTACTTCAGTTGGAAAATGCATTCCAAGTTCCAACCAGCTGATTTAGAGATGAGTTTTCACAACATTTTACTTTTTTATAAAGATTACCAAGTAACTCTATGAATGCATGCTAGTTCCAAAACATTCAAACAACACAGAATTATGTAACAAATTAATAGTAGACTGAATTCTGTGGCTCTTCTGTGTTTTTTCCCTTCAGACGCATCGCCTGGGGGAAGTACATGAATTGCGGCCAAACCTGCGTTGCTCCTGACTACATCCTCTGTGAGTCATCCCTCCAGAATCAAATCGTGCAGAAGGTGAAGGAGACCTTGAAGGTTTGTGTGTGGCACATCTCATTCTCTTGGTTTATTGAGATACAGAGTCAAATCGACTGTTTGCAGGCAGCATCCCTGTTCCCTCCTCCCCTGGAAAATTCCAGTGGTCGGTATGACTGAGTTAACTTATTGTCTAATTAAAAATGGTCTGTGCACCTTTCATAGAATGTCTGCTGGGGCAATGTTAGCTTGCTGTTGGACACACTTGGACTGTCTAGTTGATTTGTTGATGAAACACGCTTTTAGGCATGTTGTGGCACATGCTTTAAAAAAAATTAAGTGTGTTTGGTGGTTTTGCAAGAATGTTCCCACTCCTTTGAATTCAGTCAGAGGCCCTTTGGCATATTGGCCATTGCTGATTAAGGTTATCAGTTCTTGTGTATGTAGAGAGTTTAGGAAGGCCAAGAGTTTGGAGAAGTGAGTTAATTAAGTACCTGTTTATTGTATATTCTTGACATGCTTATCAATCTTTTAGAGTGTTTAAAGATCTGTAGCAGGGGAATCAAGGAAGGCTGTGTGCTAGTGTCCTAAGCTAAGCCTTGAAGAAAGGTAGGATGTGGATTGCACAAAAGGAATGCGATGACTCCGTGTGATACTGAGCACTGGGCTCGCCCTGCTCACCATGATCTGAGCCAATTAATCACAACAAGTTAGGGATCAAGAAAGGAAGTTTAGACTAGCAGGCTAATTGGAAGACGAGTGACTAATGTCTCAAAAACCCGTCTTCAGTCAGCAACATGGTGGCGTGAGCTCACCCAGGACACTCTCCCCTCCAAATTACAACCAAAAAGAGCAACTGCTTTCCAACCAAAGAAAAAATCCTAATAACAGAAATCGTCAGAGTCCCACAGCAGCCAAACGACGGAAGGTGGAAAGGCTGGAGCCCCACTCAGAGGACCTGGAACGGGGTAGGAGAGAAGTTCGCTCCCACCTCTAGAGGCTGGGATTGCTGCCGCCGGTGCGGGAAGCAGCGGGGGAGGGGCCGCGTGTCCGGGATTGTCCAGGACTCCCACCTCCCGAGCAGCAGAAACCCTCTAACAGGGGAAAGCTTTTGTGTGGAAGAACCCCAGCAACCCAGGGCCCCGGCAGACCAGAAAGTGAGAGCTGATCCGAATCCAGGTCCGCATGAGTGAGGGTGCCCCTCCTCCCCCAACCCATGCTGCCCACTGCTATTGTGGCTGGAGGCTCAGAAAACAAGCCTCTTGACCCCCATCTAGTGGCAACAGGCTGTTATTGCAGCTGAATAATCCCATCATGTTGAAAAACCGCTCCTCTACCATCCAGCAATTTATAAAAGCTCCAGTCCAAGAGGAAAACAATAAAAATACAGAAGTAGGTCCTGAGGGCTTGGAAATGGGTAAACTAAGTGAAGATGACTTCAACATAGCTATCCTCAAAATATTCAATGAGGTAAAGGGAAATATAGAGAAACAAGTCAACGAGTTCTGGAGTTACTTCACAAAAGAGATCGAAATTATAAATAAGTATCAATTAGAAATACTAGAGATGAAAAATACAGTGGATCTGATAAAACAGAATATGGATTCGCTGAATGCCCATGTAGACACCATGGAGGAGCAAATTAGCATAATTGAAGATAGACAGGCTGAATGGCTCCAGACAGAGGAAGGAAGAGAACTAAGAATTAAAAAACTGAAGAAAATCTGAGACAAATAGCCGACTCACTGAGAAAATGCAACTTAAGAATCATCAGAATTCCTGAGGGTGTGGAAAAGGAAAATGTAGGAGAAAGTGTGTTCAACGAAATAATAGAAGAGAACTTCCCAATCTAGGGATTGAGAGAGAAATGTGTATGGAGGAAGCTTTCAGATCTCCTAGATTTGTCAATGTAAAAAGACCTACTGCAAGGCATATAGTAGTAGAACTGGCAAAAATGAAGGACAAAGAAAGAATACTCAGGGCAGCAAGGCAGAAGAAAATAACTACAAAGGAACCCCTATCAGACTTTCAGCAGATTTCTCCACAGAAACCTTACAAGCTAGGAGAGAATGGAGTGACATATTCAAAACTTTAAAGGATAAAAATCTTCAGCCAGGAATACTCTATCCAGAAAAAATATCCTTCAAATGTGAGGGAAAAATTAAGTATTTTCCAGACAGACAAAAGCTAAGGGACTTTGTAGTCACAAGACCTCCACTACAAGAAATCCTCAAGAAGGCTCTCATACCTGAAAAAAGAAAGAAAGGGAGAAAGGGGTCACAAAACGCAGAGTAGGGAGACAAATAGATAGAATTTGAATAGGATAGCAAATATTCAACTATAGCATTAGGATGAAGGGAAGGAAATCACCAAATCATAGATAATCTTAGCACTCTAACCACAAACTCACATCACAAGTTGGAATAAGAGATGAAAATAATAATTTAGGAGGGGAGGAGGAAAGGGACTGAAACAGTCTAGGCTAAGGAAGTAACAGACCACCAGAAAATGGACTATGTTATACACGAGATTCTGAATACAAACTCCAGGGTAGCCACTAAACTAAAAAACAGAACAGAGACGCAAAACATAAATAAGGAAAAGTCTAAGAAACCCAGTATAAGAAATTGCAGAAGTCAATGGGTAGGCTAAAACACACAGGATGAGAAACAAAGGAAAACAGGAAAACCGGAAAACGAGCAACAGAATAACAGCATTAAGCCCTCATGCATCAATACTCACCCTCAATGTAAGCGGATTGAGCTTGCCAATAAAAAGACACAGAGTGGCAAGATCCAACAATTTGTTGCCTCCAGGAAAAACACCTCAGCTCCAAGGACAAGCACAGGCTCAGAGTGAAGGGGTGGAAGACAGTACTCCAAGCTAATAGCAAACAAAAGAAAGCAGGTGTCACAATACTTATATCAGACAAAACAGACTTCAAGATAAGGCAGGTAAAGAGAGACATAGAGGGCTAATATATAATGATCAAAGGGACACTTCATCAAGAAGAAATAACATTTATAAATATCTATGCACCCAACACAGGAGTACCAAAGTTCATAAAGCAACTATTAACAAACCTAAAAGAAGATATCAAAAACGACACAATAATAGTAGGGGACCTCAACACCACACTCACATCAATGGACACATCATCCAGACAGAAAATGAACAAAGAAACAGTGGAGCTAAATGAAAAGCTAAAACACTTGGACATAATAGACATATATAGAACACTCCATCCAAAAACAGCAGAATACACATTCTTAAGCACGCATGGAACATTCTCAAGGATAGACCATATGTTGGGAAACAAGGCAAGCCTCTACAAATTTAAGAGAATTGAAATAATAACAAGCATCTTCTCCACTCATAATGCTATAAAGCTAGAAATTAATTGCAAGAAAAAAGCTGAGAAAGGCACAAGGATGTGGAGACTAAACAATATGCTATTGAACAAGCAATGGATCATTGAAGAAATTAAATACGAAATCAGAAAATATGTGGAGACAAATGAACATGATAACGTGCCATACCAACGCATATGGGATGCAGCGAAAGCTGTATTAAGAGGAAAATTCATTGCAATTCAGGCACATCTTAACAGACAAGAAAAATCCCAAATCAGCAATCTTAAACTACACCTAACCGAATTAGAGAAAGAAGAACAAACAAAGCCCAAAGTCAGCCGAAGGAGAGGAATAATAAAAATCAGAGCAGAGGTAAATTTTATTGAAACAAAAAAGGTGGTAGAAAGGATCAATGAAACAGAGAGCTGGTTCTTTGAGAAGATAGATGAAATTGACAAACCCCTAGCCAGACTTACAAAGAAAAAAAGAGAGAAAGCTCAAATAAACAAAATCAGAAATGAAAGAGGAGAAATAACAACAGACTGCAGAAATACAACAGATTATAAGAGAATACTACGAAAAAACTATATGCCAACAAAATCGATAACCTAGAGGAAATGGATAAATTCTTGGAATCCTACAATCTCCCAAAGCTCACTCAAGAAGAAGCAGACAATTTGAACAGACCAATCACAAGGAAAGAGATTGAAACGGCAATCAAAAACATCCCAAAGAATAAAACCCCAGGACCAGATGGCTTTCCGGGGGAATTCTACCAAACTTTCAGAGAGGATTTAATACCTATCCTTTTCAAGCTATTCCAAAAAATTAGGGAGGATGGAACACTTCCTAACACGTTCTATGAGGCTAACATCACGCTGATACCAAAGCCTGACAAGGACACCACGAAAAAAGAGAACTACAGGCCAATATCGCTGATGAACATAGATGCAAAAATTCTAAACAAAATTTTGGCAACCAGAATTCAGCAATTCATCAAAAGGATCATACATCAGGATCAAGTGGGATTCATACCAGGGACACACGGATGGTTCAACATCCACAAATCAATCAACGTGATACACCACATCTACAAACTGAGGAATAAAAACCACGTGATCATCTCAATAGAGGCAGAGAAAGCATTTGACAAGATCCAACAGCCATTTATGATAAAAACTCCAAACAAAATGGAGATGGAAGGGACTACCTCAACATAATAAAGGCCATATATGACAAACCACAGCCAACATCACACTCAGTGGGCAAAAACTGAACGCCATCCCCCTGAAAACAGGAACGAGACAAAGATGCCCTCTATCACCACTCTTATTTAACATAGTTCTGTAGGTCCTGGCCAAACCAATCAGGCAAGAAAAAGGAATAAAACGAATCCAAATAGGAGGGGAAGAAGTGACACTCTCGCTGTTTGCAGATGACATGATCTTATATCTAGAAACCCCCAAAGAATCCATTGGAAAACTTTTAGAAGTAATCAACAACTACAGCAAAGTTGCAGGGTATAAAATCAATGTACATAAATCAGTAGCATTTCTATACTCTAATAATGAACTAACAGAAAAAGAACTGAAGAACACAATACCATTCACAATCGCAACAAAAAGAATAAAATACCTTGGGTGAATTTAATTAAGGAAGTGAAAGACCTATACAACGAAAATTACAAGGCTTTTCTGAAAGAAATGGATGACGACATAAAGAGATGGATTGGAAGAATAAACATAGTTAAAATGTCCATTCTACCTAAAGCAATCTACAGATTCAGCACCATCCCAATCAGAATCCCAATGACGTACTTTACAGAAATAGAACAAAGAATCCTAAAATTCTTATGGGGCAACAAAAGACCCCGAATTGCTAAAGCAATCCTGAGAAAAAAGAACACAGCTGAAGGCATCACAATCCCTGACTTCAAAACATACTACAAAGCTACAGTAATCAAAACAGCATGGTACTGGTACAAAAACAGGTGCACAGATCAATGGAACAGAATTGAAAGCCCAGAAATAAAACCACACATCTATGGACAGCTAATCTTTGACAAAGGAACTGAGGGCATACAATGGAGAAAAGAAAGTCTTTTCAACAAATGGTGCTGGGAAAACTGGAAAGCCACATGTAAAAGAATGAAAATTGACCATTCTCTTTCACCAGTCACAAAAATAAACTCAAAATGGTTCAAAGACCTAAAGCTGAGACCTGAAACCATAAGGCTTCTAGAAGAAAATGTAGGCAGTAACACTCTTTGACATCAGTATTAAAAGGATCTTTTCGGACACCATTTCTTCTCAGACAAGGGAAACAACAGAAAGAATAAACAAATGGGACTTCATCAGACTAAAGAGCTTCTTCAAGGCAAAGGAAAACGGGATTGAAACAAAAAAGCAACCCACTAACTGGGAAGAAATATTTGCAAGTCATCCATCCGACAAAGGCTTAATATCCATAATATGTGAAGAACTCACACAACTCAACAACAAAAAATTAAACAACCCGATCAAAGAATGGGGAGGAGACATGAACAGACATTTCTCCAAAGAAGATACACGGATGGCCAATAGGCACATGAAAAGATGCTCATCATCACTGATCATCAGGGAAATGCAAATCAAAACTACACTAAGATATCACCTTACACCCATTAGAATGACAAAAATATCTAAAACTAATAGCAACAAATGTTGGAGAGGTTGTGGAGAAAAAGGAACCCTCATATGCTGCTGGTGGGAATGCAAACTGGTGCAACCACTATGGAAAACAGTATGGAGATTCCTCAAAAAATTAAAAATAGAACTACCGTACGACCCAGGTATCCCACTACTGAGCATCTATCCAAAGAGGTTGAAGTCAGCAGTTCCAAAAGTCCCATGCACCTCTATGTTCACTGCAGCATTATTTACAACAGCCAAGATGTGGAAGCAACCTAAGTGCCCATCAACAGATGAATGGATAAAGAAGATGTGGTACATATATATACAATGGAATACTACTCAGCCGTAAAAAAGAACAAAATCGTCCCATTTGCAACAACATGGATGGACCTTGAGGGAATTATGTTAAGTGAAATAAGCCAGTTAGAGAAGGATGATCTCTGTATGACTCCACTCATATGAGTAATTTAAACATGGGGACAAAGAGAACAGATTAGTGGCTACCAGGGGAAAGGGGAGCTGGGGGATGGGCACAAAGGGTGAAGGGGTGCACCTACAACACAACTGACAGACAATAATGTACAACTGAAATTTCACAAGATTGTAACCTATCATTAATTCAATAAAAAAAAAAACCTCTTCAAAAATTACAGAATCTTGAGGCAGTTATATAGGGAAAATGGGCAGTCAGGGAGGGGATCCAGGATGTTGGTCTCCATGCATGATGGGCTCCAGGCATTAATCGAATTTTTTAAAGTTCATGCAGAACATCGAGTAGTCACACAGGAGGGACTGGGGCCATTTAGCCCAACAAGATGGCTTCACTTTTGCTCACTTAGAAGTTCACTGGTAGGAGGGGATCATTAAGCCCCCTGGGTGGAAGAACTTACTGAAACAATCATTGTTCCCTCAACACGTGCTAATTGAGCACAGAAAGGAGGGATCAAGAACAACAAAGAATGACATGTATGATCAGACAATGAAAGTTGTATCCGGGAAGCTAGGGAAGCCTGGTGCTCCAGGGCGTCACTGGGCATTAGGTGCTGAGGGAGCTGATGTGGGAATTGGACGTTAGTGATGGGACTGAAGATGCCGCCAGACAAGGGGAACATGAAAGGACAACTGGCCAGATCCAGGAAACATGGGACGGCCGAGAGAGAGGTTAAAGATGCCTGGGAGACGGACAGTGCTTGGGAATTGGCAAAGTTGTGCTTAGCTGAGTTGGTGATGAACTCTATCTCAAAGGAATAAGAGCCCCTCTGCCTGCCTTTGAGGAGTTGATACTCTTAACACAGTGGTTCTCGACCAAGATTCACCAGGGAGCCATTTAAGGAAAGTTTCCAGTCCTCCCCTCCGAAGACTGTGCGTCAGTTGGTCTGGCATCTCCAGGTGATTCTAAGGTACACCCAGCATTGGAAACCACTGTTGCTGACTCTGGAGTTAGGGCCCGGGAACGTGCGTTTCAACAAGCCACCTGGGTGATTTTACCAGCCAGACCTGAGGCTGTTTGTGAAGAGTGGATGAACAGTGCTCATTTTGATTTGAGAGTCAATTAAGAGCTTTCAACAAGACGTTGAAGTGATGCGGTAATTCCTTAATTACACATATGTTTTACATAATAATTATTGATTATATGATTTTTGAGGTTCTTTTACCTTGGTTAATTTACCAACATTGTGTTTTGATCCTTTGAGTGGTTTCCCTATTATCCATGACTGGTGGAATACCAGTCCAGAGAAGATGATAAAACAATGAGATAGCACAAAAGCTCAGCAAACTTTTTCTGTAAAGGATTAGATAGTGAATATCTTAGGCTTTGCAGGCCATAGGGTCTCCATTGCAGTAAGCAATTCACTGCAGGAGGAGAGCAGCCACCGCTGATACTTAAACGGGTGGTGACCCTGACACAGAGCAAGACCTCCCCCTCTGCCTCCTCTCGCATTCAGCCCGCAGGAGGGCCCACAGATAGACTGCAAGAGAGCCGCGTGAACCCCTGAAACCGTGGAAAATGAGAGATCTCTGTGTGCTTTAATTCTTGCCCTTGACGCTCCAAAAAGCTTAAACTTAGTACTGTTATACTGCTACGAAAGTACTTGGGGGTTGAGGGGTGGTATAAAACCAGATCGATTTTTGGGCGAGTGGATTTTGTGCTTATTACAGAAATTGAAATTTGAATCTTTTGTGACAATTAAATACTATTGTTTTACATAGGAATTTTATGGAGAAAATATAAAAGAATCTCCTGATTATGAAAGGATCATCAATCTTCGTCACTTTAAGAGGATACTAAGTTTGCTTGAAGGACAAAAGATAGCTTTTGGTGGAGAGACCGATGAAGCCACACGCTATGTAGGTAATGGAAATTCCACCTTCTTTCGGGGAGATGGAAATTTGACAGCTTTTATTGACTATTTACTGACACTAAATAAATTACTACAGATCTTCCTCAACTTACAATGGAGTTATGTCTTGATAAACCCATCGTAAGTTGAAAATATCTGTAAGTGGAAAATGCGTTTAATACACCTAACCTCCCGAGCATCATAGCTTCGCCTCGTCTGCCTTTAACATGCTCGGAACACTGTCATTAGCCTGCAGTTGGGCAAAATCATCTAACACAGAGCCTATTTTATAATTAAGTATGACTGTCTCATGTAATTTATTGAATACTGTACCGAAAGTGAAACACAGAATGGTCGGTGGGTACAGAGTGGTGGGTCACCCTCGTGATGGCGGCTCGCTGCCACTGTCCAGCATCACGGCAGAGCGTCGTACTGGATGTCGCTAGCCCGGGAAAAGGTCAGAATTCAAAATTCAAAGCACGGTTTCTACTGAAGCATCTATAGATCTGTAGTGTTTAACAAACCATTAAATACTGCTTTCTGATATACTGCTTTTGCTATAAACTAAAGATGATTTTATATAGAGAGAGAGATACACACACGCGTTTAATAATCCCACCTGTATTATACTAGTTTTTTGTATTTGCACATATTTTATCTAATTTTTTTTTCTAACAACCCTGAGAAGCAGAATAAAACTTTATGGAATTATTTCTAATTTATGGTTGGAAAAATGGCACCAAGAAGGAAATAGCTTAGTCACAATTCCACAACTAGCTGATGGTAGTACTGTTCCCAGAAACAATGTTTTGATCTATTGTGCTTGACCTTGTCGTTTACTTTCTTTTTGTCTTTTTTATTCTTTGCCATGAATATATATTACTTTTGAATTTTAAACACATTTTTCTAAAATAACATATAAGGTGACAGAAGAATTACACACTTCGTTGGCAAAAAGGCTGCCCAAATAGCTTTACTTATCCCCTTTTATGCCGCACATCACCAAAAACCCAACTTAAAAAAAAACAAAACTTGAAGGACTTAATAAGGAAAAATGTTTTCTCTCATAATGAGCAGTCCTGGGGTACTTCCAGCCTGTTAATTCAGTGGCTTAGTAATACCCTCAAAAATCCCTGATTCTTTCATCTTTCTGTTCTTCCAGCCTCAGCATGATGACTTTGCCCACTTCTAGGCTCATCAGTGGCAAGAGGAAAGGTCTGTCATGGTTGGTTCAAATTAGTTAGGACCTTTCACCGACCGGGAGTCAGGGCCACCTTACCTGAGCACATGGCTGTGCAGAGGAGGGTAGACACCCAAACCCAATCAGTTCTCTGAGCCAGGGAAGCAGCGGGCAGCAGATTTGGGTTGGCACTTGTATACCCCTGGGGTGTGCTAGAAAGAGCCATCCTCTGCCGTGTTGCCAGCATAACCTAGTAGGACACTAAACGAAAAAAGCCAACTTGTTGTCAGATGTCTTCTCTTTTAGTTGATAATCCAGCTTGCTAGGGTCATTTTGAGTACCACTAACAGGTGACTTACTTGGCATGGCTGCTGGGACACTGTAGCTTCTTCAGTGTCCATATTGCCCTCTTTTCTTATGACCCTTCCGCATAGTGGATGGAACACTGAACTAAGGGTCAGGGAATCTTGACCATTTAAGTATGTTTTCTTAATCTGCCTAATGGAGTGGAAATAAAGGTCATAAGTGTAAGGAAGCACTTGAATTAAGAAGTGGTGTTGATTTGATCCACAGAAGGGCTCTCAGTGCTTCCAGAAAGGCATACATATAACCTCCTGTTCTGAATATGGACATGAATCTGGCTGTGAACAGGGTGAAATATGAGTAGGATATATCCAACTATATCTTCTCCTTGGTTTGCACAAGGATACCTTGATTCACATACTTGGGGACATTTAATTTGCACAATTCATCCACGTACTCAGGACTTTTTTTTCAGTGGATAATGCTTGGGTGGAAGTAGGAAACGGATGGATGGGTGACCCAATGGAACAAATGTAAGGTGACAGCTTTGCATTTCTGATTTTTTTAGCATTTTCATTTTGCTTATTTCCCTTTTAGCCCCAACGGTACTTATTGATGTTGATCCTGAAAGCAAGGTGATGCAAGAAGAAATTTTTGGACCAATTCTTCCAATAGTGCCTGTAAAGAATGCAGAGGAGGCCATAAGATTCATAAATGAACGTGAAAAGCCCCTGGCTTTCTATGTATTTTCTCATAACGATAAGGTAAACTTTACAGAGAACAGGTCACTGTCATAAGCCACTGTCATAAATTGTGTTCCTTCTTTGCTGTAAAGCAGATGATGGTTTATTTTGTGTAACAGCAGAGCACACTGAGAGAGGCTGCACTCAGAGATGGCCGTCTTGGGTAATGAGGCCCTAGGGTTATTGCTGTTAGCTTTCCCCTACTCCCTGGGGGTAGAGCCAAGTCCTCAGGGGTGAGAGTCACAAGTTTTTTGACTCACAAACACCTTCTGTACAGTTGGACAACTTGTATGTTCCAGCAAAAGCTTTTCCAACATCAGTCCACAGGGTATCCTGTGTCAGAGTCCCTCTTACCCGATGCCATTCGCAGCCACTCAGTGGGGCTGCGTGGACAGATCTCTGGCACTGTCATGGAAATGGTTGTGATATCCTGAACCTTAGTTTCTCCAGTTCCATTACTTTGTTGTTAGAGCAGAGGAACCATACCAGCCGGGGGAGGATGTCACACCGTCACACCAGGACGAGCAGCTGCGCCACTTTCTGCGCGGCTCGTTCATTTGCGTGGTTCATTCAAGGTGACCGGCTGCTCCCAAGGGACAGTAGGTGGGCAAGTAGGTTCAGGAGCCCTCTGATGAAAAGGGAAAACTAGAAGGGGAAGATGGGACCAGTCGAGGTCTGAGGAGTTCTCAAATTAGATGTTTTCCAGAGAGCGTCTGGTGGTCACATACAGGTAGTCGTGTAGCAGCTTCTGGAGCTCGTAGTGCTGTGGAGATAGAGCTGTGTGAAGTGAGACCAGAGGTGGGCTAAGGAAGTAAGGGGTTATTAACAAACAACGGTCTGACATTTTAAATGACCACAGGTAATGTGGTGGACAGGAACCCTGAAGCCTGAAGTGTACTGGCCAGGGTGGAGGTCAGAGGAGAGCACTTCCCAGCAGTGGGTCACCTGCTGTGACCACAGTCCGCTGTTAATGCCCACCATGAGAAACTCTCAAGGGCTTGTTGGCAGCAAGGTGAAATGGCATTTACCAGTCAGGTGCTATTGTGCCTATTTGGGTCTTAGGCCAACGTTTATTTCTTCAAAAGTAGGATGCTAAATCTGAAATCTTAAATACTTTTTGCATTTCATAAAAACTAAATGACATCTATTAAGTATGTGCTATAATTTAGAGCAGAGATGGAGAAATACTAACAATTTTTAAAACCTGGAATATAGACTGAAATTCCCTTGTGGGGGTGGTGGCAGGAAGGCTTGGGCCAGCCTGGTAGCATAGTAGTTAAGTTCACACACTCCACGTCAGCAGCCTGAGGTTCACAGGTTGAGATCTCAGGTGTGGACCTACACACCGCTCATCAAGCCATGCTGTAGTGGTGTCCCACATACAAAATAGAGGAAGATTGGCACAGATGTTACCTTAGGGCCACTCTTCCTCACCTAAAAAAAAAGGCTTTTGCTGCCATTTGGTGTAGTCCAGCTCTAGGTGGAGGTTGCGTGAACCAGACCAGTCTGGTGCTACTCCTCACAGTACTAGGTGTGTGTCTGAGAAGTTAGATCATCTGAGTACATATTTGCTAAACTGAAAAACACTTAGATTGTGGGTTGGGCACAGACTCGAGTGGTGGTGCTGACACACACAGCTGGCATGTTCATCCCTCCGGCACACAGCCTGTTTGCGGGTGCTGCTGACACCGAGCCTCTGTTCTGTCCTCAGCTCGTCAAACGGATGATTGAGGGCACATCCAGCGGCGCCGTCACAGTCAACGACGTCGTAGTGCACTTCATGCTCAGCTCGTTACCCTTTGGAGGAGTGGGTGAGCATTCCTCTCTCCTGTTCATAGCAGACATTTCTGAAGGCCCCATTGTTTCGCGAATCATTTGATTGTCCTCTCCTTAGAGGACACTCAGTTCTCCTGCCACCCCACCAGGCCCTGCTGAGGGGTTAGTCTGTATTTTCTCACCCACTTCCCATCCTTAGTAGCACTTAGCACAGTCTGTAATTATTTTGTTCCTTTCATTGGTTTATTTGTTTATTGTCCTTCTCCCAGATTTAGGGGATATTTTTGGTGAAAAATCACATCTCAAATTCATTGATTAAGGTGCCTCTGTCTTTGCTTTAAGTGAGGTAGTGAATGACAAGTTCATGGTGCCGGGAGCAAACAGCAGCCCAAGGGTTTCTCTTGTCTCTCTGCTCTCTGCTCGGGGTCGTGTTAAGTAGTACTCGGTTTCCACCTGTGCTGCTCCCCAGCCCTGTGTGCGGCGAGCGGCCTCTGAACTGTCTCACTGCTTGAGAAGAGCTGGAGAGCCCCCGTGCTCTAGAGAGGACGGGCAGAAAGAAACTCACTCTCCCTGATGCTCTGTGGACACGGCCTGGGCACGCTGCTCCCTATGGGCTGGGAGCTGCCTGTCTCTTTTATACCTGAGATGATTGAGCCAACTTTTTATTTTTACTTCGGGACCTAGGTGGTAGGCTTCTCTATTATCTAGTTAGATATTATAAAATAGCAAATATGTAAAAATTCTCATAGCGAAAAGCAAACAATAAAGCCACTGTCTTAAAAGTTCCTGCTTTATTCTCTCCCTCTGTAATAGCATAAATAAATTACTCCGTAGGAATGCAGTGGCTCAGTTTTGCAGGAACACTTATTCCTGATTAAGGCAAGCTTGTTCCATGGCCAGGAAATCCTGGCCTCCTTCCCATGATTGCCACGTGTCCCTTTCTAGGATGTAACATAACAGCCAGCGCTCAGCACCGTGCCCGGCGTATGTGGAGGCCGGGTTGGGATATCACGGGATCCAGGCCGGAGCTGGTGGTGGCTTGGACTAGGATGGTGGCAGAGGAGCTAGTGGAAAGGGAGTGGACATTTTGGGGAGTCAAGCAACAGGATTTGCTGAAGGATTGTGAATGTGTTGCCAGAGGAGAGATGGTGAAGAAGGAAAGGGTAGCTCATGGAATCTGGGCTGGAGTTAGTATTGTAGTGTCGCTGCCCAAACTGTTAAAGGGTTAGATTAGACTCCGCTGTCTCTGGCTCCTCAGTCCCCCGCAGGATCCTGGCTCCCACCGCACAGCTGCAGCCAAAGTGACGTCACCAGTGCCTGCCGAATGCAAACCTGGTGGCTTGGGTTCAGTCCCTTCTTGCTTGACTAGATATCCTTTGGCATCATTGACCATACCCTTTATAACAAAACAAACCATTTTCCCCCTAAATGCAGAAGGAATACAGTCTTTTAAAGAAAACTTTGGAAAGATAGAAGAGCGCAAAGAGTAAAAATTTAATTACCTGTAACTCTAGTATTTAAAGATAACCTCTGGCGTACGTTCTTAAAATTCTTTCCTTGCATATATATGCATACACATATACACAAATACATGAGTATTTCATTAAAAAATGATATCTATTGTTTTCTACCCTGTATGTGACAATATAGTGTGACGTCTTCCCATGTCAGTATGCTTGCATGTCATGATTTTAGTAACTGCATACTGTTCCGTCATAAGAATGCAGCGTCTTTGGTTAACTAGTTTCTGGTAATAGGTTTTTTTGATTTCAAGTTTGTTGGTATTAGGATTCTAATATATTTTCGTGTAGTTTCTGATTATTTCCTTAGGAAAAATGTCTAGAAGTATAGTTGCTGTGTTGAAAGGGCTTATACTTTTTTAAAAAAATGAAATGCTTTTTCCTTTTCATTCTAAAAGTAATATAGGCTTTTGGGGGAAAAAAAGAAAAGCAAACAAAACACTACAGAAAGTTAAAAGGAAAAATGTAGTAACCTCCCAGGCATAAACACTATTAATATTTTGGCATACAGTTTAGCTTTTTCTTTAAAAATACATATCTTTTGATACATATTGCCAAATTTTCCTTCAGCTTCAGCTGTCACCTAAATGACACACCAGCCATCTGGCCCTGTCCACTGCTTCCTTGACCCCCTGTTGCCCAGGCCTTGTGCCCCGTGCCTTACATGTGTATCCACAGCACA
Organism: Equus caballus; assembly: GCF_041296265.1. NCBI lineage: Eukaryota > Metazoa > Chordata > Mammalia > Perissodactyla > Equidae > Equus > Equus caballus. The sequence continues at coordinate 59,052,523 of NC_091694.1, read as the reverse complement.
CATGGTAGATGAGAGGAAGGGAAAGGCGCAGAGCATGGCTTTTGAGGAGGGCAGAGACTTACACTGGCTTATGGTCACCCAGCTGCATGACCCTGCTGTCCTGGTCCTTGTTAACTCTCTAGGAGCTTAGAGGAGGCAAGTGGGTGAGTAGGGCTGTGGATAAATGAAGCCCCAGGGAATGGTGGGAAAAGAACGCACACAGCATTTAGGGTCTGACGATCTGGGCTCACCTTCTGGCTTTGCATTTTTCACCCTGGGCAAGTGCCTGACCCTGCTAAGCCCCTTTCCCTCTCTGGAATTGGGAGTGGGGACACTTCACACAGTGGAGCAGTGGTGAGAATTAACTTAGAGAATGGATTTCCATGCTTGGCATGGTCCTTGGCACCACTACCCCAGAGACCTGTGAATCTTTGCCCTACTTTGGAAAGCGTCCTGTTTGAAAGGGAGATTCGCCTTGCTGGGAATACTGGGAAGAATTTCCTGAAAATTCAGAGCCACTTGACTGGTCGAGAAGTTAAATGGGGGCGTCCCAGACAGCAGGGAGTACTCTGGGTTTCCTCCGTCAGTGTTTAGACAGAGAAGTAGCTTGTGTCACCTACAGTGGAGCCTATGTTGTCTGTTCTCTTTATTTCAGGTTCAAGTGGGATGGGAGCTTATCATGGAAAACACAGTTTTGATACTTTTTCTCATCAACGTTCCTGTTTATTAAGAAATTTTAAGAGAGAATTTGTTAACAAACTCAGATACCCTCCCAGCAGCCAGTCAAAGGTGGACTGGGCCAAATTTGTCTTATTAAAACAGTTCAGCAAAGGAAAACTCGGTCTCCTGTTACTCGCTTTCCTGGGCGCTGTGGTGGCTGTGCTGGTCAAGGTAAGTCCCCAGAACTCACGAGGCGCCAGTCGTTCTGGTCCTGCCCGAATGGCTACCGGGTGCATTTTCTTTCTCTTGGGAGTTCATCTAATTTTATAAATCAACTCTCTTATATTAACTTCTGGAATCTAAAGGTCAGCGAAGTACAGCCTGCCTGATCGCTGCCTATTTTATAAGTAAAGTCTCGTGGGGGCACAGCCACACCCGGGCTCGGCTGTGGTTTCTGGCGGCTTTTGTGCCTCGGCGCAGACCTGCGTGGCTGCCACAGGGACTGTGTGGTCCACAAAGCCTCAATTATGACAGGAAAAATTTGCCGACGTCTGGGATAAAAGTTTAAAACACTGCAGAACTTGCTTGCAGAATTCTGCGCTTTCTCACCTTCAGATCCTTTTGCTCTTGGTGTTTCCATTTCATTCTTTAATATGCATGAAATGAGCATGCCATGGAATGGGGCGGAGAATTCTGTGGTGGACAGTAGTGGTGGTGAAGCAGCTTTTTAGTGAAGGAAGCTTGAACGTTCTTCCTCCATAGCTGACTACTATATAAAGTTTGTCTTGGATGATTAGTTATGATAGACATGGCCTGCTAAGAGGCCCCGTGACAGCTGGCTTTTCAAGGCAGCTTGTGTGTCCTAGGGGTAAAGGAAAAAATCCAAGATAATGAAGCTTTAGATGGAACTGGGGGAGGTGACTGTGTCCTTGGAGCTCTCTGCCAGCCAACTGAGGAAATACATTGAAAACACTGACAATATCTGTGAAGACAGGCTTGGAGGAGAGACAAGATTCAAGCATTTAATGGAAATAACTGTGTTTATAGCTGTATTTTGTTTAAAATGTGAAAGGGGGCTGGCTCATCTTACAGTATCACAGCTTCAGAAGAATTGGAGCTATCAATTACATTTGAAATCATTTGGGTTTTCTCAGAAATACCAAGCTGTGCTGAGGAGAAAGGCCCTGTTGATTTTTCTGGCAGTTCACAGACTGTGTTGTCCAATGAACAGCAGATTTCAAGCCCCAGCTTTGTTAAGAGTGAGGTAGGAACTCCTTGTTTTGTTTCTATGTACAGAGTTGGCCAAGTTGCGGTATGTTTTCTTTTAGTTGTTTGTTTTTCTATAGTTGGAGGCTTAGGGGCTCTTGTAAAAAGAATACTTAACGTATTTGTCTCCAGACATTTTTTTGAGCTTTGGCCCAGAGTATCAGAGTGTTAAAACTTATCCACAATTTTAAAAGGGTGAGGTTGGGTTGCTGGAATCTTCGAAAATGTGGAGAGGTAGTGGCCCAGCCGGATCCGGGTGAAGCATACGTCCTTTCTAGAAAAAGGACAGACACACATGTACCTCCTTCCTCTTCCCCACCTGTTCAGTTCTCCTGGAGGAAGCGCCAGCCAACCAGTTCTCCATTTAGACACTGAACTCAGTTAAGTTCCATAATTGGAGAATAATCTTCTAAAAATCTCCAAGTCATTTTTTGTTTTGTTTTGAGTTGTTTTGCTTTCAAAGGGAAGTTTGACTTTAGAATTCATCATAGCAAACTTAGGGAATCAAAGCATAGTGTACAGTTTGGGGACTCTGTGTTCTCGCTTCCACATCTGCCTGGGGCCTGAGGCGTGCTTGGGTCTCGTCATTATCTGCCTATCTTGCTCTTTCCCAAAAGGGTTTGGCAGACAAGCCTTTCTCTATTAGGGTCTAGAGAAACAGCACTGTATAGAAACGTTTAGCTGGGAAGAAGAACATGTAGCTTTGATTCTTGGCTCTGAGATGGATTTAATTATGACTTTGGGCAGGGCCTTTTCTGAGCTCGTCCTGGGGCCTCAGCCGCTCGTGTGTAGGATGAGGGAGCGGGCATCAGTGAGGCGCAGGTCACTTTCAGCTCTGCCTCTCAGGTCTGTTCGTCTGGGCTGGCGTGTCAGCTGTTCAGGTTGTTTGCACATTGGATTCAGTATGAGACTAGGTAGTCTTAGTTTTCTTTTCCTCTTTCCTGCTTCTCTGCTCTTCTCTCTGAGCTTTTATCTTCTTTTTATCAAACCACCTTTTATTTTAAGTAATTTGCTGGAGGAATCCTTATTTATTGTAATTGCAAACATTTTTTTGAACTTGCTTTTCTGCACTTAGTAGTTATTTTGTTATATGCTTGAGTTTGATTTTATTAATTAACTAGAATTAGAATGGAATTGGAACATTTTTAAAAGGGAAGTTGAAAGCAGTGATTATCACTCTAAAAGGAGCGTGTCAGAATCTCAGCGTGGGGAGGAGTTTCTCTCTGCATTTAAAAAAATACATATACACGTACACAAAAAGTTCCAAGAAAGCTTAATATGAGCTTCAGAAAGCATCGTCGGGGTTATGGGTTTAAAAAAGTTGAGAAATATAAAAGCTTAAAATAATCACCGTCATTAGGCCTTTGAAAATTAGGTCTGATGTTTGAACCCCGAGGGCGTGCAGCGCTTCCAGCCTCAGTAGGCATGGACTCAACTCAGTACGACTTGAGAATTTTAGCAACAAAATCGTTGATCAGTTTTTAGATTTCCTGGAGAACTTCAGCTTCCTGTTCTCAGTGCTAGGACAGTAAATGAGTGTTTTCAGTCTCTGCCTCTATTCTGACGTTGTCTCGTTGATATTGGACAGAATACCACCTCCGTCACCACCCGGATGTTATTGTTGTTTTTGGGAGGAGAGCATAATTATTTATCCTCAGCCCAAACCACGCTTAGACTTCTTAGCACGACATGGGCCTTTTAATACGGTGCATTTAGAGTCTCTTAAGACAGGAGGTGTTTGCGAGAGTCCTGATACTGAGTTCATATTCCAGGGCTGGTTGGGTGGGCTTGTAAACCAGCAGTGTAACCTAGGTCCCTTTCTCCTCTTTCCAGGCTGGATACTTCTGAAGAATGATCCTGTTCAACCTCCTAGTTGCCGCTACTGAATTATTCCTCTGTTAATAGTTAATGAACCAGTAATTTTAAAACCTACCAGAAATAGCAAGAAAATATGCAAATACACTGTAATCAAACCTAAAATTCATTGCCACTCACAATTAAAACTTGCCATTTAAGCCAAATCTCACCGTTCTCCAGTAGTGAGGATACTCAGAGAACCTATTTTAGATTGTGTTACCCAGATCTTAGAGCTCTGGGCTAGGGGAGCGGAATGCATTAGTCTAAACCTGAGCTCCTTGGGGAGGTCCAGGAATCTCGGAACCCGCTTAGTGACTTCTTCCCTCCAGCACCCACCTCCACGGCTGCCGCCAGCACTCTGCGAAGCTTTAAGAGCACTGCTCAGGGTTACAGCAGTCCAGAGAGGTGAGGCTGGATCTTCCCAGCTCCCCTTGAGGTTTGAGGCACTAGAACTGTGGGGGAGGCGTGGGGGGCGGTCCCTGACCCTCATCCGCTGGGACTTGAGAATCTGATCTCCAGGAGTTGGCCCTCCTGTCAGACTTGACACCTCAGCAGTGCTCTTCCTCCTTTCTCAGCCATTCTCCATCCTGTCTGTGTTTGGTTTGTGGCAGTCTCTTGTCCCTATCCACAAATGCTTTTTGTGGTTACTCTCACTCAAAGCATCTTATAAATCCTAGGGCTTCCTGAAAGATAGTTGCCAGTTTCATGCAAGTATCATCTGTCATTCTTCCGGTGTAGGAGTTGTAGAATTCTGCATCTTATGAAATCTAACTGGCATTTTGTAAATGCTGTAATGAAAGTACTTATACAATACTTATCCTCTCCCAGGACCCTAAAGTTGCAAGTTAGTCGATCTCCAAAGACAAATCTTTCATGTTCTTATTTCTGTAGTACAATGCAAGTAAATTTCACTTTTTTAAACTTCAGAGAGATCCCTTTCTGAATAAATTCAGCCCACAGAACTTAACACAGGGACATCATTTCCTGTCACAGACAAGAGGCCTTGGATATTCAGGACTTGGGAGCCTGAGAGCTCAGGGGGCCAATGGTGGGACATCTGGAGAAGGACTCTAAGCCACAGCAGGTGACCCCTCAGAAGGGGACCGAGGACGTAAGAAGAGGATCTCCTGAGCGTGCCCAGGACGCTGCGTACTTCGCCAAGTGGGAAGTCCTAAGACGTGGAGTGCAGCCTCCCTGCCGGACGGGGCGCACCCCCACCTTCCGCGCCCCTGGCTTGAAAACACTCGCCCACTCGGGGGGAATGGGATTCACTTTATAGGACATTTAATCAACTTTGTTGAATGAATTTGTTCCATTAATGCTGTCTGAAGTATGTTATGTCTATGTGATTGCACAGGATGTGGTGTCAGGAATTAATCACTAGGCTAATTTAGGAAAAAGCTGCTTAAATTGTGGCTCTCACTCTCAGAATAATCAATCATAAAATATCTTAGACAAAATGTCAATGTGGGATTTTCATTTAGTATAATAAGTTGTACATTATAATTGCTAATTAAACTAAACTGGCTTGTCTACTAGTATATACTGCTTCAAAATAAATACATTATATTTGATAAAATTGGTGTGAATTTTAATATTCTTAGTGTGGAATCTCAGATATGCCCTATTGGAGACAATGTTTTGCTCATAAGTTTTCTCCAACTATAAATCCATTTTTCGCCCTTATCCAAGGTGGCATTTGTCAACTTTACGTCATGCTTTCTCGTTTTAAATTCTTAGCCAAGGGGCTGGCCCTGTGGCCGAGTGGTTAAGTTCATGCACTTGGCTTCCGCGGCCCAGGAGTTCGCCAGTTCGGATCCTGGGCGCAGACATGGCACCGCTCATCAGGCCACGCTGAGGTGGCATCCCACATGCCACAACTAGAAGGACCCACAACTAGAGTATGCAATTATGTGCTGGGGCTTTGGGGAGAAGAAGGAACAGAAGATTGGCAACAGATACGAGCTCAGGTGCGAATCTTCAAAACAAAACAACACACACAGACTGTACATTGTTAAGCAAAAACTTCTTAGCCAAGATGATTTTCTTCAAGCTTTACTTTGCTGTCTTTTGTGGGTTTTTGTTTTTTTTTAAGTACCTATCTGGTAAATAGGTTTATTCTAACTACATCTTCCTATCCCCATTTGCTGATCTAAAACAGGTGTTTCTGTAAGCATATTCATAGAACACTAAGAAGATTTTACACAAGAATTGGTCCCACTACCAATCGTGTCTACCAGGGATTTGTAAAGCACACCAGCATATTCAAGGATCCAAGGCATAGAGGACCTTTGAAGCAAGTGTGTTTCCCAAGGCCACTTACCATGGAGCCTTTTTCCTCAATACCTCTTAACCTTAGACACACTTGCGGAAATGGTGACATTACTGTTCTATGCTCTGTACCTAGTTTTGTTTGGGTGCTAGAAGCTCACTAAGGTATTTGTGTCACAGACCAGGTTATAGGCTTCTCCCTTCCTGTAAATGGGAAGCCTGGAATGTCACTGTGGACGCTGAAAACAGCATGGAACTGAATTCCAATAGCATGCAAAACAGGTTTACATTCTGTGCATTATTCTTTCCTATTGGCCTTGATCAATACATCCATTTTGTCTGTCAATGTATTTATAGCTACTGGTGTTGAAAGGACTGTGGCAATGGGAGGCAGACTGCCCTCCACTTTTTTTTTGGTGAGGAGGATTGGCCCTGAGCTAGCATCTGTGCCAGTCTTCCTCTACTTTCCATGTGGGACGCTGCCACAGCATGGCTTGACAAGTGGTGCTAGGTCTGCGCCCGGGATCCGAACCTATGAACCCCGGGCCACCGAAGCAGAGCGTGCAAAGTTAACCACTACACTACTGAGCCGGTCCCCGCCCTCCACTTTTGATGGTGGTGTGTGGCCTGATTCAGCATGGAGCCTGAAAATGCTCACTCACCAGTCCCAGGCCTCAAAGCAAAGCATGCTCACATTTGGATCAGCATCGAATTTGTGAGGCTGTGTGGCCAACTGATCTGGGTTTTGCTGCCCTTCTTTATAGCATATCACTCCTTTAAGAACAAGTGTTTCTCAAGGTCTGTGTCAAGTGGAAATGCCGATGGGTGGGAGGGGAGGTGAAGAAGGGTCTGTGGACAGCTACCACTCCCTCGTCCAGGTTTCACAGCACCTGTATCTGCAGGGGCACGTGGGGCCGGGAGCAGATGGGGGTCGCAGCGAACGGGACTGCCCAGACAGGGCCTGCCAGGCCCCTTTGCAGAACTTCCCAGAGGCTTTGTGAACAGACCTCGGCAGCAGACTCTGCTTAGGAAGTATGTAATTTTTAATGTAACAGTGGTTTTGCAGTTTTATTTTGGTTGGAAATCTCCAGTGTAAAGCTGTTGACAGTATTGAATAATAGTAGCCATTCCAGGATTCTCACTCAGTCAGCGGATGTCTTCTCGGGGGAGCAGTCCAGGTCACAGGTGAGAGAGCGGATTTGCCCACGGCAGAATTGTCCGTCTGCACGATTCAGACCCTTCATGTCACATGAGGTGCTGGCTGAAGGTGTTGAGGAGCGGTCCAAGGCGCCCACCTGCCCTGGATCCCGTCGCTGCTTTTGTAGGGTGGGCCCGTGTGTGGGTGGTGGGACAGCCACTCCTGGCTTCCCTTCTGTCTCCAAGCTGCTTTGCTAGTGCCTGGTGGCCAGGACCCTGATGACGAGCCCCACGGCCAGCGTGGCTGACGCTGCCCCCAGAGCAGCCCCACGGCGAAGGGCCAACTGCTTCACTGACAGTCTGCTGGCAGGAGCTGTAAGGGCATGAGCTGCTTCTGGAGTCCTGACGAGGCCTAAATGGCACCCAGGCCTTGAGTACGCTGTCAGAGTAACGCCAGGGGAGCCGCTCACAGCCACTGCAGAGGCAAACGGGAGCAAACTCAGCAGGACTCGGGGCTGAGTGGGAAGAGCTGTGGCCGTGGAATCAGGAGGCCCAGCTGCATTCGTTACGCTGCATGCCTGGTTAATTGACCTCTGCACCTTACAGCGGAAAATGCCTGTACAATCGAAACAAGCCTGCCTGCTCTACTCGACAGCAGGACCGGCGGAGGGAACTCTGTGGGAGAGCATCTTAGACTGGGAATTTGATGTATAGATAAAGGTCCTCCTAAGGTCAGGTGAGGCATGTTCCTGTCTGAGCCTGTCCTTGAGGTGGCATATGACATCAGACGTAACTCAGTAGGACTTCAGAGCACATGTTAAATGCTTAGTCGACCGTGCCTGGCCTTCCCTCGTGACTGTTTTAGTCGCCTGGCTCACTGCAGCACCGGTCAGGCGTAGCCCAGGATGCGGCGAGGCCACTGAGAGAACTAGGGGCCTGGTGTGCTGTACAGGTGGGCCTGGCGCTCAGCACCGAGCCGGGGCAGGAGGCTCCTGAGCTGGGGCCATGACTCATCATATAAACGCTGGGCTGCTGTCTGTCTCGTGGGGTGCACAGAGGTAGACCGGGGAAGTAACCCCACCCCAGTTAGTCAGGCCAGGCTGACCCGCCTGGGCTGACAGCTGAGGGCCAGACCTCAACTCAGCCTTGCTTCCTCATTCGAGAATGGACACGGCTCACGGCCTCACGAGGCTAAGGGTGTGAAGTACTTTGTGCAGGCCTGTTACATAGTAGATATTGGTGGTGTGTTGCCGGCACGTAGGACATTTTCATGCTGAGAGGAAGAAAGGCAGCTGGGGCTCGCATGGTTCCCAACTGCTTAGGCACACCGGCAGCCAGGAGCCACGTGCCGCTGGCATCTGTGTGTGCCCAGCAGCAGCACCCTGACGGCGTTACCTGAAGAGACCGCAGCGTCCTCAGGCCCGGGGCAGGGGGCCACGCGTGCAGTGTCCACCGTGCTCTCAGCGCTCTGCTGCTGCAGCCCCGCGTGTTTCTGAGCCTAAAGGAGAAAGCTCGCCAGGTCAGCCTGCAGCCCTCTCGTTCCCCACTGGCTCCATCTCCGCCCTGCCTTGAAAACGCGGCACGCCAAAGCAGAACGTATTCTTAGTTTTAGAGGAGCTTTAAAGTGGTGCTGTTTTAAATCTATATTTATCCATTTTAGATGCCAGGAGGACTTGATCCACACACAAAGACAAAACCATACCCTGCTGGGATTCGGGTCTTTGACAGGACGTTCCCCTCTGCGTTCTGCCTTCAGACTAAGCTGTGCCTTTACTGTGTCTGAAAAGCAGATGCTGGCCTGCCCTGTTTAAAGGCTTCATCCAAGAGGATGGTGGCCAGAGTGATGCTGTTCTCTCTGCCAGGGTCACAGTGCGCTCTCGGGGGCTCGTCTGGGTTCAGGCTGGTTTGACTGAGCTCCTTGCTTTTGTGTGGTTTGCAGCAGTGGGGCTGGCTCAGGAAGGTCTGGATGTACGTTTCTCTGCTGCTTATACCGGCACTGTCTGGGGCCCAAGGACAATGACAGGAGTAGCTGTTGAGGCCGAGGTGGCCCCTCGGTGACTGCGCATGCGCAGCTTAGACCACAGCTCCCTGCTGCTGGGGCCCGCCGTCTCTGGGCCTTTCTGCGGAGCGGTCGCTCCGGGCCAGGGGCTGCTGGCTCACCTCCTCTGCAGCCAGCTTCCAGTTCATGCGGGCAGTGTAGACAATGAAAGCAGCAGCTGCCAGGAGGACACAGGCCAGCATGCCCAGCCAGAGGCCTGAAGGAGACAAGTGACACTGGGGAGAGTGTCCCGTGACCACCCAGGCCTCTCCCGACTTTTCCTCACACACATACCCATGATTCTCATTCCGACCACAAAGGTCAGAACGATGCCCAGCGGGAGGCCGACGATGTAATTCGTGATCGCATTCACGACGGCTCCGAAGGCCTGCTTGCCGCTTCCTCTCAGGATTCCGCCATAGACACACTGGGAGGGGAGGCAGGGGGTGAGCGGTCAGTAAGGAGGAGGCTGAGGGCGGGTCTCGTGCCGCAGCCACTTCTCCCGGCAGCGCCCCCTGCAGGGCCTCACTCAACCCCACACCCCGAGGAGGAGTGTTCTTATGCCCCTTCCTTCCAGGAAGAGACCCCGTCAGAGAGGTCAGCTCACTTGCCCAGTGTCACACAAGAGTAGCTATGCTTTGAACACAACTCCAGAGGCCCATCTTTACCTCCTCACCGTTATTGCCTCACTAGAAAGTAAAGGTAAAACTGGTGACCAAAAACCAGCCAATCTGGGAAATTGGACTAACTTCGCACGGAGATGTCATGTGCTGGTTTCCTACTGCTGCTGTGGCAGATTACTGCAAACTTAGTGGCTTAAAACAAGACGTGTTTATTATTTTACACTTCTGGAGATTAGAAGTCCAAAATGGATTTCAATGAGCTAAAGTCAGGTCTGGGTCCTTTTGGAGGCACCAGGGGAGAATCTGTTTCCTTGCCTTTTCCAGCCTCTGGAGGCTGCCTGCATTCCTTGGCTCGTGGCCCCCATGGAGCAGTGGGATCACTCCAACCTCTGCTTCTGTCTCCACATCTTCTCTGACTCCTTGCCTCTCTCTCACTTATCAGGACCCTTGTGATTACATTCTGATTCTAAAATACATATGGAAATGCAAACAATCTAGAAGAGCCAAGGCAACTTTGAAAAAAAAGAGAGAGAACAAAGTTGGAAGATTCATACTAACTGATTTCAAAACTCACTATAAAGCTACACTAATTAAGACATGGTGGTATGGGCATAGGGTAGGCATATAAATCAATGGAACAGAATTGTGAATCCAGAAATAAACCACTACATTTATGATCAATTGATTTTTGACACAGGCAAGAAAATTCACTGGGGAGAAGAGAGCCTTTCACACACCAACCAATAGTGCTGGGGCAACTGGACATCCATATGCAAAAAAGTAAACTTAGACCCTTGCCTCATACCATACACAAAAATTAATTCAAAATGAATCATAAATCTTAGAGCTAAAACTAGAAAACTTCTAGAAGAAAACATAGGAGAAAATCTTTGTGACCTTGGGTTAGGCAAAGAGTTCCTATATATGACAGCAAAAGCATGAGCCATAACTGAAAAGAAATTGAGAATTAGACTACATTAAAAGCGCTGATTTTTGCAGCTCGAAAGATACCAGTAAGAAAATGAAAGAGAAGCCACAGGCTGAGCTTGCAAATCACATATCTGAAAAAGGACTTGTATGTAGAACATATAAAGAATTCTCACAACTCAGTAATAAGAAGGTAAGTGTTAGGGGTTGAATTGTATCCTCCAAAAAGGTGTTGCGGTCCCAGCCCCCAGTACCTGTGCATGTGACCTTGATTGGAAATAGGGTCTTTGCAGATGGATCAAGTTGAGATGAGATCGTTAGGGTGGGCCCTAACCCAGTATGACTTGTTTCCTCATAAAAAGGGGAAATTGGAACACGTAGACACGCACGGAGGGAAGATGATGTGAAGAGACATGGGGAGAAGATGGCCATCTATGAGCTGAGCAATCCTGAGGCCGCCAGAAGCTGGGGGAGAAGCCTGGCACAGATCCTTCCCCAATGCCTTGAGAGGAAGGCTGGGCCTGCCAACACCTTGATTTAGGACTTCTGGTCTCCAGAACTGTGAGACACTGAACTTCTATTTAAAGATGCTCAGTTTTTGTTACTTTGTTACAGCAGCCTTAGCAAGCTAATAGGCCAAGCAGCTCAATATTTCAAGTGAGCGAAAGACTGGAATAGACATTTCACTAAAGAAGACATACAAACGGATAATAAGCACACAAAAAGGGGCTCAACATTAGTCATTAGAGAAATGCGTATTAAAACCACAATGAGATACCAGTATAGGCCCACTAAGATGGCTGTCATAAAAATGAGAAACAATCCCAGAAAGTTACTTTGTGGATATCAGTAAACTGATTCTAAAGTTTATGTGGAAAGGCAAAAGACCCCAAATAGCCAACACGATACTGAGGGAGAACAACGTCCGAGGACTGACACTACTCCGCTTCGTCTTCACTGGAAAGCTACAGTTGTCAAGACGGTGTAGTATTGGTGAGAGAACAGACAAACAGACCAGCGGAATGGGACGGGGAGCTTGGATACAAACCACACGAATAGTCAACTGATCTTTGACAAAGGAGCAAAGGCAATTCAATGGAGAAAGGGTAGCTATTTTCTAGAAACGGTGCTGGGACAGCTGGACATCCGCATGCAAAAACATGAATCTAGACATAGATCTTACACCTTTCACAAAAGGTAAAGTGGATCAGATATCTAAGTGCAAAATGCCAAATGGTAAAACTCCAAGAAGATAATATAGGAGAAAATCTAGGTGACTTTGGGTTTGGTGATGACTTTTTAGATATGATACCAAAAGCACAATCCATGAAAGAAAAAAATTAAGTTGGACTTCATTGAAATTAAAAACATCTGCTCTGTGAAAGACACTGTTAAGAAAATGAGGGCTAGCCTGGTGGCGCAGTGGTTAAGTGCGCATGTTCCGCTTTGGCGGCCCAGGGTTTGCCAGTTCGGATCCTGGGTGTGGACAGGGCACCACTTGGCACGCCATGCTGTGGCAGGCGTCCCACATATAACGTAGAGGAAGATGGGCACAGATGTGAGCTCAGGGCCAGTCTTCCTCAGCAAGAAGAGGAGGATTAGCAGCAGTTGTTAGCTCAGGGCTAATCGTCCTCAAAAAAAAGAAAGAAAGAAAGAAAGAAAATGAAAAGACAAGCCACAGACTGGGAGAAAATCTTTGCAAAACACATATCTGATAAAGGACTGGTATCCAAAATATAAAAAAATTCTTAAAATATGAGAATAAGAAAACGCCTCAATTTTAAATTAGGCAAAAGATCTGAACAGACACCTCACCAAAGAAGATATACTGATGGCAAATAAGCATATGAAAAGATGCTCCACGTCATATGTCCTCAGGGAATTGCAAATTAAAACAACAGTGAGATACCACCCTACAGACTATGAGAGTGACTAAAACCCACAACACTGACAATGCCAAATGCTGATGAGGATGTGGAGCAACAGGAACTCTTCTTCATCGGTCGTGGGAATGCAAAATGGTACAGCCACTATGGAAGACAGTTAGGCAATTTCTTACAAAGCTAAATAGAGTGTCACCATACTATTCAACAATCATGATCCCAGGTATTTACAGAAAGAGTTGGAAACTACGTCCACACAAAAACCTGCACAAGAATGTTTATGGCTTTATTCGCAATTGCCAAAACTTGGAAGCAACCAAGATATCCCTCAATGGATGAATGGACAAACTGGAATACCTAGACAATAAAGCACCAGTGCTGAAAAGAAACGAGCCAGCAAGCCATGAGAAGACACGGAGGAACCTTAAATGCATATTACTGAGTGAAAGAAACCAATCTGAAAAGTCTGCATATTGTATAATCCCAACCATAAGACATCCGGAGAAGGCAAAACTGTAGAGACAACAGAAAGATCCGTGATTTCCAGGGGTTAGAGGATGGGGGATGCTGACAGAAGGGAAGAAATGAATGGGTGGCACTCAGAGGGTTTTTATGGCAATGAAATGATTCACATGATACTTTAATGGTAGATATGAGGCACAGGACATTTGCCCAAACCCAAAGAATGTCCAGCACCAGGAGTGGACCCTACTGTGAACTACTACGCACTTTAGTTAACAATGTGTCAATATTCTTTCCTCACTTTAACAAATGTCCCTCACTAATACAAGATGTAAATAACGGGGGAAACTGAGGGGAGAGAGGGGTCTGTGGGAACTCTCTGGATTTGCTGCTCAATTTTCCTCTAAACGTAAAACTGCTCTTGAAAATAAAATCCTTTTTGTTTTTGTTTAAGACAAACAATACCAAGAATTGTCAAGCAAGCGGAGAAATTGGAACTCTCGTACGCTGCTGGTGGGAATGTAAAATGGTACAGCTGCTTTGGAAAACAGCTCAGCAGTTTCTTAAAAAGTTAAACATAAACTTATCATTTGACCCAACAATTCAACAACTAGGACTCTACCAAGAGAAATGAAGACACACGTCTATGCAAAGGATTGTACGTGAATGTGCCCAGCAGGCGTAACATAACAGCCCAAACCAGCAACAACCCAAATGTGCATCAGCTGGTGAATGGATAAACAAAATGTGTTATTTCCACACTAAGGTCTATTATTTGGCCACAAAAAGGAACGAAGTCCTGAAAAATGCGACAATATATATGAACCTCAAAATCATTATGCTAAGTGAGAAAAGCAAGTCCCAAATGCTATATATTGTATGATTCCATTTGTATGAAATGTTCAGAAAAGGCAGTGTTCAGAAAGACAGAAAGCGAATCAGTGGGTGGCCTGCGGCTGGCCGTGGGAGCAGGGAGTGACTGTAAGAGAGGCTCCAGGAAATTCTGGGAGTGACAGAAATACTCTAAAACCGGTTTGCAGCAATGGTTGCACAAATTGAAAGCTACTTAAAATAATTGAATTGTGCACTTAAAATCTGTGAATTTTATGGTATGTAAATTATAACTCAATAAAGGTATAAAAAATACAAAATAAAAATATGCCCATGGGAAACATAAATTAAGTATAATATAAATATTGCCAGGAGGAAAGATGGTAGAATGCAGACACACAAGCGAGAAGGACCTCACAATCGCTAGCTGTGTATTTGCTTCCTCGACAGAGAAGGGCTGCCCACTGGGGGGGAGGCATGCTTAATTCAGGGAGAAATGCAAAGCTGTTCCCAACCTTTAATTGCAAGGATTTCTCAGTTGTGACCTCACCTCAGAGCTAGAGAGAAGATAGGAATAGTGTCCTTAACAATATCCTACGACAAAAGCAATAACAGATCCCATGGGATAGTTTCTTTTATTGTTCTGTGATAAACGCTATGGAGATGATGCTGAAACGCAGCCCAGAGAAAGCGGCTCTGCTGAGGCTAAGAACACTGAGTGCCCAGCTAGATTCAAAGGTGAATCCTGGAATATGCAGTGGACAGGAGAGAGGGCACTGAGTCTTTTGGAGAAGTCCTACATAAATAGAATTTCTCTGAATGGGTTATTTTTTTTATTAGAGTTGATGATAATTATCGTACAGGTGTTTCTGCCCAGGCCGCCGACCCAGCTCACCCTTCTGCAGAGCCATTGGATTCTATGCTACGGATGCCTTCCTGAGGAACTCACAGAACTCAAGATGTAAACTGGAAGACACAGGATTTCAAATTCTACTTTTAAAATGACTTCACTGCTTTTTCATGTCATGCTTTTAACAATTCACACAATTCCAGTCTGCTCTAAATGGGACCTGTCCTTTAGTGACCAAAGGAGCCGAAAATTCAGGACCCTCTGTATTCTGGGTTGACTCACTCCTCGGAAATGTCTCTTTGCTCTGGCAACCGGCTATGGTTGCTGTTGAGTTCCTGACCGGCTGAGGGCATGGGTCACTGCCTGGGGCCCCAGATCCTGAGGAATAAGGAAGGAAAAGATTTGTGAGCTTACACTGGTGCAATTTTTCAGTGTTTTGCTAATCTGTGTTCATCCTTTGGCTTGTTGGAATTGCAGAAGAGAAGGGGAGTCCGTGCTTTGAATAATAATGAAACTAATGTGAACAAATACGTTGGGCACTAACTCTACAGCTAGCCCTTTACGTGGATTGATGAGCTAATCCTCACAGCCCTGTGAGGCCACAGGGAGAGCTCATGGACGTGGCGGGGGTCAGGCTACAGATCAGAGCCTGTACTCACACAGATGGCCTCAAATAGATGAAAGACGATATAAATCGGCAAGACCTCGTTCACCAGGGCAATGACTTCTCTGCAGAGAAAACAGGAAAGAAGGTTCATTTGGACCGCTAAGACATGACCACTCTTGGAGGCCCATTTGTATTCCTTCCGTTCTGCCTCCTCCCCCAGATTTTCGGAATAGAGATACTTACCCACACAAATGCAACTGACACCCCTGGCCCTGAATTTCTGTACATCTATGGGCCACATCTTAAACCCCAGAAGACCCCCCACAATTTTGAACTGCCCTTTGATTAGCATCTTGTCTATGGGAAAGCAAGTGGTGGCGTCCACGGCCCCGGTAGACAAGCACAGATGCTGGCTTCCTCCCACTGAGAGCAAAGTCAAAGCTAGTCCCGCTTCCTGGGGATCCAGCCCCAAGCCTGGCATGTGACGAGTCACTGAGGACCAGCTGGGAACCACTCTGACATTTCCCAGAGGTCAGTGAAGAAAACTGATTACGTACTCATCATTGGTAAAAATATGCCCCAGTTTATTTTTCACAACACTCAACAGGATGCCCACAACCAGCCAGGCGCCAACTGGAAGAGACAAAAGGAACAACATTTGGCTGACCCCAAGCCGTGGAGGAGCCTAGCTCGGGTCAGTGCAAGTCAACTGAGCCATCCATACCCAGGAGCTTGAGGTCCCTTGCGTTAGAGTCATTCATTTGGACTGAGACATTTTTGCAGTCCCATAGGAAGGACAACATAGAGAATGCCTGTCCTCCTGTGGTTCTCAAAGTGGGGTTCCTGGACCAGCAGCATCAGCATCACCTGGGAACTTGTTAGACATGCAGATTCTCAGGCCCCCGTCTCCAACCTACTGAAGCAGAAACTCTGCTGGGTGGGGCCCAGCGATCTGCGCTTTGACACAGCCCCCCAGGGCATTCCAGTGCAGTCTAAGGCCTGAAAACCCCCGCTCTCCACAGACAGCGGATCTGAATCTGTTAGCCTCAGAAAGCAGGGGCACGATGGAGGATGCAAGACCGGTCACTCTGAGGGGTGGGATGGGCAGGGCCCAAGCTCCTGGGGACGCTGTGAGGGCAGGCCTACAGAAGGACCCTGGATGGCTGGAGGAAGAAGCCTGGGGAGGAAGGGCCTTCACAGGGTCACACAAAGGTGAGTGATGGAAACTGGCAAGCTGTCCTCAGGAGAGCCCGAGGCCCCCAGCAGGAGGGGTGGAGTGGGCAAGGGGCACAGCAGGCAAGAGAGATGCTGCTCGGGCACCTGTCCATGCATCAGCAGGGGCTGTTCTGGGCCAGAGGACAGGTATAGCAGGTTTGGAAGGTAAACTCTTCGGCTCCCACGGCCAGCCCTGCCTCCAATGTGCCAGGCCCTCCCCTGGCCTAGGCCTTGACTTTATACCTTTCCAAGTTCCCCCAGGAGAGGACTCTGCCCACCTGTGCAGAGCACACCTGAGATGGCCGATCGCTTAGCTTGCACAGTATCTGCAGCTCCCAGGGCCGTCCCCACGCGGACACAGACTGCCATGCTGAGTCCCATGGGAATCTGAGATCAGAGATAAGAAGGTGCCATCAGTGGAGCCAGCCTCCTGCCCCTGGGATGGGGTGGGCCCTGAGCCAGGACAGGCCTGGGCTGGAGGTGGAGCAGCCCTTCATCCTGGGCCAAGAAGGAGGAGAGCAGGCAGACAGGATGGATCCCAGGGAGGTGGCATGAGGAGACAGGGGTGTGCACGGCTCCTGATGGCCGGCATGCGATTCTGAGGTTGGAAGCCGGGGCGAAGAGACTCCAAGCGAGCCACCAATCCGCCCCCACCTGCTCCATCAAACGTCACAGGCACACAGCCTTGCCACCAAAGTCAGCGTGCTGGCAAAAACTCAGGAGTGAATGCATTTTAAAGAGGTCTTAAGGACACCAGAAAAGCTCCCTGTAAGAAAAAAAATTCTGTGGAAACCATTTTTAAAAATAAAAATCACCTTATAAATTAATTTTGTAAGTACAGATTTCTGTGACTCCCTTGCTTAAAGCTGGCGTCAAAGACTGGCAGGTGCGTATGAGTGACAATGGACAACTCCTGTCTCTGTGGGGAGAGGAGAGGAAATGCCTCCACGGGGTCTGCTGTCACCCAGCGCTCAGCAGCTGGGGTGTGCAGGAATGTGGGCTCACTGCTCAATGCAATTTCCCATTTTTCAAGAAAATTCAAAGGTGCAAATCACATCCAACTTGTGATGTGAAATCTCCCAACTTTAAATGGGAGATTTAACTTTAAATTAATTCAAAAAAATTCTAACATCATGTAAATTCAATATTCCCTTGGCGGAGTGACCGTGGGCTACCTGCGTGTGAGTCTGTCAGGGCCGGGACCTCATGGGCATGGGAGGTCTGGGAGGGCCCCTCAGGAGACGGAGGTGGCCTTTGGGGTGACAGCCTGCCCCTCCTCCTATGACACCGCCAGGCCATCAGGCAGCTGTGCCAGGGCGGAGCGTGTGGTGAAGGTGCCCTGAGGAGCCTCACCATGTAGATTACGGTGGCCACCTCGTAGATGACAGCCTGGGCAGAGAGGTCCAGCACACTGAGCAGGCCTGTGGGAGAGGCACACAGTGAGAGCCTGGCCCTAGGGCCAGCTCAGAGACCCTGGGCTGACAGAACGCCCCTCTGCTTTGGAGGCCAAGGGGCAAATGATTTCGAAGGGCAGATTTGCAACAAAAAATGTTCCCAGTTGGCCTTCAGACTTCCAGGAGAATCCTGCCCAGTTGCTATGGAATTTCCTGCAGGCTGTTCCTCTGCCTGGTCTGTCCTTCAAGACAAGCTCCTCTGCGTATGTGGCATGTGGCATGGTGAGGAAGGGAGAAAACTGGACCAGCACCAGGAAACCCCAGTCCAGGTCTCAGCCCTGCCACTCCGTGCCTCTGCATGGCTCTGGGCAGTCCCTCTGGTTCTCAGGGCTCAGTTTTCTCCTCTGTAAATAGGGACAGGGGGTGGACTGCAAGGGCTCTCAGGGCCATCCCAGTCCTGGCCTTCTGACACTCAGGCCGTTTGAATTCTGTGTGAGTGCTCTGCTGGGTACACATTGCGCCAGGTGAGAGCCCCACACCTGCCAAGCCCGCCCACGCTCGTGCCCCAGGATTTCAATCTCTCCCTCCCTCATTGACCCCCTGGGGTGCCCACTCAGTGCCGGGTGCCCACTCAGTGCCAGTCCCACACTGGGCCGTGCTGGGATCCCGACACAAAAGGCGCGGGCCTGCCTTCACAGGGAGCTCACAGCCTGGTGGGGAGCAACAGACCCACCAGAGGCTGGGCTGGTGAACTACCCATCCTGGGGAGGGGGCTTCTGAGCTGGGTGAGCCCCCCACACAGTTCCCCACCCGCACTCTTCCACATACCCATGAGGAAGCTCCCGATCTCGTAGGCCCACCACTCAAGGCATATCATGAGCATGCTGGGGACAGCCAGAGAAAGGAAGGGGCCCCAGTCCTGCAGGCACCGGCTGGACCAGCCTGGGAACGGAAGCCCCAAGAGCTGAGCAGCAGCCCCCCGGGCGTGTCCACCCCTGGGCTCAGCTCACAGCTCCAGGCACTTGGCATTTTGCACAGGGCATGCCAGCTGGTCCAGTGCTGGTAGGGTGGGAGGGCGATGCAGGGACAGAGCACCAGCTCACCTGGCCCGCGGCACAGGGCGGCTCAGGATGGGAGCCTCGGGCACTGGTGGGGGTCTCCACTCTGCGCCAGACACCACAGGATCTTGGGCAACTAACCCTGCCTTTCTGGGCTCTATTTCCTTAACTGAAAATTTCAGTCCTTATCTTTGCTCTCCTGCCTGAAAGGGTTGTTGGGAGGATGGCATGAGATCAACGATGCCAAAAGGATTCATCCTAAGGTAAACAGGGCTATGCAGACTTGCACGGGGAAGGATCACGTGGGACTCCCCCTCCGCCGAATGAGGCCCCAGGGCCCTGAGAGCTGTTCCAGCAATGCCTGAAAGAGGAGCCCACAGTCTACAGAGTTGGGTTTCAGGAGGCAGAAAGGCTCGGAACCTGAGGCCCGGGAGTAAACAAGCACGGGTCCAAGTGCAGGCCCCACCATGTACCACCACTGGCATTTTGGGCAAATTACTTAACCCCTCTCCATCTCGATATCCTCCATATACATAAAATGGGGATAATAAGGTGTTGTGAAGTCTAATTGAGGTTGGGAATGCCAGGCACTCGGCCCACTGCTGACCCCTAGGATTTTCTCCATGTTATCACTCTAATCCCTATCCTGAGATCAGGGAGCCAGGAGCAACCAGAAAGTCCCTGGGCCTATCTCCAGCAGGACTCTGCACCGTGACACGTTGGATGGGGGAACCCCGGGCCTTTGGGATGCAGGTGCTGAGGGGTGGAGCAAAGGAGAGGGGGACCTGAAACAGGGTTCCCCCAAAAGGACTCAAACTGGGCCCTCTGCCTGCCAAAGGAACGCCCTGGGTCCATGTTGGGGGCCCGCCCGGTGCTCATCTGCTCGGCCCCCAAGGCCAGGACAGCCCTCCACACCTGCCCACGTCTCCAGGTGCAGCTTCTTCTGCACAATGTAGAGGAACAGGAAGATGGCCTGCACGAACTGGGAGATGGTGTTGGCGTAAGCAGAGCCCCTGGGAAGGAGGGAGAGCAGGGCTGGGGCCGATGGCTGACTCTGGCCCTGGCGGGCAGAGAGCAGCGCGCCTGCTTAAGCCAGCATGGGGAGGAAGGGGGCACACGCATGGCTTGGCCAGCACCCCAACCCTGGGATCGGCCTCACCCAGGAGCCATGGGTGCCGCTGGCACCATTACTACAGTGTCCTGGGGCCCACCCTGCCAGGTCCCCACTTTCAGCCTCTCCTCGTGGGCTGGGGCAGGGGTGGGGAGTGGCTCCCCTCTCTGTCCTTGGTGGGGCATCCCCCAGAACCCAAAGGACCAGCAGGCTCCTCTAATTCCCCATGACCTCCCACTTCTGGGTGACACAGCCAGCCTCCACAGTCCTTGTCACAGGTGAGGCAGGGAAGGTGACTGACCTGCCCTGGTCAGGGGTGGGGTGCTCTGTGGGCAGCGCTTCCCAACCGGGCCCCTGAAGCCCACCAGCCCCAGTGCTCACCTTACCCCCAGGCTCAACAGGGAAACCAGGACGTAGTTGGCCAAGCAGTTGATGCAGTTGCCCACAACACCACTGAGGACTTGGGGCCAGATGATCCCCTGAAACAAATGAAATCTGGCCTTGCTAAGTGGCGGCAGGAACAAGGGGATGTGGGTAAGCCCGGGCAGGCTGGGGGTTGGAGAGAGGCTGGGGACACGCGGCTCCTCACCGGTGCCTGTGCCAGAGGCCAGGACACATCTCGGGAGGTTCACAGGTGGTGCAGAGAGGGAGAAAGCCCCAGTGTGGGAGAGGGCAGTGTGCTGGGGGATGGGGCCCCCCCTCTAGCCCGGGACCTGTACCTGATTTTGCAAATATTTTGCCAGCAGGCCATAAAGAAAACTCGCCTGTATAAAATAAAACAAACACACACACACAAATAACCAACAAAAAACTACCAAAAAAAACCCACCAGATCAACATTAACAGATATTTCTTGGATACCTGAATTCAGTTACTTCGCCAAAGTATGTCATGTCTGGGACCCTGCAGGTGGGCTGAAGCCTGTGCAGCCACCTGATGTGTGCCCTGGCCCTGCCCATGGGGGACAAGACCCCTCAGGGCTCCCGCTCTGCCCCAGGGGGAGAGAAGCAGGCAGGCGGGGAATGCTGGCTGTCCCGGCTCTGGCTGCCAGAGACAAAGATGTGCAGGGAATGGCGTTAGACTGAGGGAGCGGTGGGAACAGAGCAGTGCTGGCCCCCAGCAGCCTCTGCTGCGTGGGTTTAAGACCCCACAGGCGAGGTGGGCCCTTCCCTGTCTGGAGGACAGAGGGCCATGTGTGTCAGTGTGTGTGTCGGGAGCACTACACCCGGTCTGTCTGTCTTCTGTCAAAGCCTGGCCCAAGGCCTGCGCCTTCCTACCCCATCCCGTCCCTTAGCCCTCTGCTCTCTTCAGTGGCAACAGTGATTAAGAGTGCAGGGCTGGAACTAGACTGCCCGGGTTCAAATACTGGCTCTGCCTCTCAGGAGCTGTGTGATCTTACGCCAGTTACTTAACTTCACTGGGTCTCAGTTTCCTCATCCATAAGGGGATAATAGTGTGTGTGTGTGTATAGTAATGTGTGTATACTTAATATTTACACATATATGCAAAGTTAATATTGCAAAGTGCTTATAAAACAGTATTTGTCATACTTAAGCATTCCAAGTGTTAGGTTAGTATTATTAGTCATTATTATTATTATTTGATCAGCAGTTAAATTTTGCAGCAGCATTTTCTGGGAGGGACTTGCTCTATTGGATAAAGGAGTTGCCACAGCGATCTTTCTAGGCTGTTTTCCCTGGCCCAGCCCCAAGAGCCCTATCTGACAAGATACTACTCCCTTGGTCTGAAGTGCCTGAGCATGGTTGCTAGGGGGACTTGGAGGAGAAAGATCAGCCTTTTCAGGTGGTTCCCATGATACAGAAGAAATCTGGAGCTGACTGGGCCCCAAGAGGTTATGGTACTGGCCTTACGGACAGGTGGGTGAGGCTGGGGTACACCCTGCCAGGCCCTGCATTCACCCTGACCCACCCCTTCCCAGCTCCCTCCTCAGAACTTCAGCCCTGCTGCCGTGGAGAATGGGGGGTCCTGCGGTTCCAGAGACAGAAGACAAACTCTGGCTGCACGGCCGTCCCTGACGTGCTGCCAGGCGGTGACGTGTCTCACCAAGCTACAGCAGAGCCAACAGTGCAGCCGTGGACTCGAGCAGACGCACAGACCACTGGGTCAGGTTAGAAATCTCAGAAACTGACCTGAGTAGATACACTGCTTACTTCGTATTTAATAAATTAATGGAGAAAGGCGAGACTATTCAATAATTAGTATTTGGAAAAGTTTGTTAGATAAAGTCTTAAATGTAAAAATAGAACCGTAAAAGGGTTCAAAGAAAATATGGCAAATGTTTATATAATCTTGCAATGGGTTAAGTGTTTTTAAACTCATGAAAGACAGACACAATAAAGGATAGGATTTATGGATCTGTTATGTATACATTAAAAATTCTTCAAGTCAAAAATATCAAAAAAATTAAAAGGCAAACGACAAACTGAAAAATGCTTGTGACTTGTATGACAAAGGGTTAAGATGTTTTCCAGCACAAGTTAAATGATTATTTAACATGAGTTAAATGATTAGAAAAAGATTAATCCACTAAAATAAGCGAAGAGTATGGACAGTTCACAGAAGAAAAACAAATGATCAATACATATATGAAAAAATGTTCAACTGCATTAGCAATAAAATGAATATTAAAACAACTTATTTCTAATTGGAAAAAATGTTTACTAATAATACTCTGTGCTGATGAGAGTGTTGCTAATGGGGGTAGAATTTGTACAAATTGGTATCAAAATCCACTGACAGAGCAACTCTAATTTTAACAAGACATCTGAAGGAAATCACTACACATGTTCACAAAGATTCTCCTACAAGAATGTTTATCACAATCTTGTTTATAATAGCGACTACTGGGAACAACCTAAATACCTAAGAAAGAGGGATTGGTTAATAAACTACAGCGCTGTGGGGTACTCTGGAGACTTTGAAGCAGATGTTGTACACAGCTGCTTAATCATATCGAGAGACTAATGACATATTTGAAAAGGAAAAAGCAGGTTATAATACAATATACACACATTGGCCCCATTTCAAACTATATGTGTGTGTGTGTTTGAACACACATACCCGTGAATAGAAATGATCCTGAAAAGAGATATTAGCCTCTGTTCTCACTGGGTGGTTTGATTATAGGTGATTTGAAATGTTTCTTCCCTGTGCTTTCCACAATTTCTCCGATACAGGGTTTTCTAATCAGAAAAAAAAGTCATTACTTTTTAAAAGTTCAATCTACCCCGACTGGAATGGGAACTTTTCTCCTGCCCTGTCAGCCAATGTCACGGCACCGTGGGAAGTTGCTGCTGGCTGATGGGTCTCCCCAGCAGACCAGGTGGAAAGGCCCAAAGCCAGAATTGAGGGGAGGATAAGGCCAGCCTCCTCCCAGCCCGGCAGACAGTGGCACTCACCGGCAGTGCTGGGACGAAAATCAGCACATACTCGTGGGTCAGCCTGCAAGAGAACCAGAAACTCCGGAGCCAACCAGGCCCTGCCCTCTGAGACGGGGGCAGGCGCTGCCCCAGGGGCATCCTGGCAGCGCAGGTTTGAGGACAGGCCTTGCCAGCCCCCACACATCTCGGCCAAGACAAGCGGCAGTCAAGGGGTGCTGCTCCCACATGCTGTAAGGAGCCTGGAGAAGGAGCCCAAGGACACAACCATGGGCCCTCCTGACCAAGGAAATTAACTTCGGAGGGACATCTGGTTTGTAAGGGCAAAAAAAAAGGTTATATCTTACCAAGGAATAACCAAATGAAATGCACATAATATAAAATGAGCAAAGTGTTCCCATTAGAGGGGACATTTCCAAAATTAATAATAAACTATAATTTATCAGAAACTGGTTTGTCCACTTTCTCCTTTTTTGGAATATGGGGTAGTGCATGCTTGATTTCTTCAAAAGCATCTGTGAATCTCCAACTATGTATGTGCTGAGACACAAATGCCAATAATGTGCAAATCTCTTATTTTCTCCTTTCCTCCTAAATTAAAACTGGCCATTTGTCTGCCCCCCTGTGGTCACAGCTGGAGAGAGAGAATCCCAAAACCAAACCCTGGAACCGTCCCCAGAGGGGCTGCACTTGTGACCCAGAGAAGCAGGGGGCCTGAGGGGTGGGCTTCTCTGGGGGTTCCCTCCCCAGCTTCCCGGCAGGAGCCAAGCAGTACCTGGACACATCCGGGTCCTGCCTGAAGAGCAGCAGGATTTGCTGGGTGTTGAGGAAGAGCGCCCAGCAGGGGAAGCAGCAGAGGAGGAGCACCAGCACGCCCCTCTGCAGGATGACCCCCACGTGCTTCTTGTTGGGGGTACCAAAGCTCTGCAAAACAGCCGCGCCCGGGCTCAGACCACCCACGCCCTCAGCACTGTCCTCTGTCCTCCGCTGAGCCCGGCCAAGGCCTCGACCTGGTGGTGCCAGTGCTGTGAGAGGCACCCAGCACATGTGGGCACCCGTCAGCACTTCAATAGCGGGCATCCGGCCCCCTCGATCACAGCCTGGGCGGCTCCCTCTCCAGGGCCTCAGCCACTCAGAGATCTAAGGGCAGCTGTTGACAGCACCAGCTCTGCGCCAGGAGCTGCACCGCCTCTGTCCACCTGTTGTCCTCAGGTCTTCAAATGTGCCTCACAGGGAAGGTGTTCCTCCCCCACATCACAGCTAAGGCGAGGGAGGCCCCGAGACCCTTTGCCAAGTCTCCCTGCTGGTCAGTGGCAGCCAGGACCACACCCAGGTCCCCAGGTCCCCCATGAGCACAGAACCCTCGGTGGGGAGCTGAACCCCACTGGGCTGTGGGCCCCTGAGGGCAAAAGGGTCCCATCTGTGCACCCCCAGCATTTGACACCCAAGGTCAGGGAACTGTCTCCACCCTTTTCCCTCCGTGGCTTTCTTGCCTGTCTACACGGACTATCTCAAAGGAGAGGGTCTGGCTCCCTGACAGCACACGGTCCTTGGAGGTAGATGGGGGACAGCTGCCCCCAGGGCGGTCTGAGGGGCTCCCAGATCCAGGGGCACTGAGGGATCTTTGGTGGGCTCCCACCCCCTGCTGTTTTAGCAGCAGCTGAGGAATTGGCTCTGCCCCTGCCCAGCCCCAGGACGTCCACCCACCTGGGACATTAAGGTGTCACATGCCATGGACAAGCCAGATCCTATGGAAACTCCGCAGACATTGATAAACTGGAACCGCACACAGGAAAAAACACAGGGCTTGTCAGACCAGGCCCGAGGGGCAGAGCCTGCATCCTGGCGGGAGGCTGCCCAGCAGCAGCTCTGATGTGCAACTGAGCCAGAGACCCCCCTCCTGGTCCAGTCCTGCCTGCCCAGTCTGGGTGTCATTGGATGAGGCCCTCAGGTCCCAGCTGTGAATGCAACTGTCAGCCCTCATGCTCTGTGTCTGCTCCCTGGAGGCCCAGGTGAGAAGCTTGGGAGAGAACGGCCTTGCGGTACTCACGGCCACTGAGAGGGTCACCGATGCCAGCTCCACCTTGCCTAGGTGCCCGCAGAACACCGAGCTCACAATGTAGATCATGAAAGTCAGCACCTGGAACAGAAACTGAAGGACGGCGGCCAGGGTCAAGGGCCCCGCTCAGCCCTGCCCACCCCACAGCTTCTGCCCCACACAGCCCAGCCCCACACTGAGGCCTCTCCAGGTCCTGGGGGCCTCAAGCCAGGACCCACAAAAGACACTCCTGGCCACTGAGCAAATCGCCTTCACCTGGGGAAGCGAGCAATGTGGCCAAGGCTGACGCAGCAGCCAGGGCTGGAAGTCAGGACCCCTGAGTCCTGCTCGCCTTCTGCCCTCAGCAGCTGCGTTAAACTCCAGGCTCCAGGTTCCCTGTCTAAAAGTGCAGGAATGCATGAGAAGCAACTAGCACAGGGCCTGGAGCGCAGACAGCTGGATGCAAACCTTCAATACTGCTACTGATATTATACTCATTTGGTTACGCCACATACAGACAGAAAAGGAGCGGAATAAGATACACCAAAATCCTGGTAATGGCTGTGTCTAGGTGGTAGGATTATAGATGAATTTCTTTCTTCTTTATAACCTTTTGTTTTGTCTGAAATTTTTACAGGGAGCACATATTGATTAGTCTTTATGGTCAGAAAAAAATGTATCATCTATTTTCCTGTTGGAAATAAAATGGGCAGAGGGCCCCTTCTTCCCCCTGCAAAGCTTCACAGGCGAGACCTACAGGCTCCTACATCAATGGATCCCATTTGTCATTGGGGTGTTTTCAATCCAGCCTTCCTGTGAGTTTCTGAAGGAGGACACAGCCACCCTGTGTGAGTAGGGGCTGCCTGCTGGTGAGCGAGGTCAGGCCCCACTACTACCCTGGGCACTGTCCAGGGATAGCCATCCTGCTGTCACCTGCTCTGGGTGGCAGCCCCTGATGCAGCCTGGATGTGGTGAACATGGGCATTTTCTGGGAAACGGTGCAAGCAGCCCCTGGCACACCTCCATGTCATGCCTATATAGCATCTGACCACCAGCCTCACTGGCCCCTCAACCCCACCTCCTTACCAGGGGTCCAGAAAGGATCAAGAGCGTCCATGCCTCGGCCCCAAAGCCAATGGGAACCAGCCTGCGGAGGGTAGGGCAGCGGCCCCCTCGGCCTGGGGGATCTGTGTTCTGGATGCCGTCCATTCCAAGCCTGGGCCACTGGCCACCCTGTGCCCCTGAGCACTCCCACAGCTAGCCTGGCCCAGCCAGCCCATGCCACCTTGCAGCCTGGTTAATGAGTAAGGGGCGGGAGGAGGGGCCACAGCATGTGCCCTGCCTCCCTGGGCACTGTGCCCCTCCTGCCCAGCCCACTGGCTCTGGCACTAGGAGAGGACAGGACAGAGCCCTGGGCACTTGGGAGTCACCGAGGCTGATGTCTGTGGGTGCCTTGTGTCTGCTCTCCCAGAGGAGTCAGCACAAAGTCCCTGAAGCACAAGGTTTGGGGCAGTGCGGAGGCGTGCTGGGCCTGGGGGTGAGGGCAGGGCATCCGGGCTGGGGGTGCGAGGTGCTGAATGTCTTACACCTTGGCGTGTTCGTGCCCACGATGACTCCCATTTCACAGATTAAGAAATGGAGACTCAGAGAGGTGGGTGGCAGAGCCGAGGTTCCATCAAGGCTGGCAGCCTCCAGAGCCCTGCCCTGGGAGGGGGGGAGGTGGGAGGGGGCAGGGCCTGGGGCCAGGAGCTGGGACGCCTGGGAAGAGTCCCCTAGCCCTCCCCGTGCTCATCATCCCTTTTGGCAGCATCCCTGAGAGCCAAGGTGACCCCCTTGGGCAAGCAGTTCCTGCCATCCACTTTGCCCTGTGAAGCTGTCCCATGCCTACAAGTCTACCGTCTATTCTATTCTTTGCAGGGGTGACCTGCGACCCACCAAGGACAAACAAGGCAGTGCAGACCAGGGGCGGTTCATAACTGCCCCCTCTCTTGGCCTAGTCCTGGATTGGGCTTTAGAGTGTGGGTTCAGCCAGGAAAAGGAGGGCCAGCAGGAGGAGTAGGCAGGACAACCGGCCACGGGAGGCCTGGGCTCCAGTCACCTCAAATGCCCAGCTGGGTTCCCACGCTCAGGCCCGCAGGGAGGGATCACCTGTGGGAACTGCGTGGAGGGGGCAGGGAGCAGACCCCCGAAGGAGAGGAATGAGGTGAAAACCAACAAAGGTGTGCACCACAACCCACACCATGGTGGTCCTGCACACACACCCCTCCCCAAATACGCACAACTCCTTTCTCTGTGCAGAACTTCAGAATGTCCACTGGCTTTTGCATCTGGGTTACCTGGGTGACGTATATTCCTTTGCTCATTCTGTTGAGTTTCTATTGTAATATTCTACGACCAGTGCACTAAACCGTAAATGTAACTACAGCCCACAAAGAGGAAAAGAAGGCACTTCATTACCATTGTAATGATTATTAGTATACGACACAAAAAGGAAGGAATACGATTAAAAGCCACAACCCTCCAGTTAGAAGGTCACGGCCAGTTATGACATCACGCCTCCAATGGCTTCTCCACGTTCTTCTCATCTTTGGCTAGTTCTCCGCGGGGGTGGCATCCTCTTTGGAAAGGGTGACTGAAAGCCTTTCTTTACTCCAGGGACCTGAGCCTCTGTGGCTTCTGGTGTGTGAAGCATATTCTCTCCCACACTCCCTTCAGGAAGTCAGTCCCTGGGACCTGGGGGGGATCGACCCTGGTTAGGAACAAAGGGTCGGGGGAGAGGGGGAATCCCTGACTCTCCACTGCGATGCATGGCAGAGGTGACGCGGTGGGAACTGCTTCCTCCAGGTGTGGGTTTTCAGGATCTCCAAGTTCTCCAAATGCTCCCAGATATGACTTTCAAATGACTGTGGTTCCAACCTTTTCCAGTGAACGCCCTACTTTTATTGCAGTCATTACAAATCCAGCCCGCACTGCCATGGTTCCGCAATCGGCAGACTCAGCCTCCCAGTTTGGTTTTCTGGGATTTCAGCCGGTGGAAGCTGACATGGAGTCTCGGAGCAGCACTGCAGACAGGTCCCTGAGCATCGGCCTGCGGCTAGGTGGGAACTCGGAGGGCTTAGCCCCTGCCCGCTCTCTAAGCTGGCCTACACTGTCGGGAGCAGCTGTGCCATCCTCCCTGTGGCATCCTTGGTGGTCTCAGACACTACACCCTAGACAGATCAGTCATTCAGTGCTCGGTGACAGAGGCCACGGATCCCCGTGACTTTGGGAGCCTCCTCATTCTCAGAGGAAAACTTGTTCCTAAGCCGCCTCCTTCCCCTGGGGCACTGTGGCCGACCACTTCCTCCCGTGTGCCAACTTCTGTGTCAACCACGGCTCTTTGGAGGAAACAGTAGAAACTAACTTGAGGTAATGCCAGAAGAGCAAGAAAGAAAGGCAGGAGGGGGTGGGAGGGAGGGAATAATTACTGGTAGGTGACCTAGAAGAAAGTTGAGCAACCAGCCTTGAGAAGGAGAGAATCAGGGCAACTTTGGACTCAGGGTTTTTAAGGGCAAGAGTATGAGAAGACTCAGCTCCAAGCACCTTCAGTCCCAGAGGCAAATTCCTGGGAGACTGGGGCAAGAGCCAATCCATGATGGCGCAACCCAGCGAAAAGAGGCTCATTCTGCTTGCTGCAATCTGGTGCCAATCAATTGAAAACAAGCTGGTGGTTGAGAAAGGAAAATTTACACGATTAGCCAGCATAATGGGAAGATGGCGGACTCGTGTCCTGAAGAACGGTCTTAAAATCCTACAGAAGCTTGAGGCAGTTCTATAGGGGAAATGGCCAGGGAAGGAGGGGGTTAGGAATGTCGACCATCCGGGGGGACAAACTTCAAGGCACCACATTATCTCTTTCTTCTGTCATTCATGATGGGTACCGATGTAGAATTTTTCTTTCTGGAGGTCATCATGTTGCTGGGGAACTCAGAGAACAAAGTTGTCTTATCACAGCTGGGAGATTACATAAGCAAGAGTCACAGAACTAGCAGGTCACGTATGTCATAAAAGCGAGAGGTGCTTAATCACCGAGGCTGCGTGCAGGCTAGAACGTATTCACAGAGACTAGTGAGTCGGGGTCATAGATAGAATATTGCTTCCTTTCCCTAAGGTGGCTTCCCTCATGTTAACTTAAGATCTAGCAGTTACACTGGGAATGGAGGAGGAAAGTTGGAAAGGAGGGAGCTGTGGACCACCTGGAGTGGAGCTTGTTGGTTCCTCCAAAGGATGGGATGCTGTCCAGATTTTAAAAAAAAAAAAATGGTACCACCTGTACATCCTGTTTTGGTTATCTATTACGGCATAATAAATGACCCCGAAACTTAGTGTCTTAAGTCATCCACCCTTTATATCATGACTCTGGGCTGCTGGGATCAGCGGGCTGGTGCTCTGTCTGCACCTGGTGGAGCTGTGTGGGCAGTCACCGGGAGGCTCACCAGGGCTGGACTGTCACAATGGCTGGCTGTCAGCAGGCTACTCCGAGGCTGTCACATGGTGCACTTGCATCTTCCTTCACAGGACCTCTCTGTAGCTTGGGCTTCTCATAGTGTGGAGCTGGCCCCAAGAGGGCCCATTCCAGGAGTGCAAGAGGAAGCTGCATCCATGTCAACACCCAGCCTGGAAAGTCACACAGGTCACTTCCGCCTGTTGGCCAGAGCTAATCCCAGGGCTAGCCCAGACTTCACGAGAGAGGAAGCAGCTTCCGCTTCCTGATGGGAGGAGTGCCGAGAATCGGCAGTGTCTGTGATTCACCGCTGACACACTCACTCTCCCTCCTTTCTTCCGTCTCCATTCTCTCTTCTCCTCCTGTCTTCTCTGCCCTGTCCAACCCGCTTCCCACACCTTGGCCCTGAGCCAAGGCAGAGTAAATGAAGTCTCCTAGACTCAGAGGTGAGGGGGCTCAGGCCTGCCCAGGACCCTCCCAGGGAAGAAGCACCCAAAGCCACAAGGTCCTGGGAAGGGTAGGAGGTGGGATCAGGGGGGTTGGGGAGTAAAGACTCATTGTAAGTCCCCCCCAACACACCCCGGGGTTAAGGTGGCTTCCAACCCAGAGGGAGTCTCCTCCAGGTGGCTGATTCCCAGTGCCTGGCGACCTCACTGTGCCACGAGCTGGGAGGGGCTCAGCAACCATGGGGTAAGCAAGCACGTCTGGAACCAGGCCAGGAGCCACTGACCTAGGAAAATTGGGAGCCCAGCAACCTTGGCGGGGCCTCGGGTTCCCCGCTTGCCACAGAACAGCTGCAGCAAACTCCAGCACAGAGCCATGCCAAGGCGATGCTGTCTCCAGCTGTAACTCCTGCAGCACCAGGAGGACAAGTCCCCCTGGGGATGAGCCTTGGCCTGGACCCTGCTCTCGAGTGAATGATTGCCTGGAGTCCTGCCAGGCACAGTTGGTGCCGCACCTCTGTTAACCTTTCCTCGCTTGGTTACACTTCACCAGGCCTGAAGCCAGTGCATTTGCTCTGTGGCTGCCTGGAGCCCTGCACCCCCAGGCCAGGGAGCCAATGTCCTCCCTCTGATCCCTCCTCTCTGCCCCTGACTGCAAAACACTCAGCTCTGCACTGCGGAGGGTGGGGCCTCTGGCCTTCTGGTCCCGCAGCTCCACATCCATCTTCAGAGCAAAGGGCAGCTGGGGAGGACCAAGCTGCCCGCCCTCTGCTTGTCCCCAGGCCTCCTGCTGAGCAAAGACCAACATCTGCACAATGCCTGAGGCCACCCCTGACATACAACCCTGCTGCCTCTTAGATTTTGGCAGCTACTTCCTTCTCTCTCTGCCTCTGCCTCAACACCTACTCTCTCCCTCCCACAGCCCTTCCTGCTTTCCTCACTCCTCCTCCTCCCAGGCTTCCCTGGGCACCTTCCCCACAGAAACGCTGGGGGCTCAGTCCTGACAGGACGTCAAGGCACTCCCAGGCCTGGGGGTGAGGGGAGGGACAGAGCCGACTGGCAAAGCTGCAGCAGTGACAGCGAGGCCCCCACATGGAACCTGCCAAGCACGAGGGATCCCAAACCCCAAAAGATGGGGGGGGGGGGGCGCATTTCTAGCTGGGGAAAAGCTTATTAGCATAAAAATGAATGTCATTCAGTGCTAAAAAGAAATGAGCTCTCAAGCCATGAAAAGACGTGGAGGAACCTCAAATGCATAGCACTCCGTGAAAGAAGCCAGTTGTATGATTCCAACTATGTGACATGTTGGAAAAAAACTATGGGGACAGTAAAAAGATCAGTGGTTGCCAGCGGTCAGTGGGGAGGGAGGGGTGAATTAGTGGGGGCACAGAGGACTGTTTTAGGGGAGTGAAAATACTCTGTATGATACTAGAATGATGGATTCGTGTCATTATACATTCGTCAAAACCCCTAGAATGTATAGCAACAGGAGTGAACCCTAATGTAAACTATGGGCTTTAGTTAATAACAGGCATCAATATTGGTTCATCAATTATAGCAAATGTACCATCCTAATGTAAGGTATTAATAGGGGAACCTGGTGGGGGTGGATGTAAGGGGGTATATGGGAATTCTCTATACTTCCTGTACAAGTTTTCTATAAAACTAAAAGTACTCTAAAAAAACAAACTCTATTAAAAATAGTAGACAAAATAACAATAATGGGTAGCATTTATTAAAGTTTCTAAGGAAAATCCCCTCCCTCTTGCACACTCCGTTTCAGAATGCAGCAGTAGCGTTATCCAAATAGCCAAAAAGTGGAGACAACCCAGTGTCCATCAACTGACAAAAGGATGAATAAAATGTGGTATATCCAACGGTGGAACATGATTTGGCCATAAAAAGGAACGAAGTACTGACAGATGCTACAATGTGGGCAAACTCTGAAAATATTACGCTAAGTGAAGAAGTCAGTCACAAAAGGCCACATATTGTATGATTCCACTTATATGAAATATCCAGAGTAGGCAAATCCATAAAGGTAGAAAGTAGATTAGCGATTTCCAGGTGTTGGGGGGAGTGGGGGAAAGTGGGAGTGACAGCTAAGGGGTATAGTGCTTCTTTTGGGGGTGACAAAAGTGTTTTAAAATTTATCGTGGTGATGGTCGCATGTATCTGTGAATATACTAAAAGTCATCGAACTTGTATACTTGAAAAGGGTGAATTGTATGGTATGTAAATTATATCTCAATAAAGCTATTAAAAAACAGGGGGAAAGATTGTCGTGGCAAGCTCTTTAACCCCAGGGAAAAATCCTCGTGCTTGTTCCCTGGGCAGATGTCTCAGCTTATGGCACCACCCACAGAGGGCCATGTGGGGGAGGGTTCCAGCCCCACCAGGTGAGGTGGCACAACCTTACTCACCTGTGGGTTGAGGATGGTTCTCCCCATGCCCAGTGCAGGGCCCAAGGCTCCGAGAGGTTGCGTCAAGCAGATGAAGTTCCACACTGAGGCCAGGCTGAGCCTGGTTCAAACCTGGGGCCACCTGGTGCCACCAGGACCAGCTGGTGTGCTGGAGGTCCTGAAGCCTGGAGAGCAAGCAAGTTGGGGCACGCCAGGCCAGCCAGCCAGGAGCCGAGGACCAAGAAGGGGCAGAGGCAGGCACTTGGAGGGTGGAGGGGAGAGGTGGTAAGCGGCCCGCTTGTGGG
Source organism: Equus caballus (assembly GCF_041296265.1). Taxonomy (NCBI): domain Eukaryota; kingdom Metazoa; phylum Chordata; class Mammalia; order Perissodactyla; family Equidae; genus Equus; species Equus caballus. Next base: position 59,019,285 of record NC_091694.1, on the reverse strand, counting down.
TGTGGGGAGGTGCTGCACTGGCAGGCGGCACCGGAGCACCAGCCCCAGGCGTCTGCACAATGCCTGAGCCAGGGGGTGCCACTGTCTGGTCCTGAACCAGGGGCCTGCAGTCCTCTGATTGTCAGGGTGACTCCTCAACTCCTTGGAGGCAGAAGGCGGAAGGGAGAGCCCAGCCCTGGGCTGGCACTGGGCTCCCGGGAGGAGAGCAGGAAAGTGGGAGGGTGTGGAGAGTGGGGCTTTCACTTTCTCCAGGCCAGGATTACCGTGGAAGCTTCCCCAATATTCTAGGACCTCAGTGGTGGCGGGGGTGTGAACGGAGGTTTCTCCTTTGCCCCTCACTCACCTGTGTCCTCCTTGTTCAGAAACTTCCATTGTCTCTGAATGTAATCAGGCACCAGTGGGAGTTGTCTCTTTTTTCCTCCCTGCCTTTGTGAGACAGGCGGAGGTGGTCTGTGAACCTGCACGGGGACATTCATCGACAAGCACATTTTTTCTTGAGTAGTTCCTACATGCCAGGGTCTGTTCCAGGAGCTGCCTTGAGTGTAGTAAAGGCCTCTTCCTGGGGGCACAATCCAAGGTACTGAAGGAGGCGGGTTGGGAGGTTGGAGAGGCCACGCTCCATGATGGGGGAAGGGTCATCAGTCCTTTGGTGTCCTGAGGGGCTTGAAGGGGCACAGCCAGGAAGCTGTAGTGGAGGTGGTGACAGCTCCTTGTCAGTGAGGGGCTGGGCGCTGGAGCCCCTGGGCCTCCCCCTCGCTCCCCACCGCATCCCTCCCCACCAGGGTTGGGACTCCAGCACCCACACCTGGGAGATGTACCAAGGCACCAGAACGGGAGGGAGGGCACTGCCAGCATCTGCTTCCTCTGGATGAGAACAGGAGCTGGCACTGAGGCCGCATCTTTCTGGGCACCTGGCTGCACGCAGGGCCGGGCCGTAGGCAGGGAGCAGGGCTTCACGGGGTTCTTCCACCACTCCAGCTGGAAGAAAACTTAGGGATTTCGATATCACGAGACAGATGACAAAGAAAACCATTCACCTCTTAGCTTCAAGGGCAAAATCTTCTTCAGCCTTATCCTAAGTGTTGGGGGAAAAAGGGTGTAAGTTGCAAGAAAGTACAACTTAAGGGGAAAAAAAAATGAAGAGCTGGCCTGCTGATTTCTGAATTTCAACACGCGTAAAGAAAACGCGCTGTGACCTTAGAAAACAGCGACTCTAGCCTTAGAAACCGAGACGGCTTCCTCAGGGGCACGTGGCCGGGCAGCTCCCCACGTAGGGGCAGCCTCAGCATTCGGGCAGTCCTCTGGGACGGCCTGTGTGCACGCGGGAACCATCAGGAGCCTGCACTGGTCACCTCAGTTAACCCTCACAGTCGCCACGCACTGTGGTCACGGGTTGGATACAGGGTGATGTCAGCGTGGTCCTCTTACGGCTGACCTTGAGATTTCTGCGCTCAAATCTCTTCACCTTCTCTGCACCCTAATTTCCAGGTTAATCTCACCAGGGTGCCACAATCACCTTGCTGGGAATTTTCACTGGCCGAGTACTGCCCCAGAATTGTTGTAAACACCCTTTACTTAGTTTGTTTCTACTTTGAGGAAGACTAACCCTTACCCACTTCTTTGTGACCCAGGCAGCACGCTCTGCTCCTGCGAGGAAAAATCCCGCCCCACCCCCTGCCCGACTGTCCCCACAGCAGCCTCCCAACCCAAGGCTCCGAGCCTCTGGCCTCTCTGCTCCCAGGCTGGCATCCCTCCAGCTCATTCTTCAGACGCAGCCTGCATTGCTGCCCTCAGAAAGAAGTCTGGAACATGCCATCCAGCAGCTGGAGATCTGCGAAGAGCCCTCTCAGGCCACAGGTCATGGCCCCATGCGAAAGAGAGAGAGTCTGTGTGTTAATCATGTCTTTTTATTCTGTATTTTTGATGCTTTGACATATTGGGGGCCTTGCTGACTCTAAAGGGACTCCCCGCCCCAGAGCTGGCTAATTTCTAAAGATACAAACTCTGCCTGCAAACAGCAGCAAACAAGTCTGTGCCTTTCACCTGCAAACCAGCTGGCCAGGGTGTCCGCATCCTGCCACCTGCTTTATGGGGATCTCCAACTCTGGGCCACGATCCCCGCACCTTAATCACTCAGGACCAGGTACCAGACGACCAGGGATGGCCCTATGCCTCCGAAATTATTCAAACTAGCCAATCCCAGGCTTGTCTACCCTGCTTCATTGGTTCCTTCCCTGGAAAGTACAATAAGCTCTTGCCGCGTTTCCCCCTCCTGACTGACCCTGGTGCTTCCCCACGTGGCCCCCTGTTCTGTGGCGTGCCCACTCCTCTTGGGAACTGTGAGTAACAAACTATCTTTTCAATGACAGTCGTCTCCTGATCTATTGGCCTTGCCCTACCTGAATAATAATTAAATCTACATTTTAAAACAGTCTAGAAAAGAGGGAGGAAAACCATCATTCCTCAGAAACCCAAAGCTTGTAACGACCAGAAATCTGGGCGGCCATGCCCCCACCAGGTAGGTGCTGCTGTGAGGCAGCCTAAGTTATGTTGTCAGCCCATCCCTCCTGTCTTTCCACCGCCATTCAAGGACTCACTCACCAACGGAGTCCTGGGCAGGAAGTGGAAGGGGGTGTGTGGTGTTTAGTGCATTGTGGGAGGGACACCCTCCATTAAAAAATGCAATGAAAAATGCAGGCTTTACATCTTGTACTTACTGGTGCAGGAAATCAGAGACCTAAACAGGGGTTATGGATGATTCCACCTCAGCAAAGCAGATGGCACTGTAGAGCCACCTCGGGAGACTTTTTTAAATTTCTAGGGTGTAGCCTGATCATCTGCATTTTTGAAGCATTCGCTGGGTGTTCCCAATGATCAGCCAGGATTGGGAACTTAGCAGGTCAACAATGTCTGGGCCCTGGGTCAGTCAACTCATCTGTGCTCCCTGGGCTTTTCCCTTTATGATTACAAGATGGCTGCAGCAGCCCCAAGCATCTCATCCCACCGTGACAACACCCATACTCAAATCTCTGTCTTGGACGCCTTTTGGGAGCAAGACAACTTTCCCAGAAGTTCCCCCAACCAACTTCCTCTAATCACACACACCCGTGCTTAAGCCCTTCTGAGGAATGGAATTACCAAATTTGGGATAAACAGCAGTTCTAACCCTTGACCGCACTTCAGAAACACCTGGGAAGCTTTTTAAAAAAATACTACTGGGGCCGGCCCCGTGGCCAAGTGGTTAAGTTCGCACGCTCTGCTTCGGCAGCCCAGGGTTTCACCGGTTCGGATCCTGGGCGCTGACATGGCACCGCTCATCAGGCCATGCTGAGGCAGCGTCCCACGTGCCACAACTAGAAGGACTCACAAATAAAATATACAACTATGTACTGGGGGGATTTGGGGAGAAAAAGCAGGAAAAAAAAAAGATTGGCAACAGTTGTTAGCTCAAGTGCCAATCTTTAAAAAAAAAAAACCACTACCCAGAGTCCGCCCCAGATGTCTGATTTAATCAGTCTGGGGTGGGGCCAGGCAGTTATTTCCTTTCCTTTTTTACTTCTTATTGAAGTAAAGCATTCATACAGAAAAGCGCACATATAATGATGTATAGCTCCATGAATTTTCATAAGTTAAATGCACGTGAGTAACCAGCAGCCAGATCAAAAAACAGAACTTTGCTGGCCTCCTCTAAGCCCCCTATTGTCTTCCTCCAGTCACTCTCCCCAACCAAGGATGACCACCATCTTGATTTTCAGCACCACAGAATTCTTCTGCCAGGCACCCTTCTAGACCTCCCCAGGTAATTTTCCCAAGTGCAGGGGGTTGAGAACCACCGGCCTGGACACGTTCCCCCCGGGGCTGGGGAAGGGCCCACCTGCCTCAGCATGTTGCTACCATAGCTGACCCCAGTTAGTCTCGGCAAAGACGATGGGGTTTGGTGGCACCATGCTCGATGGTTACTTGTTAAATTAATAGATGCATATCCCGACTCCTCCTCTCCTAGGTCTGTCCCATGCGCAGGGGCCTCCTGAGCCTGGCCTACTGTTGGTTCTTCCCTCTGACCCCATTTGTCCCTGAGATTGCCCCTCCAGAAACCCTGGGGGCTGCGAACGTTCAGGGACCTCATAACACCTGCCCCCGCACCCTTACTTGGCCAGCCCCACTGCCCAATTGGAGGATTCTGGAAGGCACATGGTGGGCTGGCAGATGCCAGCTCCCAGGAAGCCTTATCCTGGGGGAGCTCATGGACAGGAGGCAGCTGCTAGGGGAGCCGTCGCGGACTTCCTCAGCCTTGGCAGGCAGGGTCTGTCTAGCCACCCGCAGGTGCCATCCAGGGGGCAGGTGCTAAGGGCTTGGGCATCCAGCTGGAGAGACCCCTCCCAAGCACTAACCCCGAGGGTCACGCCCACTGCCATCAGCAGGCTGGGAGCGGCTGGCCTGACAAGGGGCTTTCTGAGGTCAAAGCAAGGGCTAGCCAGCGCACCCGCCTGCGATGCCAGAGCGTGACCACCCGAGCACACAAGGGAGCCTGAGCCTGGCTCCAGGCGGCTGCATGGTAGGAATAAATACGCCTTGATTTAAAAGCAAGCCGTAACTCAGACCGGCCTTGTGTGCAGATGTCCTGGATTACCAAGGCCTGGGGGTGACCACCTGGGAAGACCTGCCTCCTGAAGTCCCCAGCGGGGTGAGGCTGGACACGCAGGGGCAGCACATAGACCCACCCCACGCACTGTGGATTCCAGTTCTTGAAGACCACACAGGCTCCACCCACAGCACCTGGAAGGGGTGGGCCTGTGTGCCAGGTGACCACCTGTCCATCGCGCCAGCAGTTTATTGGATACCTCATCCAAGCTGGACCAATCAGATTGTCTCTCCCAGGACTTTGCGGTTGGATGTGGGAGACAGGGTCAGTGAGAAGAGGGTGGGCAGGGATGGAGATCTCAGTTCTGCGTGCACTTGGGGAACCCGGCGCATGCCAGGCCTGACTGGGCAAAGCTGTATGGAAGCCGAAACTGAAGGGGGCGGCTGGAGGCGTGAGGCAGCAGAGGCAGCTGATTTAGAAGGAGAAAGGAGAAGAGCAGACCCAGTGAGAGGCAGAGATGGGAAACGCAGCGGCCCCTGAGGGAGAGGGACCACAACATCATTCATTCATTCATTCATTCACTCATTCATTTTTTGCAGCGTCCTTCCATTTCTGGTCGCTATGTGGCCTGGCTGTTCCTTTTCCCTATGAGATGAGGCCCCATCCTTCCATCTTCATTTTTGACTTGAGATGATCTGAGTGGAAGTCTGTTCCTTGCAACCTCATGACCCCTGACTCTGGGAGCCTGTCAGGAAGTGTGCACTTCCAGCTCTCTCCCCACCCCAAGCCTCAGTGTCTTCATACTGACCCCACTGAACAAACCCTGGCCGTACTGTCTTTGCATGGGTCTTGATAGGGAGGTAGACCGCCTAGCATGAAGGGCCAAGGATGTTCCAGACCACCTAGCAAGACCGTTCCTGACCCATCAGATCATATGCCATCCTGGGAGGAAAGAGGGCATCCTCGCTTTCCCTCACACCTGCACCCCTTTCATGAGGTAGTTTGTTGTGCTCAACTGTTTACTCAAGGGAGTGTTAAATTACTTAAATAAGGAGGCCATTAGGCAGGTGGCTCTAATGCCTTAGCAGCCAAGGGAAGCAAATGGAAGCCTAACGCCTCAAGGTTGAGAAATTGAAACCTGAGGACAAGCCATCACAAACAGCCAACTAGGCCTTTCCACATAAGGCAATTGCTTAAGCTACAGCCAGTCAGATAATGTCCTTCTTCGCTTCTGCCCCTCTCTGTAAAAGCCTTGCCCCAGCTCCTGTTAGTGGAGCACTCCTAACCACTTCTCATATATTGCCCCCAATTCGAATAGATTTTTGCTCAAATAAACTCCTACAATCTTTTTTAAGTGTCTTGATGACAAATCACCTTTTTTCTCCCCAAAACGCCAGTGCATAGTTGTATATCCTAGCTGTAAGTCATTCTAGTTCTTCTACGTGGGCTGCCAACACAGCGTGGCAGCTGACAGGCAGGTGGTGTGGTTCCGCGACCAGGAAACAAACCTGGGCCACCGAAGTGGTGAGCACTGAACTGTAGCCACTAGGCCATCAGGGCTGGCTCTAAACTCCTACAATTTGTGATATGCCTTTGTTTATCTTTTAACAGGACAAAGAAAATATATAATTAAACTCAGTTGAATTGGACTTAAATACTGATTCTGCCACTTATTGTCTTGACCTTGCGCAAGTCATTTATTCTCTTTAGCTTGTCCTTCCTTTGTAGTAAAAGCTGACATACGTAGAACTACTATATGATCCAGCAATTCCACTTCTAGGTATATACCAAAAGGATTGAAAGCGGTGTCTCAAACAGATATTTGAACACCCGTGTTCATAGCAGCATTATTCATAATAGCCAAAAGGTGGAAGCAACGCAAGTGTCCATTGATGGATGAGTAAATAAACAAAATGTGGTATACACATACAATGGAATATTATTCAGCCATCAAAAGGAAGGAAATTCTGACATGTGCCACACACACACATTATGAACATTATGAACATTGAGGACATTATGTTCAGTGAAATAAGCCAGGCACAAAAAGACAAATACTGTCAAGGTACGATATGAGGTACTTTTATGAAGTACATAAAGTCATCAAATTCAGAGAGACAGAAAGTAGAAGGGTGGTTGCCAAGTCCTGGGGGAGGGGAACGGCGAGTTGTTGTTCAATGAGCACAGATTTTCAGTTTCGCAAGATGAAAAGAGTTCTGGAGTTTGGTTGCACAATAATGTGAATATACTTAACACTACTGAACTATACATTTTGAAATGTTTAAGACGGCTAATTTTATGTTATATGTATATAACCACAATTAAACATTTAAGAGAATTTTTCAAACCTCACAGAAAGTGTTGATATGAGAAGTAAATGATCTAACATATATAGAAATGCCTGGAACGTAGCAGACATTTAATAGATGTTAGAGTCTTCTTTCTTTCTTTCTTAAATTCTGGTCCTTGACTCCTGATATTTTAAAGATATGGACTAGATGAGACAATTTCTAAATAGCCCAGACTTTACCTTATGTCAACCAACACTGCAAGAGTTCCTGGATTTCCTTTCTTACGTAGGTGAAGGAATCTGCGTAATAAATTTTGTCACATAACAAATCTTTTTGAAGAGGAAGGTGGGAGAGAAGAAGAAGATTCAAGAGAAAACTTGAACTTGCTTTGGCATTTCCCTCCCCACAGCCTTCCTGCCGAATGTTTGCGAGTGTCGGAGGGTGGTACTGATGTAACAGTGTGTGGGTAGAGATACGTCAGCTATGTGCTAACTGGCCCGGCAGTGTTAGACACGTGATCCCACTTGATCTGATACCAACCTTTTCAGGTAGCTACGCTTCTCTCCATTTTACAAACAAGGAAACCAAAGCTCAGGAAAATAACCCATTTGTCCAAATAAAGTGGCAGAGCCAGGATATGAGGCTGGGTCTGTATCATAGGCAAAGTATATGTTCTTTCTACTACATCTGGGGTACCAAAAAGCTTTTCTCCAGCCTGCCAGCTCTGCTCCATTGGGCATGTTGCCTTGAATTGCTGTGTTGTACACCTCAGACAATTCAGCAGAAAAGAATACTGGATCAACTGGCAATGTCTGCCGTAGGCATGGGGCAGAGGAGCGATGGCCTGTGTGCTCTGCAGTGGCCTCTCCAACCTACATCACACTGAGCACAGGTTTGGAGCAGAAATAGGAAGAGAACTTTGTCTGTTTAGCAACTGTTGGCCTGTTCTCTGAAGAAGAACTCAGTATTGCAATGCCCCTCCTGCCAGGGCATCCAGCTGGGGCCAGATCTTCTCTGGTCACACCCCTTTGCCTTCCTGACATAAAAAAGGTGTTACTCTAGTTTCTACCATTCCCCAACCCGTCCACTTCTCCTGGGCAGACAAGCTTTGGGGAATAAAGAGCTGTTGTCTTTCTCAAGCCAAACAGCTATGAACACAAACATTTATTTCCCAGAAGTTCATGTAAGGACTTGTGAGCTCTTGTCTGGCCCTGGCTCAAAAGGAAGATGTTCTCTGAATGCAGAGCCCTGGGAGCAATCCTGGGCAGCATTCCCAGCATGGGCAAGGCAGTTGTTTGGGAAGCTGGGCACCTGCGTGGCCCATTCTCATGTCGGGGAACCAAGGGTGTGAGCTTTCGCCCCCATCTTGCAATCTAGAAGCTTGAGTCAAACCAGAAATGTGAGAACATCTTCTCACCAAGCCCTGTCCCCCCTCAACACCCAGCTGGCTGTAATCACTCAGTATCTGGCTGAGCGGAGGGCTGCCATCAAGGCAGAGAAGTTCAGTGACGGGCAGGGAGCCAGCGGCAGAGGGCCCGGTCCTGTGGTGAAAGTGGCTGGAAGCAACACATCTGAGAAGGTATGGCTTCCCATAGGCACTCGGGGCTCTGGATCTCCCAGAAAGGAGTGGCCTGCCTGTCAGGATAGGCCTGGGTTGGAGCCTGGGCAGCTGCTTCGCATGTGGCTGCCTCTCCTACGCAAACAATCTCTGTTGCTTTCAGGAATTAAGCAGCTTAAGCCACATCCAAGTTGGTATTTTCAAAATATCGTATGAACAAAACAAAACATACAGCTTATATAACACTCCTGGCTGGAGAGTCAACAGTTGCTGGCATGGCCAAGGGGGCAGCGTGTCCAGGGAGGCTGGTGCTGAATAAGGACTCTGGTGGTCCATGGTCATTGCTGGGACCATTCGTTCTAAACTTTCTGCAAACTCTCCACCAAGAGAGCGACTTCTGGGGCCTCTTTCAGAGTCAGGGGCCTCGGAGAGCCACAGAGCCGGAAGAGGAAGTATCAGAAATAATAACCAACATTAATTAGCCCCCGGTAAGGCCCTGTGCCAAGTGTTTTGCCTGCATTATCTTATTTACCTCACACTAACTAGGAGGTAAGCATTGCTATTATCACCACTTGGAGAGCAAGAAACAGGCTTGGAAGGGTGTGCAATCCACCGCAAGTTTGCAGTGCTATGTAAGGTCAAGTGGCTCTCATTATCCACCCCTGCTTCCTTCTAGCAGCTTTCTGTGTGCAGTGGGTGGAAAGCTAAAAACTACATTTCCCAGACTCCCTTGCAGCCAGGGCTCTAGGTGAGAATTAAGCTCTGTCCTTCAGAGGCACTTGTGCAAGATTTGGTTGCTTGGGTTGATGAGCAAGGGCATAGACACATGGGGTTTCCTGCACCAGCCACCACATGTCCAGTCACCACTTTGGTTGGGGTCAAGAGGCAGTTTCAGTGGTGGTGCCAGTCCACGGCAGTGAGTTCCAGAGGTGGCCTCCAATTCCCAAGGCAGCGGGGTCATTCTCCCGGTGGGCAGTTCTCATGCGTCCCGGGATCCATTCCCGGAGGCCCCCCCCCCCCACAGCCTGCTCCTCCATCCCTTCCCATAGTTTTGTAGAAACCTAATTCCCTTTACTGAATCTCTTTATTGAATCTTTTTCTGTTGAAAATACCTACAGTGGTTTCCGTTTCCTGTTCTGACCTGGCCGATACAGTCTCAGAGCAAACAAGAAGCGAAGCTGAGACCAAGACCAGGGTCTCTGGCTTCCAGACGCCCCCCGCTGTCCCTCCCACTGGTCCAGAGCACGGAGTTTAGGGGCAGCTGTGGCCTGAGTAAGGAGCTGATGTTTAAAATCAGGAGGCCCAGCTGATACCCGCTTGTGGGACTAAGGTGAGGAGACCAGGAAGGAAGAATTGCTGGAAAGCGTAAGCAGAAGTCTCAGATAGGGGAACAAGCCAGCCCTGCTTGGAGGACACTGGAACAATATGTGGACTGAGAGGCAAGAGGAGGAGAGAAGGACACCAGCTGAGGGGAGGGGAGGAAATGAGAGTCTGTTATGGGCAAAATGGTTGATTCCCTCTATCTGTTAAAACGCTTTCAAATGTGAATAACTGGAAATATTCAGATGGTTTTTTTAAAAAGGACAATTTATTATCACATATAACAAAGACTCCAAAGATAGGGCAGTTCCAGTAGCTCAATAATGTCTCTGAGGAGCCAAGTTGTTTCTATCTTTCTGCCATACCATTCTCAGTAGGTCTGCCTAGCCTCAGGGGGGCAGACCTCATGATCACAAGATGGCTGCACTATTCCAAGTGCCACATCCAGACACACCATCCTCTAAGAAGAGGAGTTCTCTCTCCTTGTGCTTCTGTTTTCATCAAGGAAGGAATCTTTCCCAGAATCCCCAGTAGACTTCCCCTTAGACCCTACTGCCCACAACCGGGTCCCATGCTCATCCTTAGCCAATCACTGGCTGGGGAAACATGCTTCATTGTTGGCTTATGTCAGGGGGTCTCAATGCTGGCAGTATGTTAGAATCACCTGGAAAACTTTAAAAAGACATATTACTGTCCAGGCTCCACCCCGGAACACAGAATAGGAAACTCAGGACCTATGGTGATGATGTGTCAGTGCAGGTTCATCATTGTGTCAAATGCACCATCTGGTGGAACCGTCGGTAGTGGGAGAGGCCGGCGTGGATGGAGGTGGGGGCTGTATGGGAAATCTCTGCACTTGCTGCTCAATTTTGCTGTGAACCTAAAACCACTCTAAAAAATAAACTCTATTAAAAATTTTTTTAAGTTGAGGATGCTAGGCTTTAGTCTTTTTTAGAAGTTCCTAAAATTATTGTAACATTCTAGCATGCCACCAGGGTTGAGGAACTATTGGTTTAGACTATTTGAGATTTATCTCTGAGCTGGGGACAAAGTGATGTTTCCTGGAGGTGACCGTCTGAATGACATGGGGATTCTGTTAGCAAGGAAGGAGGGCATGGACTATGCATAGGCAACAACGCATCTGCGACAGTCACCAAGGTCCACATGGTCAGTCCAAGCCAGTCAAGGCGACTCCAGAGAAACTCTGGGAAAGCTGGGGAGTGAGAGCAGGGGCCGTCCTGCTGCGGGCCTGAGGGTGATGCTGGCCCCCGGAAGAGGCAGGGTCAAGAGGCCCTCAGAAGCAGAGCAGGAGATGGGAGCCCTCAACTGGCTTCTGCCCAGCTCCAGACATCTGGAGTGTGAGATGGTGGAACTGCCCACTGTTTAACCTCGAGAGATGGCTGGAGACTGAGAGTGGAGTGCTGGCAGTGGTGTCTGGGGAGGGGACACAGCCTGGGATGGCGGCAGTCCCAGCTTGGGAGAAGGGGGACAAGAGTCACTGCAGGTCAGGGCTAGATCTCTGGGGCCTGTGACAAGGGGTGTGTGATGTACCTTTCCCTCAGTCAACTCTTCAACTGGTCACCTCCAAATGCCTGCAGATTCTCCATTATTTGCACAGCACTAACCCTTCTTCAGGTTTTTTTCCTCTCTATTTATTCATATGTTTATTGTCTGTCTCCGTCCACGCATGAGACATTTGCTGCTCACTTCCCGCTCTCTTTCGGCCCGGTGGTCCTGGCCAATGGGATGTGAGTGGAGCTGATCTGCTGTGCGACTCTCCGGGTCTCCCCTCCCCTGCTAGGGTGAGCCCCCAGGCCCTGCACTGAGACGGTGGGGCCTCCGTTAGCAGCAGTCTCTGAGTGACTTTGCGGAGTGGAGCCCCCACCAGCCTCCTGTCGCGTTGGCCATAGACACTCTGAGGTTAACTTGTTCCTACAGCATAACCCAGCCTCCCCTGACTAAGACACTCCATCCCATGGAAGCCCCTCAAAAGCACAGACCTTGTCTGTTTCTTTCACCCCCATCCCCAGCATCCAGCATAGTCCACTCAATAAATATTTGTTGAATAAACAAACGAGTGAAGGAACTCATCCCTTCTGTTTTAGAGCAACAACAGAAGTTTGTCATTTGGAAGAGACTACCACTACAACACATTATTTTGTTTTGTTTTGTTTTGTTTTATCTGAGAATCTAAACACTCGAAGCAACTGGATAATGGAACTGAAGAATGATTTTCTAAAGTTGTGGGTCTGGGGCCGTGGATTGAGAAGTCACAGGTGCCCTTGTGTGCCCGCTGTCCCGCATGATGTGGACTGTGAGGGGCAACCCAGAAAGGTCACTTGCTTTCGCTTGGTAACACATGAGTTGTCACGATTCTTGGCCATGCATCCTTCGGACAGTGGCAATTGTCCGGAAGGGTTGAATCCTAATTGTGCAGCCCATTCTTTTATCCAAAAAAAAACAAACAGTAGATTGAATCCCAGTGGTGGGGCAAGATCAAGTTTTTTTCAATGGTTTTCTTTTGAGTTCAAATCTAGTTTGGGAATACGATTAGTCCAGAATGGGACAGGTTTGGGACATTATGAATAAAATAGGATATATTGTCAATTGTGTTACAATAACGATAGTAAATAGAGAAGACAGAGGAGGGTGGGAAGAAAAGGAAGAGGAAGGGAGAAGAGACAGGAGTGCGATTCTGACTCTGCTCTAATTCCCTCCTCTCAAACAAGGTGGACCAAGGCTTGGAGACCTTGAGCCGTCTCTTCTCCGAGCTGAGTATCGCCAGCTCTCTCGACTGCTCTTCATGAAGGGTTTTTAGGAGCCACTCGAAATGTCACTGAGGGTGACATTTCTGTGGTGTCAGGAAAGGCATACGCTCCAGAGCCTCGGTATCTGGGACTGGCACAGTGAGACCACGTGACCCTACTTCCTGAACCTCAGTTTCCTAATCTGGGAGTGGGTTCACAGCCCTTATTGCGTAGGGCTGTTAGCGGATGGCGGTGAAGAGAGGAGGCGGGTGCCAGCCTGGGCTTTCTCCTTTCTCCCCGCCCTGGCCTGGGGGTGCTCTGCTCTCTCATTTGTCAGAGCGATGCCTGTGGGGCTTCAGCTCTGGGAGGACGAGGGACATGGCATCTTTGATCAGGATGTCGTCTTTGTTGTTAATATGGTTGAAAACTTCTAGGCTGTTTTACTCCACAATTGGTTCGTGTGAGCTTATAGTCATCAAACATAAGGTAGTTTTCAGATGAGAAGATGGCACAAGGAGGGGGGGTTGAGAGCAACAAAGTACCAATGATGCCACTTAAATTCATGCGTGTAAATATTTACTTAGCATCTACTGTGCACTAGTCACTGTTCCAGCCTCCAGGGATATAGAGTGACTACAAAGGACATAGGTCAGCGTTGGCGTTTGAATGGGGAGAGACAGCCAGTAAACAGATAAACAAATAAACAAGATAAGGACAGATTATAACAAGCCTTTTGGAGGAAAGAAAGCAGGATAATAGAGAGAGCGCTGAGCAAGGATTTGAGTGGATACGGGTGTGATGAGAGGCACCAGCCGCGAGACGATCTAGGAGAGGACAGGAGAGGCTTGTGATGGCCGTTGTGGCCGTATTTGTGGAAGAGGAGCTTGAGGTGGGGGCTGAGGTCGGAGAGTAGGGCAGGCTCAGGGCGTGTAGCACCTCGCAGGGCAATTTAGGGACTTGAGGATTTCTGCTGAGTGCAGCAGGAAGCTGTGGGAAGGTTTTAAACAGAAGGTGGTGTTGGAGAAAGGTAATTAACACTGAAATCTTCCAACCCTGAAAGCATCTCCAGGCACACAGAAAGAAGACGCTTTATTATGAATGGGCATTAAACCAGAAGGCGACAGCATCCCAGACAGTCCGCTAAGAGATGCAAGACAGAAAAGGGAATCCCACCCCCTATACAGCAGGGCGGCACACCCCCCGACACACGTGCTCTCAGATAAACGATGACCAGTCCTCCCGTAGGAGGACTTGAGAGCGCCATTGTCACACACAGTTCATCCTAGCCTTACCTGGCAATCGAGGATTCTGTCTGTGTTAGCTCCTCGGTTATCCAGAGGAAGGACAAACTCCTGTCTTTATGACCAGAGGTAGCTGTGCACCCGGAGCGAGGCACGGGCATGTGCAGCTCCTCCCCCCTTAGGAGATAGGGGGCGCCGTCTCCCTGGCTGTGCGCCTTTCAAAGAGGCAGCTCCCAGGTCCTGCCCTATAAAGCTGGCCAGAGGCTTATTTAGCTTCTAAAAAGGTTGACACAGGTTTCAAAGAGACAGAGAAAGAATAGACAATGACAAATTTTCTCAAGTAAGTGCTTTCAGTAAAAGGAGGGGAGAGAAATCCCTTCCTTTATTTCCAACAGGGGGCATTAAGCCTCCTATTTTCAGTTATTTGTCCTTACAGGGGCATGATCTGACTTTTGTTCTAGGAATATCATCCGGGTGCTCAGGGAAGAACGAACTGCAAGGGAACAAGAGCAGCGGAAGACCCCTCGGGAAGCTGTGGATGGCGCTTAGACCAGGGGAGTGATGGCGGAAACGCAGAGCGAGACATGTTTGAGCGCTGGCTGGAGGTACGTCCCCCCTGGGGGGCTTGCTGAGGTCTTGGCCCTGAAGGAGAACGGGGAGTCAAGGATGCCTCCTCAGTTTTTGTTTGAGCAGTTCTCTGGAGGGTGATGCAGCGTTGAAAAGGAATGGCTCAGAGGGGAAAATCAAGAGTTCTGTTCTGAGCGTGCTAGAGTTCAGTTTCTATTAGGAATCCAAGTCCATAGGTCAAGCAGGCAGTTGGATTCTAGGAGTCAGGAGCTCAGGGCCAGGGCTGGAGACTTTAATTTTGGAGGAAAAGCTGGTGAGGTTGGAGGAGAACTGAAGCGCGGGGGTCCCAGGGACCCAGAGATGAGGGAGAGAGTGTTGGAAGGAGGGATGGGCCAGGCAGGGGGTGGGTCTGCCTACAAGGGTGTTGGTGATGCCCGGACAAGATTGGTTTGCAGAGTCGAGATGACAGAGGCTCACCTGGGTGGGTTGAGGTGAGCAGAAGCGAGGAGGCCCAGTCTGAGAACAGACAACTGTCCAGATAAGCCTCGTGGGAGGAGGGTAGAGAAATGAGGCAGTAACCGGAGGGGCTGCTGGTTATGAGGTTTTGGTTTTGTTATCATTCAATTATTTGGATATTTGAAAAATAAGTAACAGGTGCACACAGTAAACATCCAAGTAATACAAGACCCTTGCCCATGTCCCATTCCCCTGACCCTTACCAGGGGACAAAGCATGAGTAACAGCTTAAGGGCCTTTTGGGTTGTATTTGGTTTTTTTAGGGGGTGTGGGGCAGATAGGATGTGAGATACTAGAGACTAGGAATGATCCAGCACAAAAGGGGGACTGATGATGGAGGAGAAAGAGGTAATCACAAGAGTGAAGGCCAGGAGCAGGCACGGTTGGGGGAGGTGGGGTCCTAGGCCGAGGGGAGGGGGACACGTGTTGGGAGCAGGGACACGTGGCACAGTCATGGAGGGATGGCAGGGGGTGAGGGCCTGGGGCAGGGCCTGGACACCCGTGACAGCAGACAGAGTGGGGGCCAGCTGTGCTTTCACAGTGAACCTCCTGTGAGCACGGCCACACTCGTCCCAAAGACGGGCAGGCCACAGTGGTGCTCCGTGCCCGGAGGGAGGGCCTGCTGCCCGCCTGCCCGCCTGTCCTCACTCGCCTGCCGGCCAGGTTGGACCGATGCTTGGCGCCTGCTCTGACCAATGCCCGGCTTCAGACTGTCCTCCCTGGACCCTGACCCAGTTCCTCAGGCCGCCAAGGCCAGCCCCGTGGGCCCAGCGCTGCCTGACGAACAGCTGTGGAGGGCACCATGGCTCCTGGGCTGCCCTGGCTTCCTGTCCTTCCGCCCCCAGGAGCAGCACTCTGAAATCACCTAAGGGGTTTCGTGTTGACCACCACATGTCCTCACCAGGGACCCCTGCCCTAGATGCCAAATCTAATTGAGAGGAGTGCATTGGCCTCTGCTTTCTGAGCCACTTGTTGTCAAGACTCAGCCTCCTTTGTCACCCATCTCTGGACAGCCAGAAATGGGGCTGACGTCCGAAAGTCTAGATGGAAGACAAATGTCTGCCAACACCAGCACCCCCCGCCCTGAGGCCAGCGGCTAAGGAGAGGCTTTGGGGAGGCCTTCACCACTTGTCAGGATGGTAACCCGGGGCGCGGCTGGGGACACAGCAGAGAAGACTGAGGGGGCGGGGCTGTGGGGCTGCCGCTGGAGCACGCACACACATTCCTTTGGCTGGAAAACTTTTATTGGTCTCCATGTGTCCAGCAAAGGGGCAAGGACTGCGGGGGTGAGGCCCGGGGCCCGAACAGGAGTGGGGGCATGCAATGATCCACAGAGGAGCAAGGGGGCACCAGGAGCAATTCTCAGAGGGGCTAGAGAGCAGGGCGAGGGCGCAGTGTGGGGAGACCAAGTGCAGCCGCTTCAGTGACCCGCCATCTGTGAGGAGGACACAAGGAGGCAGTGAGGCCCTCGTCCTTCCGGCAGCCCAGTCTCCCCGACAGCCCACCCGCAGCTCTCACCTTGACCAGGCTCGGGGGGTATCTGGCTTTGAGGGACTCATCGTTCAGCAGAGGCCTCACCAGACAAGAACGGCGGTGGGAGAAGGTCTCGAAGCTCTTCTTGCCGTGGTAGGATCCCATGCCGCTGTTCCCTGCGGGGAGGAGTCGGCTCAGGCCCAGGTGGCCCAGAGACCCCCAGACCCTGCCACAACCCTCATGCGCCTCTTCTCAGAGCCTCCCAGGGGTGGCCAATCCCTGGGGTGTCCACACTTGGGAACACAGAGAGAGTGCCCAGCAAGAGTTTAATCCCAGTACGCCACTGGATGGCTGTGTGGCCTCTCGGGGCCTCCAAGAAGCAGGCCCCGTGCACCAGGGGACCTTTAGGACCCTCTAGAGTTTCGAGGTTAAATGTGGCTGACGTCTGTGCTGGCCGAAACCAGAGGACCTCTTGGAAGAGCTTAGTGGGAGGCTGAGGCCCAGGGCTGCTCCACTCCCTCCTGAATTCCCAGCCCAGGGGTGGGAGGGGACACCTGCAGGGGCCAGGGAGGCAGTGAGCTCAGCCCAGACTCACCCACGCCCCCGTAGGGCAGAGAGTGCAGGGTGACGTGGACGAAGACGTCGTTGGCCGTCACCCCGCCACTCGATGTCTCTGCGATCATCTTCTTAATCACCTGCAACAGCAGCAGCCCCAGCCTCAGCGTCCTGCCCCAGGACTCCCCGCCCTGTCTGGACGAGTCCTGGAGCCTCAAGGATGCGAGCTGGTGGAGGGAGAGCCCCGCTGCGGTCTGGTCCCCTTGAGCCCCAGTTGGGGTCTCCCCCCTCCCCACATATCACGTATTTTGTGGGGAAAGAGTTCCTGGGATTGCACTCAGGGCACAGTGTTGATGAGCATCTCATTCAGTGCTCTGAGATGGACGCCACTGTCCTTACTTCAGAGCTGAGAAGAAAGGGACTCAGAAAGCTTAAGTGACTTGCCCAAGTAGTGAGAGGTGCAGCTGGATTTGCACCCAGGTCTGTGGCCCTCTAGATCTTGTTTACGTGAGTGCTGTGCCCTAGAGCCCAGCACCCTGGGAGGGGCACCCCGGGCCCACCTTGTCATTTAGGGAGAACACATAGAGAGCCAGGGGCTTCTCGCGCTGGCTGATGAACTCGATGGCCTCCTCCAGGCTGCGCACACACACGATGGGCAATATGGGCCCAAAGATCTCCTCCTGCATCACCTGGGACTGGGGGTCCACGTCCGTGAGGATGGTGGGGGCTGAGGCAGGAATCAAGCCAGAGTCAGCCAGCACCGAGACCCCCGCCCGCCCGCCCACACAGCCAGGCATCTAGCTCCTCCTTCGACTCCTTTACAGACGAGGCTGCGGTGCTTAGAGACTTAGAGAGGGCAGGGACGAGGCCCCGCCCACCCGGGCTCCAGGCTGGCGGACCACAGGCAGGACGTGGATTAGCCTGCACGGGGGAGCCCAGGGTCCACACCTCGAGGGGGCAGGCCCCGTGCTCTGCCGGCCACCTGAGCCCCTCCAGAGCTCTTCAGTGTCCCAGCACATCAGAGGCTCCATCTGTGACCGCCAGCCTAGGCACTGGGGGCCCCTCCAGCTCGGCACCCCAGGGCTCTGTGGCCTCTGCTTTTCTCTTCCCCTGCAGACACTGCAGAGTGGGGATGAGATGAAGCCACTCTCTGGGCCTTGTGGGGAGGGGGGCTTCCCAGGACTGCACTCAGCCCTGCCTGCCAAGAGCCCCACCTGCCCCAGGCCCACTGGCCAAAGCAATTTATACCTACAACGGGGTTGCATCTACTCTTCAAGTATCTGTGCCCACTTGCCACCAACTTGCGGGGACCCTGGCAGCTCGGATGGGCAGGCGGTGCTCTTCCGAGGGGTGAGCGCACGCACCTATGTATCTGGTGGCTGCATCCCCAGTGCCTCCATAGGCGACCTTCTGGCCCTCCATCAGGCCCATCACCCTCTGGAAGTGGTGGGAGTTAATGATTCTTCCGTAGTCACGGGACTTCTTGGCATCCTCCCCGTAGAACTCCTGTGGAGAAGAGGTGGCAGGCTTCAGGAAGGACGTGGACACTCATCGTGGCCAAAGGCTGCGGGGTGGCCAGCGACCCAGCCCTGGGAGCACACGTGGGCACTGCCTGGCCAGTGCAGTGGGCGGTGGCTCTGTGACACCAAGGACTCCCAGGCTGCCGTGACACCCGGGGCGCTGCCCAGCTCTGTGGGCGTGTGAAGTGCTGTGGGACCACGTGGGTGGAAGGAACATACACACGGCTGTCTGGACATTACGTTAGGAAAAACGTGTGTATTCACAGAAAGGAAAACCAACAAGCTAGCAGTGACTATGTTTGGGTGACAGGATTCTGGGTGGCGTTTTTTCCCCTTCTTCATGCTTTTTAACCTCTACCAAATTATCTACAGTGAGTGTGTACTATTTTAAAAAAAGGTTTAGTATTTTCTGAAGTCCATGCCCTCCTCACTGCCACCCAGCCTCTCACTCCCCCCGCCCCAGGCCGACACTCACTTTCAGGGACTTCTTGAGCTTCTCCACGATTTGGTTCTGGATGGAGGGGTCACAGAGGATGTAGTCAGGGCCCACACAGGTCTGGCCGCTGTTCATGAACTTCCCCCAGGCAATGCGTCTGCAAACATCCCAGATTAGACTGCATCCCGAGAGGCGGGGAGCTCCCGGGGAGCAAGCCTCTTACTCCCTTCACTCAAGGCCAAGGCCCAACGGGCCGAGCAAGGGAGGAAAGCTCGCAGTCGTCGGCAGGAGAGCTTGCGGTCTGCAGGAGCCGGAAGCTGTGAGCTCTCCCCCGGGGCTCCCTCAGCCTCCCACTCACGTCTATACTCCAGGCTGAGCTGACCTGTGTCCCTGAATACATATGGGGGCCTGTGGCACCACGTGTCCTAACATCATCAGTGACCGGTGGGGGATTTCTGGAGGATGTCTGGGCAGCCTTTGTGAATCTCCATTCACGCCCGTGGGCCCTGCATGGCCAGATGTCACCCCTACTCAGGCCCCCACACCTCAGAGGCCATGAGCGTGGGAAATGGAAGGCAGGAGAGCTCTGGCTAGACCTCTCCTCTGCAGGAAGCCTTCCCCGACTGCCCACACCCCTTCTGTGAACGCGGTACCCAGCCCCCCAGCTCCTGCCCAGGGCTGCAGGCTCCGTGAGGGCGAGGACAATGTCTGTGCCATTCGGAGCAGAACTGCAGTCTGCGTGAGTTAGGAGGCAGCCAGAAGGGCCACTCCTGCGCAGACAGTCCCCAGCCTCCTCACCTACAGGCAATGTCCAGATCACAGTCCTTGTCCACGTAGCAGGGGTTCTTTCCCCCCAGCTCCAGGGTGATGGGGGTCAGGTGCTTGGCCGCGGCCATCATGATGATCTTCCCCACACCTGTGCTTCCCGTGTACAGGATGTGGTCGAATCTCTCTTTGAGCACCTCTGTGGTCTCAGAGATGCCCCCATTGATGACGGCGTACAAATCCTTCCACGCGAGGAGAGAGGCAAGGCTCAGAAAAGACCACAGCCCCTCCTCACGCTGCCCAAGCAGCCACTGCCAAGTGGCTCAGGGGCTCCGTTCACCCCAATGGGAGAGGCCAGCTGCTCCCACCCCTACCCAGAGCTTGGCCCCTTGCTGCAAGAATTCACTATGTGTCAATCCCCCAAGGTCCTGGCCCCTCACAGTTCTCCTTGAGCCCTGCAGAGAACCTCACCTTGTCCACGTACTGAGGGATGATGGTGGCCAGCAGGTTCGCCATGTTCTCACTCAGCTCCGAGGGCTTGATGACCACTGCATTCCCTGCAGAGCCCACAGACTCAGGGTTACACCTGGATGGCCCTGCCCCAATGATCTGCCCTCTCAGTGACACGCCTAGAGCCTCCCTCCATCTTCTGTGTCTTTGGAAGAGTGGACAGAATAACTGCGGGCACAGCCCACAGGGGCACGCACATCACGCACCTGGCATACGCTGCAGGAGTGCACACATCATGCACACGGCACATGCCGCGGGAGCTACACCACCTACCCCTCTACAGTTGCTGAGATGTGGGAGGAAGGGGGAGAGAAGTGCTCAGGGCCTGGCTGGAGAGCAGAGCTGGCTCGGGCTGGTAAGAAAGCCCTGATACATCTTAGCCGAGAGCAGCCCAGCCGTCCACACACAGGCAGGGAGGGGCAGGCCGTGTGGACATCTGAGCCTGGCTGGGCCTCCAGGAGGCCTGGCTAAATAGTTTGGCCCCACAGCCTCCTGTGAAAGACAGACCCATCACTAATACCTGACACCAGGCTCCCTCTTCTCACAGGCCTGAGCCCCCCTGCCCCACTCTGCAGTGGGGGCTGGTGATCCCTCATGACTCCCCCTCCCAGAACGGAGCCCACGGTACCTGCAGCTATGGCTCCCACCATAGGCTGGATGGCGAGGTTGAAGGGGTTGTTCCAGGCACTGATGATAAGGACCACGCCCAGGGGCTCCCAGTGGATGTAGGACTCATCCAGCTGGGTCTGGGCAGTCCTTTCCATGGGCTCGTCTGCAGCCCACTCGGGGAGCTTCTTGATCATGTACTCAATCTCCTCCAGGACATACACCACCTCCTCATAGTAGGCGTTCCATTCGTTCTATGGTGAGAGGTCTGTGTGTGAGCTCACTGGCCTCAGAGCGAGTGCCATCCGGCCCACGCTCTGAGTGTGGGAAGTTACGAGGGATGGCTGTGGGTCCTGGCTCACTGGTCCCTAGCTTTGTGACCCTGAATGAGCTGCCTCACCTCTCCTAACCTCAGACTCCCAATCTACAAACTAGGAGCATGATCTGTACCTCGGAGGGCTGTGGGTGGGCATGTTGGACAGAGCCTGGGATGGTCAGCTCCCAGGGTTATGGGGGCTGTTCACCGTGGGCTCCCCAGGCCTGGGGTTGGGCCAGAGGAGGCAAACGGGGGGCAGGGCTGAGGATCAGCCATTGGGGGGGTGAGTCTGCAAGGGCTGCTTTCTGCCAGTGCTGGGCCCCAGGTAGGTTTGGACATGTCAAGTTTGAGGCACCGGAGAGGCCCCCAGGGTGGAGGGCCAGCAAATGATGGAGCCACGCCTGGGGAGTGGGTTTAGATCTGAGCATCATTAGTGTGTGTGTGGGGGAGGACCAAGCTGATGAGTGTCTGGGAACACTTACAGATTAAAATGAGACTTGAACCAAGATGGAGCGCTAGGAAGACTACCTTGAAGACACAGGAAAGAGGCCACCAAACAGAGTAAGGAAAAAATGCAGGAGAAGCTCAGCCAGAGGAGGGAGGGGGCGGGCAGTGGGCCCCGGGGCTGCTGGGATCCTCCTGGAGTGGTGGGGAGGAAGCCAACCGGTGTGCAGGGGTGAGGAGAGAGGAGAAGCAGACAGCAGAATATACAGCTATTTCATGAACTTTGGCTGCAAAGAACAAAACAGAAGTTGTGAAATCAACAGAGCGGGTTTTCTTGTCGTCTTTTTTTGTTTTAAGATGAGAAATCTTGAGAGATTAAAAAAATACAGCAGCACAGAGGCCTGAAATGTAGGGGGACAGCACCAAAGCCCCCGTCTCTTCTCCAAGTCAAGATGGAAGGGTAGAAGCAAGTCCAGATGAGTTGGGGGGCAGCAAGGTGAAGGGTTTGAGAATTGGGGTGTCTGATTTTGCACAGGCTGAGGGATGAAGCAGCTCATGTCGGGGCGGGAGGAAGAGAGGACGCCATTAGAGTGGGGTGCCCTATGGGGTGCCCAGCGATGCGGTTCCCTGGTGTGGAAAACGCGGGGCTGAGGCTGGAGGAATGAGGAGACCAGAAGTTCAGGACGCCACGTGGGCAGGAGATGGTTAAAATGGATAGCCTCATACTCCAGGCCGGATGGAGAAGGAAGTGAAGCCAGGAGGGAATGGCAGACAGATGGGGGAAAGGAGCAGCCAGCCTCTGTGCCAGCCTCTGCGCTTGGAACAAGGCGAAGGAGAGGCCCGTGGGACCCGCCTCGGTGGCAGATGGGACTGGGCTGCACTTTGCCCTCTATTAAAGGGTCTTGACAGTCACAGAGCATTTGAGGACTAAGGGCCATGCTATGCAAAGAGCTGGGCACACAGAGCACCAGGTGCGCAGCAGGTGTCCTAAACTCAGGCAGTAATGGTTCCTATTACGGTCCCATCTTTGCCCCCGCGCTGTGACGCCGGGAAGTCCCGCTGTCCCACGGCAGCTGTGGCTCCTCCTGGGAGGGCCGCCGCCCTCGGTGGGAGGGAGCACCTTGTGGAGGTCGGCGGTCAGCGCGCCCGCGATGTCCTTCTCGCGCTCCTTGATCATGCGCCGCAGCCCCTCCAGCTGCTGGATCCGGAACTGCAGGGGGCGAGTCTTGCTCGAGTTGAAGGCGGCTCTGGCCCGCTGCACGACCTCGCTGATTTTGCTCATGGTGCCTGGGGAGAGAGAGCGCTCCAAGGAGGACCGGCGCGGCCGGGCCTGGGGCTGCGTCCTAGCTCGCAGCACTGTCACTGGGACCTGGGGGCCTCAAGGGCAGCACCCTTCCTGCTCTTCCGCCACGTTAATTTTATAGGAAGAGGAAGCTCTGCCTCGGAGCACTGGGAAAATGGCCTTCTTTTGCCTTTCAGATCCCTAAGCCAGATGTCTGGATCTTCCTGGCTCTCTCGATACCCGCCTGGGCAGATGGCAAACATCGGCAGTGAGGGCCGGGAAGCGGTGACGAGCAGTGCTAAATATAATTCCTGATGGTGGCTTCTTAGCAGTGTGCTGGGGTGGGCCCGCCTGTCCTCTCTCAGGTTCCACCCCCGCCTCTACCTGCTTGCGCAGCTGGTGACACTCCCAGGCAAACACTCCAGCATCTGTGCGCACCCAGCAGGCCGCCTTTTAGAGCAGACCTGAGACCCAAGCTGCGTTCCACACCCCAGCTCAGCCTAGAAAACCCAGCGTCAAAACTCCCGCACTGCCCGCCGTTCTGGCTGAGGCATTGTTCTCAAAGCACTGGTTCCTTCCCACACAGAACCAGGCTCGGTGTTCAAAGCACTGCATGCCCAGGACACCTGGGAGAGACAGAGCGACTGCCAGCGGAGCCTCACAGAGCTTCAGATGTCGACACGCAAGTGTGGAGGGGATTCCTGCTACCAGTGCAAGAAACCATACTGGCAAATTGGGATGGCCGTTCTGGGGGCCGTTTGGCTACATCTAGCAAAAGCCTTTAAAACATATTTCTCTGTGACATTGTAGGTCCACATTCAGGAGCTTATAGAAATGACAGCATTCCTAAACATTCATGAATAACAAAGCTCATCAAGTTTGCATACAACAGAAATGCTGGAGACATCCTAAATGTCCATCAGACATTTAACTGAGCCCCGCTGCACCTGTGTCACAGACGAGTCTGAGGAACTTGGTCTTTTAGCCAGATGTGTCCCAGGCATGAGGGATAGGAAAGAAGACAAGCTACGGAACAACAGGCACACAAGACGTGCCCGTGTCTGCATGTATGTGTGCGTGCATGTGCAAGAGAAGACCAGAAGGACAGCCCCAACACAGTAACAATTGGGGGCCAAATTAGTGGTGGTCTTTGTTTTCATCTTCTGGACTGTTTGGCTTTTTTGCCATGAGCTTGCATTTTTTAAAATGTTTGCAAACTTTTTGCATAGGTAAACATGTTCTAAAGATACAAAAGGAGGCACAGAGGAAAGTCAGTCTCGCTTCTCCCCCAGCGCTTCCTAACTGCCCTCCCAGAGACAGCTCCCCACTTTCAGCACCACGGAACTTCCACCGTCACGAAAAACCACAAAGCTATTTGCATTTTGCAAAAAAATTGTACATACCATACATAATATATATGTATATATACCATATACATGCTATATATGTATATAAATACATGTATATATGATATAATATAAATGGTATATATAATATATGGTATATATATGTATATATATTATTATATATGGTATAATTTTTTGCATATATGTATTTATATGTTTTACATATATACATTTATGCATTTTTACATTTTACATATATCCATTTTATATATTATATATGTATATACATATATAATATACATACATTTTATATATATGTATATACATATATACATTTTATATATAATTTTATAATAAATAACCATATATATATATATATGTAAAATCCTGCTTGAATTCCAGTAAGTGTTTCTGATTCCTTCCACTGCCCACCTCTGCAGAGTGCTGAGCCCCACCCCAGGCTTTCTGCACAGAGCGGAGGGGTGCCATTCCCACCCCAGGTCTGGCGGGAGGCTGGAGGAAGCGTCCTCACTGGGACCCAGGGGACCCTTGGGTGCCCCTGCTGACCACAACTCCAGCCACACAGCCCTGCAGGAAGGTCCTGTTCCCCTTCTCAGCCTTGTGTGGTCACACCAGGGCAGCAGCCTCTGGCCACCAGCCACCAAGACCAGGCGGCTCAGGGCAGAAGAGCCTGGCGTGAGTGAGGCCAAGCAGGCTGGCCCCCAGCCCAGCACTGAGACTGCGTGGCCTCTGGGAAGGAGCCTGCAGGGCCTCCTCTGAGGACAGCGTTAATGACAGCTGCGGCCTCAGTTACTGCGAAGATTAATGGAGCCTGAAATATCTCACACTGTGCCTGGCACCCCGGGGGGAGCAGCTGGAAGTCCTCTCCCAGGACCAGTCGGCCTTCCCGCACCCCTGTGTGCCGCCCACCGCACCTGTGCCGATGTTGCCCCCGGGCATCCCGTGGCCTGCTCCCCCCCATCATCCCCTTTGATCCTCACAGCATCAGCATGGGTGTGCCCAGGAAGAAGACAAGTTAGGAGTCCATTTGGCGGATGAGGGAGTGCTCTGTCTTTGGTCTCACAGTTAGCGAATGGCAAAGTCAGGATTTGAACTGTTTCTGTCTCTATCCGCTGCTCACGGCCATAACTACTGGGCTGTGCTGTCTTCTGGGTGAGTGAATCAAGGCTTCTCACCTACCATCCCCTTGGTGCCCCTGCTCCACGGGGCCCTGGGGCCTCCACCTCCCGGTGCCAGGGGATGGCAGAGCTGCCAGAGGGGGCTTTGCATCCTCAGGGCACCCAACCTGGGGATTCTCAGGAGAAGCTGCCCTGGAGGGTGGGAAGGACCAGCCACAGAGATGGACCTGCCCCAGTGCAGAATCCAGACAGACATTCCTACCTGAGGAGAAAAAAAAAAGAACTGAGGGAAGAGGATTACCTTTGATACAGCCCCTCCTGGTGGCTGGAGCTCCTGGAATGAGCATCAGCCTAGAGGGGACACATTTAAGGATGTTTCTTCCCCCCCACGTGGACCTGGGAGTCCCTGCCCAGGAAGTTTGTGCAAGAAGAACAAAAACAGTATTCTAATGAGGGTGTAGCACAGTCCAGACCTCTGCCAGCCCCACCTCGAGGATTCAGCCTCGGGTTGTCTGTTTTTGTTCTCTTCTGAAATGCAAAAATGTGTCTGTGAGGGCTGGGGTGGGGCTCACATCTAATCCTCAAAGGGAACCCATGCGTTTGCCCCGGGCATGGGGGCCGCTGACTGATCCGGCCTGGCAGGGACCTCTCCCACATTTCCACAGTGCAGCTGCCAGATGCTGTTCTCCATTCCCGGCTTACGTAAGGTCAGCAGTGGGCGGAGGGTGAGTCACAGTGAGTGTGCACTCAGCTCCCCTTAAACACGCCACTGCACAGGCACATTCTTGTCCCCCTCATCTGCTGCCCCAAGTGCACAGGTGCCAGGGCCCCATCGAGGCAGAGATCTCCAACCCTGGGGAGCCCCAGGCCGGGGGCTTTCCACACGCGGCCCCACTGACACAGGTGGGGCCTTCTGTTGAATGTCAGAGAAGAGGGGCAAGAACCGATAAGAATACCAGGAGCCTCCCTCCCTGTGGTCACCCCGGAAACCAGGGGTTCTTGGGAAGGAAAGACACATCCGGTCACTCCTCACACCCACCCTGCTACCATGGACTCTGGCCTCCTCCTGCCAGGTGCCTCCCACCACCCTTACCCACCTGCAGGCTGCAGGAGGAAAACACGAGGTCCCGTGGTGCCCACGAGCCCCTGAGGATGTGTTCTTGCCCTCCCCGCCCTCCAGCTTGCCCTCCCCCACATTTCCCCCTCATGGCTCTGTGCAATGAGCTGTACGCAGCCCCAGCCCCTCATAGTCACTGAATGTCCTCTTCCTCCACTTTCCGTTTCTCCAGAGCATTTATCACTCTCTGACACACTGTTTGCTCATTTTATTTGCTGGCTGTCACAGCATACACACAATGCCAGCCAGGATTTGGTTTGCTCACTGCTGTACCTTCAGCACCTAGAACACTGCCTGGCACATGATAGGTGCTCAATATATACCTGTTGAGTGATGGATAAACAGAACACTTCAAAATACTGTGAAACCTGTGGTGACCTGAATATGTACAGGAGGCTACAGGGACTCAGATGAGGGTCCCATAAAGGGAAATGGCATCTGAACTGAGTGAGAGGTGTTCAGGCAAGGAACAGCACAGGGGCTTGGAACAGCAAAAGCAAAAGCACAGAGGCAGGAGACAAAGTGGTGTGGATGAGGCTCCCGAGGCAGGGGACTCATGGAGGCCTGTGGACTGGGCCAGACTGGGGGGGGGAGGGGGGGGTATGAAGGAGCTTATCATAGAGACCTGTGTCTGATAATTTCATTTTTAGAGATTCCCTCTGGATAGGGCATAGCCTTAAAGAGGTCCAGTCTGAAAGCGGCAGCTGCCAGGAATGCAGACAAGCAGTGACAAGACCCCAAACTAGACAGAATGGGAAACATCCCAGAAATAGCAGAAGGGAACCTTGGTGGGACCTGGTGCCTGTCATGCCTGGGCCAGGTGTGGGCAGAAGGTAGGGCATCCTTGGAGCTGGGGAGGACCAGGCCTCTCGTGCCAACCTGGAACCCTCCCCCTTTTCTGGTGGTGGCACCTAATCCTCTTTGGGGATGGCCCTTCCCCTCTGCTTGTAAACTCAGCGAGGCTCCAGCCAGGGGCCCTGCTGCAGCCTGGCCAGGGTGGCGTGGACCCCACAAGGCCGCCCAGACTCACCCAGGGACTTGGGTCTTGAGTGGAAAGCAGGATGCTAGGCCCAAGGCCACTGGAGCTGACTCGCGGCAGCAGCTCCTGAGGAGACAGCCTGCTCGTCCTCTTGCTGGCTTCCTGGACGGCCCTGAACCCCACCCTGCCCAGGTCTGACTCTTCAGCTCCCTCTTCAATTCAGCAGAAGTGTTCACCCAACCGCTGAACACTACCAGCTGTGTGTCCTTAGACAAGTTATTCAATTTCTCTAGGCTTCAGCTTCCTCATGTGAAAAAGGGTACGGAGGAAGGAAGCTGGGAGAGGAGCCCCCAGAGCCCCAGGCTTCCCTGGTCTTGGGCCCCACCGCAGCCCCAGCCTCACCCCCACCCCCGCTTCCAGGAGGCTCCTCTGCAGGTTTCATTGCTTCTAAGGCACCTTCCTCCGTCTCATCTCCCTCATCTTTCAGCATGAAGTCGACCTCCCGAAGGAGAACCATGGAGACACCCGGCGAAAACAAGCAAAGGCAACAACGATTAAAGTGATCAGGACAGTGCCTGGTATACAGCAGGCTTTGTGGGAATGTTAGGTGCTGCTGCCGTTGTTCGAAGGAACAGCTCTAGTCCTGGTCCTATCAGAGCAAGGAGCCTTGAAACTCGTTTAAATCTACGGAGGATAAAATCTTTAGATTTTCTTTTTTTTTTTTTGGTTGAGAGTTTCAGTTCTAGCATAAGCTTGGGTTGTCATAGAAAGTGGTACATGCTTTTTAGATTTTAATGTTTGCCAGCCCTAATGTTCCATGCCCCACGCCTTGTGGGGGCCCATGCTGCCACAGCTGCCACGCTCTTTCTCCGAGGTCACCGTCATGGCCGCCTGCCTGCTCTCCCTGAGTCCATGCTCACTTCTCCACAATACCTCCTCCAAACAGCTGCCAGAGGGGCCTTTGGGCAATGAAGACCTGAGCATGTCTCTCCCACGTTAACATCCTTCAGTGGCTTCCTGCTGCTCGTGGAAAAACTGCCCGTGGCCTTTGAGGCCCTGCATGGTCTGACTCACGGCTGCCTCGCCAGCCGCATTTGCTACCATTTTCCCACATTTTCCCTGCATCCCAGTCTGCTGGCATTCCTTGAATGGGCCAGGTGGTTTCCTACCCTAGGGCTTTGCATATGCTACTCTCTCCCCGGAACACTTCCCCTCCACTCTGCTCCAGGGTCACTCTTACTCCTGTTCAGATCTCAGCTTCTCTGACCTCTGCCCCCAAAATAATACCTTCCTTACTTCCAGGAGCCTCTCACCACTTGCACACGTGTATTTGTTTGTGTGACTATTTGTTGATTGTTTTTCTTCACTCCTTGTCCCCTCACAGGCTGGAATCTCCGTGAAGGCAGTGATCTCAAGTTTGTCCAATGCCAGATCCGCAGCATGTAGCACGGCGCCTGACCTCAGAAGGTGGTGGAAACAGGCCGATGCACCAGATCATCCCACAGACAGGGCTGGGCACGGGCTAAGCTGAGACCGAAATGATCAATCGTTTAGCAATATGTTTCTCAGCAAATACACCTAAAGCTAGCAAACAATTTTTGAATGAATGAAAAAATTGGCTTAAAAGTTACTTTGCTTAAATTTCAAGGAATACTTAGGTTAGAAATAGCTATTGGGGGAAAATTACTATCTTTTTAACAGCAGAAGGGAAAGCATTAGGCAGTGAATCTGCATGATTGTTCTCTCTCCTTTTCACTAGACAGAGGGAGGCGGGAAAGACTCGGACACCGGAGGGTGCCGGAGTGCTTGTGCACAGACTGTGGAGGGGACGGCCCTGGCCTTGCTCCTGAGCTGAGGGGCCAGGGCCAGACAGCCAGCTAGCCGCAAGAGGGTCCACATGCAGCTGAGGTCACCGAGGAGAACAAACTCTCAGAAGGGGGTTCTGACACCTAGCTGCACCGAGGCGATACATCCAAGTGTCAGAAGTGAACTTTGAGGAGAATTGGAAAAGCCCCTTGAATTAGAATCTTGAAATAAAGATTCTGTGAGAAGATGCTGAGGCGCCCTCCAGAAACTTGAAACGGCAAGTTGTCAGGAAACTCCTGTTGTCAGGAGACAGAGACTGTCTGTGAGTGAGAGATGGAACATTCGGGAACACCCAGAACTCCAGCCAAAATGGAACTCTGAGTGCAGGCCTGGCAGATGAGCCTAATAAGTGGAAACTTAATCAAGCACTAGTTTGGAGGAAGACCACGTGACCAGAGGGGGCTGTGAGCCCACACGAGGCCAGCTTTGGCAGAGCCCCTCACAGCCCGGGTCAGGAGAGTGGAGCACTGGCTAAGCAGACAGCTGCCTGGCAAGGCACCCCCACTGGCGGAGAGGTGCCCAGGCTTCTGCAGACTGACAGCGGGCCTCGGTTCCCATCCCGTGTCCACCAATCTAGCTTCCAAAACCCTGGCTCCCGGCCATTTGCAAACAGGAAGAGGGTGTTCTGGTATGGTTGACTAGGCAGTTATTCTTGTTATTGTAAACTGACAAGCTGTCATTTCTGATCATCATTTGGCTGCCCCGTGGGTTGTCCACATAGGCAGAACGGCCGTCAGACTGACTCATCTAGTAGACGAGATCTCACTTGTGAATACACGCATTGACCTCTTCGTTTATCTCTATGAGCTCAGGGAACGTCTACCTTGCCCCACAAGGTGGATTCAGCTCTCTTCCTGCTGACTCAGGCAGATTACTGGGCCCGCACGGCTGTGAGGACCAGACCCCAGTCCACAGTGAAGTGATTAAGACAAACGCCCCCTCATAGGAACCTATCTGATAACCCCAGGCCTTAGCATTGTTACAGGCTCGGCTCTTAATACCAGCCCTGATGTCAGTTTCCCTACAATGAACCCCCCATATATGGGTTGAAACTAAAGGCACACGTGCCCAGTTCCCTGGGTCTTTAGTTACACTCACATGTAAGTGTTTGTTTCTTTAACCTCTGACCCCCTGAGCCTTATAGCCAAATAGAAGCTACCAATGGTTAAAGTCCAGATGACCTCAAACTGGGCTCCCACTAAAGTTGTGCCTGATCACAGGACCTTGAAGTTCTTTTACAGAGAAACGAATGTCCAGAGAATATCAAGAAACCTAAGCTTCCCAGGCCCAGCTCCTCGGTCAGAGTCTACCTTCCACCGTGGAGATAAACAGCCAACGACACTCATCTGAGAAATCCTTTGTCTCCTCCGCTGGAAGCAGCCCCAGACACAGGCCGATGGGAAAATGCTGACCAAGAAGGCCATGGCCCCTTCTCCTACCTAAAACCCCAGATAAAAACCCCTACCCATTTCTCAATGGGGAGCGAGCAACTTTTGAGGCATGAGCCCTTTGCCCAGCAAAGAAAATAAGGCCTTTATTCTTCCACTCAAGACTCTGTTCCCATTATTTGGCTTGGCATCGGGTTCAGAGACAGAAATTTCAGTAACAACATCATCTACTTAAAAAGTACAAGAAGACTAAGTCGGTGTTCCTCAAAGTGTGGCCCCTGGACCAGCAGCAGCAGCATCACCTGGGAACCCGTTAGAGATGCAGATTCCCAGGCCCTAGCCACTCAACTAAGTCAGAAACTCTCGGAGGAGGCCCAGCAATTGGTGGTGTAAAAAGTCCTCCAGGAGAAGCTGGAGAGCCACTGATTTAAGCGGTTACTGACAGCAGTTCACTAGAAGGATGAGCTCCATTTGATCCGTGTTCATTCCTTTAAGAAACTGCTGTAAGAAAATCATGTTATTTACTTTTTAACATCTGCTACATGTCATAAATATATTTATTATAAATATATATATTTATTATAAATATATATATTTACAAAATTATATTTTGTAATTAAATAAAGCTGGGAAGATTCGTGGTAATGATGTGAATGGAAGAGATTTTATCTTGGTATGTGGCACAGAATTCAGCTCACGTTTTTCAAGTAGCCAAAAAGCTAGGCTGATAGCATAAAACCTTATACGAAATTGTTCCAAGGGGCTAATAAAATGTTTTTAGGGACAAACATGAAGTTATCAGATAATGGCAAGTGTCGTGTCATGCCTGGGGCTGCTTTTAATCATCATGGCCACCATTTATTGAGCACTCAGAGTAAACTGGAGGCATGGAACCTTTCATCATAATCCTAAGCAAGAAAGAAGATATCACACCTATTTCACCGAAGAGAGAATGGAGGCTTGTAAGAACTTTTGTCCGGGCTCTCGCAGTTCATAGGTGGCAGAACCAGGACTTGAACCCATGCTTGGCAGGCACCAAAGTGCAGGCTCAGTCACCCAGTTGATGCCATCTCCCTGAGAAGTGAAAGGCACGCCAAAGCTACCCAACAGGAAGCAACATAGTCCATGGCCGTTCCTCACAGCAGAGCCCCCTCCCAAACGTCCTGAATCTCATTACACAGAGTGTTCTAACCAACCTGGGGATCTGGGTTCTCAGGCCAGGGCTGTTTAGACATGTAGACGGAAAGAGGTAGGATGAGGGAGAGAACTGTGGTGGACAGCAGCAAGGACAGATGCTGATTAGAAGAAACAACCCAACTCACAATAGCACCCAAAAGAAGAAATGAATTTAAAAATAAATTTAACAAAATTTAACAAAAGAAGTGCAAGACTGTACACTGAAAACTGCAACAGATTGTTAAAAACTAAGGAAGATCTAAATAAATGGAAAGAGACCTCACAGCCATGGATTGCAAGACGCGATATTGTTAAAATGACAATACTCCCCAAATTGATTTACAGATTCAGTGCAATTCCTGTTAAAATCCCAGCTGGCTTTTTTTGCAGGATTGCAAAAGCTGATCTTAAAATTTGTATGTAAATGTAAGGGACCCAGAATGGCCAAACAATCTTGAAAAAGAGGAACAAACCCGGAGTGCTCAATTCCAATACTTACAACAAAGCCATATAATCAAGATTGTGATGCTGGCAAAAAGGCAGACATGAAGATCAATAGACTAGAACTGAGAGTCCAGAAATAAACCCCTTTTGGACAAGGATGCCAAGACAATCCACTGAGGAAAGAATAGTCTTTCCAGCAATTGTTGCTGAGATGACTGGATATCCACATGCAAAAGAATGAAGTTGGACCCTTACCACTGTAAGCAAAAATTAACTCAAAATGGATCATAGACCTAAATGTAAGAGTAAAACTATAAAACGACTACAAGAAAACATAGGAGTAAATCTTCACATTCTTGGATTAGGCAATGATTTCTTAGATGCAACACTAAAAGCACAAATGACAAAAGAAAATAAATAATTGGACACATCAAAATTAAAAACTTTGGTGCTGCAAATTATACCACCAAGAAAATGAAAAGGAGAGTGACGTCAGCAACATGGCAGAGTGAGCTGTTCCCTTTGTCTGTCCCCCTTTTAAACTACAACTAAATGGACATTCACTGAACAGTGGAGGAAGCCACAATAGCACCACAGGACGCCTGAGAGACACATGCAGCTATACACCTGAGGGTGGATGGATTGGCACCGCAGGAAGGTGCAGAGCTAGGTGAGCAGCCCTGCTGTCTGCCCGCAGCCCTGTGCATGCACACGAACTCTTTCCAGCCTGGTGCAGGTGCCTGGAAAGTGGGAACATGCACCAGGGTGACCGTAGGAGGAGGCAGTGGTAACCCTTAGCCTTCACTCACAATCGCTCTCCCAGGGGGGATGAGGAGCCCACCATGTCCCTGTGCCTCCAAGGTGCTACCCTAGCTTGGTCCAATGAGGTATGCCCACCAAGCATAGTGGCCCCACAAACTGTAAACAGAGAACGCAGCTGATCTATGCGCTGGGGCAAGCACACGCCAGGCCGGCGTGAGCACTCAGAGTGCTGCTGAGCCCCGAAAGAGGGAACATGTCCTGGGCAGCTGTGGGGAAAGGTGGCATCAGCGTTGAGCCGGCTCATGTTCACTTTCCTGGTGGGGAGGGGGAGACCACCATGCCCCTGTGCAGCCAAGGAGTAGCCTTAGCTCGGGTCCCAGTGAGGAAGCCCCTCCCACCAAGCACAGCAGCCCTGTGGGCCTCAAGCAGAAACTGCAGCAGATCTACACACTGGAGCAAACACAGCACAGGCCCGTGCACAGGCACTCATAGTGCTGCTGAGCCCCCAAAGAGGGAACATGTCTGGGCAGCTGTGGGAAGAGGCAGAGGCAGCTTTTAGGCCTCCAGTGATCACCTTCCTGGCAGGGAGGGGGAGTGCCCCTGATGTGCCAAAGAGTGTCCCTGGCTCAGATCAGAAAGAAAGCCCTGCTTGCCAAGGATGGTCCACACAATTGCCTGAACGCACCCCAGGCTGGGGCAAGCACCCGTAATACCCCCACAACTTCCAGCAGATGGAGTGGGGCCAGAAACTCTGCTCCTGCTTCCCCCTAGCGTTGACAGGTGGAATCTGCATCCTAAGAATACCACAAATGCCCTCACAAAAGATTAGCTCATCAAACATCATGCAACAATTCAGACCGGAAGGAAAATGACAATTCTTCAGGAACCAACCCTTAAGACACAGAAGTTTACAACCTAAAAGACAGAGAATTCAAAATAGCCGTCATAAGAAAATTCGACAACTTACAAGAAAACATGGAAGGACAATTCAAGGAGCTCAGGAAGAAAACGGATCTCTTCAAAGAGATTGAAACTGAAAAAAAAAAATCAAGCAGAAATTCTGGATATGAAAAACACAATTAATTAAATAAAATGTAATCTAGAATCATTAAGAAATATAATTGATCTTACGGAGGAAAGAATTAGTTTTCTAGAGGATAAAAATGTAGAAATTCTACACGTGAAGGAGGAGACAGAACTAAGTTTTTTTTAAATGAAGGAATTCTTCAAGAAATATCTGACTCAATTAGGAAAAGCAACATCGGATTATAGGTATTCCAGAGGGAGAAGGGAGGGAGAAAGGAGCAGAGAGCTTGTTCAAAGAAACAATTGCTGAGAACTTCCAAAACCTAGGGATGGTTCCAGATTTACAAATAAATGAAGCTAATAGAATGTCTAATTTCACCAATGCTAAAAGGCCTTCTCCAAGGCATATAATAGTAAAGATGGCAAAGTTAATGATAACGAAAAAGTAGTAGGAGCAGCAAGGCAGAAGAAAATAACCTACAAAGGAAACCCCTATCAGGCTTTCAGCAGATTTCTTGGCAGAAACCCTACAGGCTAGGAGAGAATGGAATGATATATTCAAAATACTGAAAGACAAAAACTTTCAGCCAAGAATACTCTATCCAGCACAACTTTCCTTCAGATACAATGGAGAAATAAAAGCTTTCCCAGGTGACATCAGCATCATGGTGGAGTGAGATCTTGCATAAATCTTCCCCCTCCAATATACAATGAAAAAACCCATACTCCAACAGAGGACATCCAAACCCAACACAAAAATCATCGGAGAGATCCATGCAGCCATGTGACGGAAGGCGGAGAGGCTGGAGCCCCCCTCAGAGGTGGAATAGGGTAAGAGAAATCTTCACTCCCTCCCCTAAAGACTGCGATCCACAACCACAGGAGGCCTCCTAGAGGGAAGGAATAGGGGAGGGGACGTTCATTTGTGGGAACATCAAGGACTCCCTAGGACCCTTGCAGCCTAGAGGGAAGCCCTCTACTGAGGCAAAAGCTTTTGCAGGAGATGAAGAGGAGCATATCAGCATAACTGAAGATACACGTATTAAAATGCTCCAGATAGAGGAGGTGAGAGAACTAAGACTAGAAAAAAATGAGGAAAGTCTCCAAGAAATATCCAACTCAATTAGGAAATGCAACATAAAAATTATAGGTATTCAAGAAGGAGAAGAGAAGGAGAATGGAGCAGGAAGTGTGTTCAAAGAAATAATAGCTGAGAACTTCCCAAACCTAGGGAAGGAAATCCATGTGGAAGAAGCTGCCAGATCTCCTAAATATGTCAATGTAAAAAGACCTACTGCAAGGCATATAGTAGTGAAGTGGCAAAACTGAATGATAATGAAAAAATACTAAGGGCAGCAAGGCAGAAGAAAATAACCTACAAAGGAACTCCCATCAGGCTTTCAGCAGATTTCTCTGCAGAAACCTTACAGGCTAGGAGAGAATGGAATGACATATTCAAATCATTGAAGGACAAAAACATTCAGGCAAGAATTCTCTATCCAGCAAAAATGTCCTTCAGATATGATGGAGAAATAAAAATTTTCCCAGACAAGCATAAACTAAGGGAGTTAATAGCCATGAGACCCCAACTACAAGAAACCCTCAAGAAGGCCCTCATACCTGAAAAAAAAAAGGGGGAGAAAAGGGTTACAAAACACGGAGTAAGGAGTTAAATAGGTAGACAGACTCAGAGCAGGATAGCAAATACTCAACTACAGCATTAAAGACAAAGGGAAGGAAAACACCAAAAACAAAGACAATCTTGTCATTTTAACCACAGACTCATAACACAAGATTGAATAAGATGTGAGAAAACAACTTAGGAGGGGAAGAGGAAAGGGACTGAATTGGTTTAGTCTAAGGAAATTAGAGGTCATCAGATAGGGGACTATCTTATCCACGAGATTGTGAATACAAACCTCAGGGTAACCACTAAGCAAAAAAGCAGAACAGAGACACAAATAATAAATAAGGAGAAAATAAAGAAACACAACATAGAAAAGTACATAACTTGCTTGGTAGACCAAAATACACAGGACGAGAAACAAAGGAAATGCAGGAGAACCAGAAAACGAGTGATAAAATGGCAGCATTAAGCCCTCATATATCGATAATCACCCTAAGCATAAATGGATTGAATTCTCCAATAAAAAGACACAGAGTGGCAAGATGGATCAAAGAACAAGATCCAACAATATGCTGCCTCCAGGAAACACATTTCAGCTCCAATGACAAACACAGGCTCAGAGCGAAGGGATGGAAGGTGATACTCCAAGCTAATGGCAAACGAAAACAAGTGTTGCAATACTTATATCAGACAAAGTAGACCTCAAGATAAGACAAGTAAAGAGAGACAAAGAGGGGCAGTATTTAATGATCAAAGGGACATTCCATCAAGAGGAAATAACACTTATAAATATCTATGCACTCAACACGGGAGCACCAAAGTTCATAAAGCAGCTATTAACAAACCTAGAAGAAGACATTAATAATAACACAATAATAGTAGGGGACCTCAACACCCCACTCACATCAATGGACAGATCATCCAGACAGAAAATCAACAAGGAAACAGTGGAATTAAATGAAAAGCTAGACCAGATGGACTTAATAGACATATACAGAACACTCCATCCAAAAACAGCAGAACACACATTCTTCTCAAGTGCGCACGGAACATTCTCAAGAATGGACCATATGTTGGCAAACAAAGCAAGCCTCAATAAATTTAAGAAGACTGAAATAATAACAAGCATCTTTTCCAATCACAATGCTATTGAAGCTGGAAATTAATCACAAGAAAAGAGCTGAGAAAAGGACAAAGATGTGGAGACTAAACAACATGCTATTGAACAGGCAATGGATTGTTGAAGAAATTAAAGGAGAAATCAAAAAATACCTGGAGACAAATGAAAATGAAAACATACCATGCCAACTCATATGGGATGCCGCAAGAGCTGTATTAAGAGGGAAATTCACCACAATACAGGCTCACCTTAACAAACAAGAAAAACCCCAAATAAATAATCTCAAACTACACTTAATTGAATTAGAAAAAGAACAACAAACAAAGCCCAAAATCAGCAGAAGGAGAGAAATAATAAAAATCAGAGCAGAAATTAATGCTATTGAAACAAAAAAGGTAGTAGAAAGGATCAATGAAACAAAGACCTGGTTCTTTGAGAAGATAAATAAAATTGACAAACCCCTAGCCAGATTTACAAAGAAAAAAAGAGAGAAAGCTCAGATAAGTAAAATTAGAAATGAAAGAGGAGAAATAACAATGGATGCCATAGAAATACAACAGATTATAAGCGAATACTACAAAAAACTATATGCCAACAAAATGGACAATCCAGAAGAAATGGATAAATTCTTAGACTCTTACAACCTCCCAAAGCTGAATCAAGAAGAAATAGAGAATCTAAATAGATCAATCCAGGTAAAGAGATTGAAACAGTAATCAAAAGCCTCCCAAGGAATAAAAGCCCAGGACCAGACGGCTTCCCTGGAGAATTCTACCAAACTTTCAGAGAGGATTTAATACCTATCCTTCTCAAGCTATTCCAAAAAATTAGGGAAGATGGAATGCTTCCTAACACCTTCTACAGGACAACATCACTCTGATACCAAAGCCTGACAAGGACAACACAAAAAAGGAAAACTACATGCCAATATCACTCATGAACATAGATGCAAAAATCCTCAACAAGATATTGGCAACCCGAACACAGCAATACATCAAAAGGATCATAGATTGTGATCAAGTGTGATTTATTCCAGGGACACAGGGATGGTTCGACATCCACAAATCAATCAATGTGATACACCACATAAACAAAATGAGGAATAAAAACCATATGATCATCTCAATAGATGTAGAGAAACCATTTGACAAGACTCAACATCCATTTATGATAAAAACTCTGAACAAAATGGGTATACAAGGATATTACCTCAACATAACAGAGGCCATATATGATGAACCCACAGCCAACATCATACTCAATGGGGAAAAACTGAACGTCATCCCTCTGAGAACAGGAACAAGACAAGGATGCCCACCATCACCACTCTTATTCAACACAGTACTGCAGGTTTTGGCCAGAGCAATTCGGCAAGAGAAAGGAATAAAAGGAATCCAAATATGGAGTAAAGAAGTGAAACTCTCGCTGTTCGCAGACAACATGATCTTATACATAGAAAATCCTAAAGGGTCCATCGGAAAACTATTAGAAATAATTAACAGCTACAGTAAAGTTGCAGGGTACAAAATCAACTTACAAAAATCAATTGCATTTCTGTACTCTAATGAACTTACAGAAAGAGAATTCAAGAATACAATTCCATTTATAATTGCCAAAAAAAAAAAAGAATAAAGCACCTAGGAATAAATTTAACTAAGGAGGCAAAAGATTCATACAATGAAAACCATAAGACATTATTGAAAGGAATAGATAGTGACATAAAGAGATAGAAAGAGATCCCATGCACATGGATTGGAAGAATAAATATAGTTAAAATGTCCATACTACCCAAGGCAATTTACAGATTCAATGCAATCCCAATCAGAATCCCAATGACATTCTTCACAGAAATAGAACAAAGAATCCTAAAATTCACATGGGGCAACCAAAGACCCCGAATTGCTAAAGCAATCCTGAGAAAAAAGAACAAAGCTGGAGGCATCACAATCCCTGACTTCAAAATGTAC
Source organism: Equus caballus (assembly GCF_041296265.1). Classification (NCBI taxonomy): domain Eukaryota; kingdom Metazoa; phylum Chordata; class Mammalia; order Perissodactyla; family Equidae; genus Equus; species Equus caballus. The sequence continues at coordinate 58,980,599 of NC_091694.1, read as the reverse complement.
TACAAAGCCATAGTGATCAAAACAGCATGGTACTGGTACAAAAACAGACACACAGGTCAATGGATCATAACTGAAAGCCCAGAAATAAAACCACACATATACGGACAGCTAATCTTCAACAAAGGTGCCAAGAACATACAATGGAGAAAAGACAGTCTCTTCAATAAATGGTGTTGGGAAAACTGGACTGCTACATGCAAAAAAGAGTGAAAGTAGACCATTATCTCATGCCGTAAATAAAAATAAACTCAAAATGGATCAAAGGCTTAAAGATAAGTCCTGAAACCATAAAACTCCTGGAAGATGATATAGGTAGTACACTCTGACATTGATTTTAAAAGGATCTTTTTGAATACCATGTCTTCTCAGACAAGGGAAACAAAAGAAAAAATAAACAAGTGGGACTTCATCAGACTAAAGAGCTTCTGCAAGGCAAAAGAAACTAGGATCAAAACCAAAAGACAATCAACCAATTGGGAGAAAATTTTTGCAAATCATATATCTGATAAGGGGTTAATCTCCATAATATATAAGGAACTCACACAACTGAACAACAAAAAAACAAACAGCCCAATCAAAAAATGGGCAGAGGATATGAAGAGATATTTTTCCAAAGAAGATATACAGATGGCCAACAGACACATGAAAAGAGGTTCAACATCACTAATCATCAGGGAAATGCAAATCAAAACTACACTAAGATACCACCTTACACCTGTTAAAATGGCTATAATCACTAAGACTAAAAATAATAAATGTTGGAGAGGGTGTGAAGAAAAGGGAACCCTCATACACTGCTGGTGGGAATGCAAACTGGTGCAGCCACTATGGAAAACAGTATGGAGATTCCTCAAAAAACTAAAAATAGAACTACCATATGACCCAGCTATTCCAGTACTGGGTATCTACCCAAACAATTGAAATGAACAATCCAAAGTAACATATGTACCCCTATGTCCATCGCGGCACTATTCACAATAGCCAAGACATGGAAACTGTCCAAGTGCCCATCGACTGATGGTTGGATAAAGTAGATGTGGCATATATATATATACACAATGGAATACTACTCAGTCAGAAAAAAAGACAAATTCATCCCATTTGCAACAACTTAGAATGACCCGGAGGGAATTATGCTTGGCAAAATAAGCCAGACTGTTGGGGCCAGGCCCGTGGCTGAGTGGTTAAGTTCAAGTGCTCTGCTTCAGTGGCCCAGGGCTTCGCCGGTTCGGATCCTGGGTGCGGACATGGCACCACTTATCAAGCCATGCTGAGGTGGCATCCCACATGCCACAACTAGAAGGACCCACAACTAAAAAATATACAACTAGGTACCGGGGTGGTTTGGGAAAAAATCAAATCTTTTTTTTAAAAAAAAAAAAAGAAAGAAGCCAGACTGAGAAAGACAGACACCAGATGATTTCATTCATATGTGGAATATAAACAAGCACATGGATGAAGAAAACAGTTCAGTGGTTACCAGGGGAAGGGGGGTGGGGTGGGCACAGGGGGTGAGGGGGAGCACCTATGTGGTGACAGACAAGAAATAATGTACAACTGAAATTTCACAATGATGTCAACTATTATGAACTCAATTTTTTTAAAAAAAGCCTTCCCAAATAAACAAAAGCTGAGAGAGCTCATTGCCACTAGACCTCCCCTACAAGAAATAATCAAAGATGCCATCACACCAGCAGCAAAAAGGCAAAGGTCTACAAAGTTCTGAGCAGAGATAAATACAAAGACATGATCCAAAACCTGCAGCTCTCTACCAGAATATGGAGGCAAAGACTCAATTACAACTTAATAGAGAAAGGATTAAGAAAGCATCAAAAGTAATACTACAGAAATACTGTACTACAGAAATACAAAGGATTATAAGAGAATACTATGAAAAACTATATGCCCACAAATTTGATAACCTGGAAGAAATAGATGAATTCCTACACTCATACAACCTCCCAAAACTGAATCAAGAAGAAACAGAGAATCTGAACAGACCAATCACAAGTACAGTGGTTGAAACAGTAATCAAAAACCTCCCAAAAAACAAAAGTCCAGGACCAGATGGCTTCTCTTGAGAATTCTACCAAACATTCAAAGATGTAGTGCCTATTCTTTTCAAACTATTCTGAAAAATTGAGGAAAATGGAAATATTCCTCACACATTCTACGAGGCCAACATCACCCTGATACCAAAGACAGATAAGGATGACACAAAGAAGGAAAATTACAGGCCAATATCGCTGATGAACATAAATGCAAAAATCCTCAACAAAATATTGGCAAACCAAACACAGCAATACATTAAAAGGGTCATATACCATAATCAAGGGTGATTCATACCAGGGACACAGGGATGGTTCAACATCTACAAATCAATCAATGTGACACACCACATTAACAAAATGAGAAACAAAAACCACATGATAATCTCCATAGTTGCAGAGAAAGCATTTGACAAGATCCAACATCCATTCTTGATAAAAACTCTTAAGAAGATGGGTATAGAAGGAAAGTGCCTCAAGATAATAAAGGCCGTATATGACAAACCCACAGCCAACATCATCCTTAACGGGGAAAAACTGAAAGGCATCCCTCTGAGAATAGGAACAAGTCTCAAGGGTGCCCGCTCTTGCCACTCCTATTCAACAAAGTACTGGAGGTATTGGCCAGAGCGATTAGGCAAGAAAAAGAAAGAAAAGGAATCCAAATTGGAAAGGAAGAAGTGAAACTTTGGCTATTTGCAGATGATACGATTCTATATATAGAAAACCCTAAAGAATCCACCAGAAAACTATTAGAAAACCATTAGAAATAATTAACAACTATGGCAAAGTTTCAGGGTCCAAATTAATTTTAAAAAATCAATTGCATTCCTATACACTAACAATAACCTAGCAGAGATATCAAGAATACAATCCCATTTACAATTGCAACAAAAAGAATAAAATACCTAGAATAAACTTAGCCAAAGAGGTGAAAGACCAGTACACTGAAAACTATAAGACATTACTGAAAGAAATTGAAGAAGACACAAAGAAATGGAAAGATATTCCACGTTCGTAGGTTGGAAGAATAAACATAGTTAAAACGTCCATACTTCCTAAAGTAGTCTACAGATTCAATGCAATCCCAATCAGAATCCCAATGACAATCTTCACAGAAATAGAACAAAGAATCCAAAAGGGTATATGGAACAACAAAAGACCCCAAATAGCCAAAGCGATCCTGAGAAATAGGAACAAAGCTGGAGGCATCACAATCCCCAACTTCAAAATATACTACAAAGCTACAGTAATCAAAACAGAATGGTACTGGTACAAAAACAGAGACACAGGTCAATGGATCAGAATTGAAAGCCCAGAAATAAAGCCACATATCTATGGACAGTTAACCTTTGATGAAGGAGCCAAGAACATACAATGGAGAGAGAAAAGTCTCTTCAATAAATGGTGCTGGGAAAACTGGACAGCTACAGGCAAAAGAATGAAAATAGACCATTATTTTGCACCATACACAAAAATTAACTCTAAACGGATTAAAGATTTGAATGTAAGATCTGAAACCATAAAACTCCTAGAAGAAAATATAGGCTGTACACTCTTTGACTTTGGTCTTAGCCACATCTTTTTGAATACCATGTCTACTCAGGCAAGGAAAACAAAAGAGAAAGTTAACGAATGGGACTACACCAGACTAAAAAGTTTCTGCAAAGCAAAGGAAACCATGAAGAAAATGGAAAGACAACCCACCAACTGGGAGAAAATATTTGCAAATCATTTGTCAGACAAGGGGTTGATCTCCAAACTATATAAAGAACTCATACAACTCAACTAAGAAAAACCAAACAACCAAATCAAAAAGTGGGCAGAGGATGTGAACAGACATTTTTACAAGGAAGATATACAGATGGGCAACAGACACATGAAAAGATGCTCAACATCACTAATTATCAGGGAAATGCAAATGAAAACTACAACGAGATATCACCTTATACCAGTCAGAATGGCTATAATTACCAAGACAAAAACCAACAAATGTTGGAGAGGATGTGGAGAAAAGGGAACCCTCATACTCTGCTGGTGGGAATGCAAACTGGTGCAGCCACTATGGAAAACTGTATGGAGATTTCTCAAAACATTAAAAATAGAAATACCATACGACCCAGCCATCCCACTACTCAGTATTTATCCGAACAACTTGAAATCAATGATCCAAAGAGATTTATGCAGCCCTATGTTCATTACAGCATTATTCACAATAGCCAGGATGTGAAAACAACCCAAGTGCCCATCTATAGATGAATGGATAAAGAAGACGTGGTGTGTACACACAATGGAATACTACTCAGCCGTAACAAAAGAAAACTGTCCCATTTGTCTCATATCCTCAACTGGGATAGAACCAGAGGGTGTGATGTTGAGCGAAATAAGCCAGACAGAGAAAGACAGATACTGCATGATTTCACTCCTATGTGGAAGATAAACACATGGATAAAGAGAACAGATTAGCGGTTACCAGAGGGGAAGAGGGTTGCAGATGGGTGAAAGGGATAAAGGGGCACATATATATGGTGATGGATAAAAATTATAGACTACTGGGGGTGAGCATGATGAAGTGTATCCAGGAACTGATAAACAATAATGTACACCCGAAACTACACAATGTTATAAGCCATTATAATCCTGATAAAATTACTTGGAAAAAAAAGAAAATGAAAAGAAAAGCCACAGAATGGGAGAATGTATTTGAAAATCACATACCTGATAAGGGACTTGTATCACAATATATAAAGGACTATTACAACTCAATAACACAAAGACAAATAACCCAATTTAAAAATGGGCAAAGGATTTGAACAGACATTTCTCCAAAGAAGATAAACAAATAACCTATAAACACATGAAAAGATGCTTGCCATCATCAGTCGTTAGGGAAATACCAAATAAAACTACAATGAAATCCCACTTCACATCCACTAGGACAGATATATATTTTTTTAAAAGACAGACAAAAAATGTTATTGAGGACGTGGAGAAATTGGAATCCTACATTGCTGATGGGAATGGGAAATGCTGCAGCTGGTTTGGAAAACAGCCTGGCAGTTCCCAAAAGAGTTAAACATAGAGTTACGTATGACCCAGCAATCCTACTCCTAGGTGTGTACCCAAGAGAAGTGAAAACATATGTCCACATAAAAATTTACGTGTGGGTGTTTACAGCAGCATTATCCATAATAGCCAAAAAGCGGAAACAAGCCAAATGTCCATCAACTGATGAACAGATAAACAAAATGCGGTCCATCCTTACAATGGAATGGTATTCAGCCGTAAAAAGGAATGAAGTTCCGATACACACTGCAATGTGGATGCATCCGGTAAACAGTATGCCAGGTGAAAGGAGCCAGTCACACGCGAGTACACTGTACGTGATTCCGTTCATATGAAATGTCCAGGAAAGGCAAATTTATAGACAGAAAGTAGACTAGGGGCTGCCTAGGGCTGAGGCAGGGGACTGGAGCGGGAAGTGGGAACTGACTGCTAATGGGAATGGGGTTTTTTTCAGGGGGGCCAAAAACGTTCAAGACTAGAATGTGGTGATGGTTGCACAAATAACTAAAAACATTAAATTGTGCACTTAAATGGGTGAATAATATGGTGTTGAATTATATCTCAATAAAGCCATTAAACTATTTATATTACATTCAGTCTCTTCACTCTAAGAAAGTAGGAAAATAAATTGAAAATACTTTTAGAATCTCCCTTATAGAAGAATAGTTTACATAGATAGTTTACGTACTTTGCTATAAAAAATTACATACTATCTCCGTAAACTACAAAATAGTTTACGTAGATAACGCCCCCTGAGGGAAGCAGAGCACAGCCCGTCTCCTTAAGGGTGGGATGCGTGTAGTGACTTCATTCCAAAGAGGATGGTGTGGACAGGTCAGAGGAGTAAGTCTACGCAGGAGAAACCTGACGAACACGACCTCAGCCGGGCGATCGAGGTCGACACTATCAGTGAAAGTCATGGCGGCAGCATGTTCCCTGGAAGGGACGTGAGGAGGATGGCGTTGTTCTGTGGTCCTCCCCAAACTTACAACCTCAGTCTAACCAGGAGGAAAAAATCAGACAAACCCGAATCGTGGGACAGTCCACAAGACACCTGCCCAGTACTCCTCTACACTGTCACAGTCATCACAAATGAGGAAAGTCTGAGCCAAGGGGAGCCTAAGGAGACGTGGCAAGAAACATAAGGTGGTCTCCTGGATGGGGTCCTGGGCCAGAAACAGGACGTTAGGTGAAAACTAAAGAAATCCAAATAAAGCATGGACTGTAGTTAATAATAATGACCAGTTCAGTAATGGTGACAAATGAATCACACTGATGAAAGATATTAACAATAGGGGGATCCGCGTGCAGGCTACACAGGAACTCACTGTAACGGTCTTTGCAATTTTCTGTAAATCTGAAACAATTCTAAAGCAGAAAGTTTAGTTAAAAAACTCATTTGGAGGCAGCATGTAGCATCTAGCTTCACGGCTCTCTAGCTGTGTGAACTGGGAAAGATATTCACCCCCTCTGGACCTGATTTCCCCATCATCAGTTAAAACAGTTATGTCAAAATCTCAAGCAGTTGTTGCAGGATCCTAATGAAGCAAACTGCAGGAAAGAACTTTGGGAAGTGAAATTCCTTCCAAAATAATCCACTGAAAGAGGCTTAGCTTCGGTGAGCTACAAAAACACGCTTGTTTCCCTAAGTTAGTACATTTTAGCGGGCCTATGCCTCCAGCCACCTCCAGGCAGGCTGCGTTTCTCTTTCCTCCTTGCCGTCCATACACACAGTCTTCCCTCTCAGGACCTGCGGTGGCTTCCCCTGCAGTCTGCTCTCCCCACATCCTCACTGGAAGCCAGCTGTTGCACCCTCCAGCTGGTCGGGGGGCCTTCGCATATCAACTTCTGGACGAGGCACCAGTGGTGGGCTTGCTGCCCCAGGCTGATGGCCAGGGCTTGCTGGAGTGAGGATGGTGAGGTATGGACTGGGGCGGGCTGAACTTGGCTTCACCCCGCTGCACGTCATTTCTGACCTAGGAGCACCCCCGTCCTGGGTCCCCTCCAATCCCTGCAGTTGGCAGGCAGGGTCCTGGCCTGCAACTCTTAACTGCCCAACTGTGAGCCACAAGAGGACACTAGTTTTCCCCAGTCAGTCAACTGTCTACAGAGCCTCTCCTTGGAGAGGAATGGAGTGAGCAGAGCTGGCCCTGCCCCAGCACCTGCCCCAGCTGCAGCTGCCCCTCCAGGGTAGACGCGGGGAAGGATGCCCAGGGTCTCTTCATCTCTCTTCTGCTGCTCCTCGCTCATCACTGCGCCTTGGGTCGGAGAAGCTGCAGGTTTACCGCCCAGGGCATCAGCGGGAGTGAGAGGGAACCTCCCCCAAGGATGCGGCAAAGGTCCCAGCTCTCCCTCTGACCCCCTGGCCTTCCTGCCATGCCCACTCCCAGGCAGCGCCCAGGAAGCCAGGGCGGAGTCAGGACAAAGGGCCGCGGGTGCTGGCGCACCAGCTGGGGAGGCAGTGCCAGGGCTTCCTGGCGGAGGCTGGGCTGGGCAGGACACCAGCAAAGTGCAAGTCACGGTGAGCTGGGCACTGGCAACCTGGCAGCAACCCACCCGAGTCACCGCCTGGTCCAGACCCAGCCGCGGAGCCCCCCGCCGACCACCCCACCGCCAAGAAGGGAGACAGCTGGGCACGCGGAGGGCACTCCAAGGCCCGCCGGCCACTGCTCTCCTGCCCTCCCCGAGTTTGGGAACCACACCAACTCACAGCAAACCTATCAAGTACGACCCCATCACACTTGAAGTATATTCACTCTAAAAATGGCAAGAATCTTCCCATTTTATTTCTGCACAATAATCGCACAAATATAATTCTACAAACGTGCATAAATGTGATGAATGTTTTTTAGAGCAGCCTTTCTTTTCCACGCTCAGCTGCCTCCTCCTCAATGTCAGTGCCCGGTAAAATTCTAGTATGTTTTCCCTGAGTTTTTCTCAATGCTCCTATAATGTACGATGATAAAATTAAAATATACGACCCATTGGGGTTGTCATTCTTTTCAAAAATAGAGTCTGATCAAACTCACGCTTCTGCGCCTTCTCTTCCCGTTCAGTGGTGTGGGCACAATCTCTCCAAGGCCGCTGGACAGCGGGAATCCACTCCACCCATTCTGGCGGCTGTTTAATATTAGTACTAATAGTGTTTAATAAGCACATGGCCGTAACAGTCTCTGCTGATGGGAAAACACTTTGCTTCGGGTTTTTCACCAATGCTCCATCAGCTTCCTTGAGCTTACCGGTTTTTATTTCTTTGTAATAGATTCACAGGGAAATTGGCTTTTTAATTTCACAGGTGCTGCCAGATGGCCTCCCAGGAGAGCACCCCTCTTCGGGGCCCGCAAGGCCGTCAGGGCCCACCGAGGCCCGGTCAGCCCGCCGGGTGCCACGTGCTCCCTGTTCCCTGGCCGGGGTTTCCCCGCCCTGGGCGAGCCGAGCCGTCCCACACATGCCTTCGTGCCGAGACGCCCGGCTGGCCCGCATCCTCTGGGTGCTCTGTGCTATCCTCTGGGTGCTCTGTGCTGTCCTCGCCAGTGTTTAAGAGCTCTTCGGACGATAGCCCTCTGAGTTACTGGTATTTTCCTTACTCTGTCATTTGTCCCCTGACTGTGTCTGTGGCTCCGCGCGCTCTAGAGAGTCACACAGAACTCTCCGACCCTAGTTTGGGCGAGGAGGGCCCCCTGCAGTCCTAGGCTGTTCCTCCCATCTCTAGATGGCCTGGTAAGACTTGCATCATTTTATTATTCACTCCGAGCTCATCAAGAAATTGTTTTACATGCAAAGCAAGATGGAAATCCACGTTTATCTTCTTTTAGATGGATAACCTGTTGTGCCAACACTGTTTAATAAAAACACTGCCACCAACAGTAAGGACAGTGCTCACTGAGCCTTCATGCCGTGCACCTTCCAGGCATTCGTTCTTCTAATCCTCACAACCACCCAAGAGGTGGGAACTGTTATTATCTCCATGGTATGGAGGAGGAAACTGAAGCACAGAGAGGCTAAGTAATTGGCCTAAGGCCACACAGCTAGTCGGTGATAGAGCCAGGTTTGACCCAAGGCATCTGACTTCAGCGTGCCCCTTTGGGAGGCTCATACGCTTCTGCCTCCTCCATTTCCTCCGGCTTTTCTAACTTGTTGCCATAGCGTTGAATAGTTTCCTCAAAATTCTTTTAATCTCTCCTGAATCTGCAATTATGTCTGCTTCTCATTGCTAACCTTGTATGCTCCCGCTATCTCGTTTTCCCTTTACCAAGAAAAGTGCAAGTCACGATGAGCTCGGGTTTTCCTGTTTATCACATTTGCAAAGCCCAGTCCACGCTCAGCCTTTCTAACAGAAAGATGAATGTAAACTTGAATTTGGTTTTCTAATTCATTAATTTCTGTTTTTATCTTTATCAATTCCATCTCCTTACTTTCTTTTCGTACTTAAACTGAGTAAGTAGGTCTTTTTATTTTTGTCCTGTTTTAATACCAAAGGCATTTAAGTCTTTAATTTTCCACTGAATGTGGTTTTGCTGTATCCCAGAGGTTTGGGAATGAAGCGTTCTTATTTTCATTGCTTTCCAATAGTTTTCAATTTAATTTTCCTCTTACTGTCCTCTCTACGTGTTTTCTAGAGGTATGTTTCCTAATGTCAAAGCAGTTAATATTATATTCACATCTTTATTATCTATTACCAATTTTATAAGATTATGATAAAAATATGGTCTTTTTCTTTACTTTTCTGTATTGGTTCGGGTTTTCTTTGTGGTCAAACAGATAACGTTTGTAGCAGGTCCAGGGACCTATGCATAGGATGTCTGTTTTCTCTTCATAGAGGAAAGAATCCCCACCTATTAAATCTAATTTAGTGACCATTCCTGCATATCGTTCCTTTTTATTGACTTGGTCTAATGCTGAGAAATGTGTATTGAAATCTCTCACTGTAAACATATTTTTGTCCAACTCTCTGTACACTTCTAGTACTTTTGTTTTGTGTGTTTAACCACATTTTGCTTAGTTCATACAGGTTTAGACTGATCTTTACAACTTTTGCTTTTCATGTTCACATGTCCGCCTTATCTGATGTTAACGCTACTGGCCCCACCTGATTTCTGTTTGCGTCTGTCTGCACACCTAATTACTTCCAGCCTTTCTTCATCCTGCTGCTTTGCATGCATTTCTTGTAAACAGCTTAGAGCTCAGGTTTGTTTCATCCGCCATTCTGACAGGCTCTCCCTTTCAGTGGAATGACTGACATACTTGATACGATTCTTTCTGTTTTCTTCATCTTTGCTACTTACATTGTTCTCTTCTCTCAGATGGGTAACCACTCATTTCCGTTCCCCTTGTTAATTTGGAAGCTCTTCTCCACTTTCCTATGGCACAGACGGTTCCCTCCCCTGTCCTGCTCTCAAAATCAGATGCTCATTTTTCTACAATTAAGTGAAAGCAAAATACCAACTGTTTCCCCGCTCGGCTCTGTGCCTCCCCCGACCCAAGAGAGGGCTCTAGGATCCCCTCCCTGCCTCCTCCTCTCCCCACCCCAGGCCAGGGTCATGACATTACTGCTCCCCAACCCCACATCTGTACCTTTGGTTTCTCATCTCCCCTTGGAGAGTTTCGTATTTTTAATTCTAGATGAGTATTTGGACCAAGTGAAGTATGAATACAAAATGAGTTTCTAAAATTTGTTTTCAATTACTGCCTCCAACTGTGCCTCATCAAATCTTTATTTTCCATCCCTTCAAATATTCCAAGCAGCTCCCATCACTTCCTGGTCAATTTCCGGTATCAAAAAGCTCAGTCCAGACTAATTTAACACTAATCCCAGCGAATGCTCGTCCACCTAGCTTAGGTCTGGCCTGTGGCCCCAGGGACGGGGTCAGGGTCTCACGTCCCCTCCTCACACCATGCCTCCCCAGTCTCCCTCTCCCCCAGGCCACTGGGGCTGGCAGGAGGAAAGTGGACAGGGGCCAAGTCTTCTCACTTCACCGGTGCTCCTGACGGCCTGTGCAGGTGGACGTCCCCGGGCTCGCAGGAGCCCCTGCAGCTCTTGCCCACTGCACAGTTCCCATGAAAGGGAGAGAGCTTTCCGCAGTCCCTCAGCTCCTGCCCCACGCTTCACAGTCCCATCCACTGGGGTCCCCTCGTCTGGCCAGCAGCTCCCCAGGATCAGGAGGACAGTCAGCCCCAGCAAGGGCCGGCACCTCTCCTTGCCCAGCCATGTCTCTTCGGTACTTTTTTCCTAGCTAAACCACACAGAGGGGAGCTCAGCAAGTCTCCTGCATGAGGAGACATCCCAGCAGGCAATGCAACGCCACTCCCCTTCTTGTAGGCACCCCGATCTCTATCAGGGACTCTCTTGGAGCCCCCTCAGTTGGCCGGGAGGGGTGGCAAATCCATCTGTTGAGGGAGGGCTGGGGAGGAAGGAAAAAGGCCACAGCACCCTCCCCTTAGCCTCATGATTCCCTCAACTCTTACAAACGCTCCAATGTCTAGTTTTCTGTTTGCACGGCAGAGAGATGCTGGAGATGGAGGGAGCCAGACCTGCTCTCTCACCCTTGGGAAAGGTCTCCACAGGGAAGAGGGCCCAGAGCTCACAAAGGAAGGACGGAGCCCAAGAGGATGGGGCATTGCAGGCCCTGGGACCCTTGGCTGGGGCTGGAGAGCTGGTGAGTCCCGCAGGTGACCCCCAGCCTGGAGCATATGCCATTTTCTCCTGTGTCTGAGGAGCCGGCAGCTGCTTGCGGGACCACTGAGACACCTCCAGAGCACGTGGCCCATTCCAAACCATGCGCACAATATACACACAACGGAATATTACTCAGCCTTAAAAAGGAAGGAAATTCTGACACATGCTGCAACATTTGAACCTTGAGAACACTCTGCTAATGAAATAAGCCAGTCACAAAGGGACAAATACTGTATGATTCGCTTATTTGAGGCACCTAGAGTCGTCAGATTCACAGAGACAGAAAGTAGAAGGGTGGGTGCCAGGGCCAGGGGGGAGGCAATGGGGAGTTAGCGTTTAATGAGGACAGAATTTCGGTTTGAGAAGATGAAAAGAGCTCTGTGAACAGGTGGAGCCGATGGTAGGACAACAGCGTGACTGTGCTTAATGCCACTAAACTGTACATGTTAAAATGGTTAAGATGGTAAATTTTATGTTGTGAAATAAAAATTTAAAAAAAAATTTTTTTTAATCCCATCCACATGGACCCAGTAACGCAGTGAATCCGTCAACACCATTCACTGAGCTCCCGCTGGGTGCCTGCTGCTCAAGCTACAGTGGAAAACAGGGCAGAGGTGGCCCCTGCCCTCACGGACGTGCCACCCAGCAGGGAAGGCAGAGGTGGGTGTGCCAAGAAGTGCAGAGTCGCCCAGGGAAGGGCCGGAGGACCAGCACCACACCGCCAGCATGCCTAATACAGAAACCCAAGACTGGAGAGATGCGCCAGAGTCAAGGAAGCGGCCCAGCACATATCCAGGTGCAACCCAACTCCAGCGTTAAGGGTACAAGGCTGGACTTGCCAAAGACACGCGTGGAGAATGATACAGCCAGGACAGTGGGAACCTCAGGGGCAGGGAGCGAACAGACCAGGCGGACGCACAGACGGCTTTCAATGTATTTAATTTCTAAAGCTGGGTGGAGGGAACACAGGTGTTTGTCAAATATTTTTTATACATAGTCGTACGCCCGAAACATTTCATGTTTTATAATTAAGATTAATTTTAGAGCAGTTTTAGGCACAGCAAAATTGAGGGGAAGGTACAGAGATTTCCCATGTACCTCCTGCCCCCACGCATGCACAGCCTCCCCCGTTATCAACATCCCCCCCAGAGCGGGGCATTTGTTACAGCTGATGAACCCACCTGGACACGCCATCATCACCCGGAGTCCGTAGCTGACATTAGCTCTTGGTGTGCACATTTTGTGGGTTTTGACAAATGTATAATGACATGTATCCGCCGTTATAAACATCACACAGAGTATTTTCACACCCGAAAGAAGAAAAAGGGAGGTTTTAAGGTGTGTGCAGGATGTCCAAGTCTAAATGTCCGGACGCGGTCGTTGAAGCGTGAGCTGAGTCAGAGCCCCAGCATGAGAGCAGAGACATGGTCTGCACTGCGGAGTGAAGCCAAGGTGGGGCAGCCTGAGAGCCAGAAGAGAAAACAGAATAGAATTACAAAAGCCCGGGAGAGAAAAATTCCCAGGGCCAGGGTGTCAATGGGCTGGAAATCTACTGGTGGGCCAGGTCAACCAAGCCCAGAGAGGGTGCACAGAGGCAGGTGCACGGAGGCCATGGGGAGAGCGGCTTCAGCATACCAAGCCTGCGGTGATTTATCGGATGGAACCCAGGAAGTGAGAGAAGACCCATTTAGGCACCAGCAGCCTCGCTGGGGCGTCACTTATGCTAAACACAAAACTGGAGAAGCCCTCGGGCGGGAGAGGACCGGTCGTTAAATAAATGAGATACAGCCACTGACGAAGCCTTCAGACCCTTAGAAAGGGCAGGTGTTGTTCACAGTATGTTCATTCGTAAGAGAAGCAGGCTTTAAAGTAGCATATTTTCTATGATGCCATTTTTGTAAAAATGTTTCCCACAGGGGAAAAATAATGTGGGCAAGATGAACTAAAATGTTAATACAATCTCTGAGATTATGGGAAGTTTCTTCTCTTTTTGCTTATTTGTACTTGCAAAGGTTTCTGCAAGGAACACATAGTGCTTAGAAATGGAAAACGGAGGAGGAGGAGTAAGGGGAGGAGGAGAGCCTTCCAGGTGGAAGCAGGCCTCCGAGGGTTCCCGCTGTCAATTCCCGGGACGCTGAGAGAAAGGGGGCCCGGGGTGGAGCGGCGCTGTGCACCCCGCCAGCCAGCGCCCGGCTCCCGGGCCCTCACGACGCGCCGGGTCCTGGCAGAGCGGACCGGTCAGCTCTGCACAAGCTCCACGGAGGCGGGCAGGCCGGTCAAGAAGCGGCGATCTGCGGAGGAGGGGCCGGGCGGCGCGGGCGAGGCGGGGCCCGCGGGCAGCCTGGGGTGGAGACGCCGAGCGCAGAGGCGCAGGGGCCGGGAGGCTTGGGGCTGGGGGCGGCGGGAAAGGGGCCTGGGCAACGAGGGCACCTCCGGGGAAGAACTGGGGGCGAGGCCGCTGGCCACACCTGCTGGGGCGCCGTCGGGGGGCGCGGGGACCCGGGCGGCCTGACGCCGCGAGCGCGCTGCCCTCCCTCCCTCTCCAGCCGGCGGCTCGGCCTGTCCGCGCCCCGCGCGCCGCACTTCCCTCCTCTCTCCTCCGCGGCTCGAGGGGGACACCAGCCACTGACCTCCCCTACCTGTGCTCAAGACAGCACGCCCCAGACACACGCCACACACACAGACACACACTCACACAGACCCAAAGACACACATACCACACACGTAGACACACAAAGACGTGCACACACCACACACACACACCCACACCACGCACGCACACACCACACACACACAGATGCATACACATGCACACCCACACTCAGACCACTCATGCACACATCACACATATCACACTCATACACCACCCACACACACACCCACACACACCATACACAGACATGCACAACACAGACACACCACACACAGACATACACACTATACACACATAGACACACACCATAGACACACACATACCACACACAGAGACACACACAACACACACACACACGCAGACCCGTGCACAAACTCACTCGCACACCACACACACAGACCCACACTCACACAGATGCCCACACACAACAGAGACACACACAAACACACATAGACACACACCAGATACCCACACCCAATACCCATACACCAACACCCACAATATACACACACACAACACAACACATAGACACACAGCACACACACAGGGCCACTTGCCCTGAGGCCCTCTTACCGTCCAAATGAGGACTCAGACACCACTTGAGCTGTTCACCTCCTCATGGCCAAGTATCCTCGGAGCCCCAGCTCATCCACTGCCCTGCACCCGCACCCACCTGCTCAGCGCTGCCAGCCCCCTGCCCAGCCCAGCCGCCCAAACCTCTCTCCCGGGCCCTCTGAAGAGCATGGTTGCCCTGCTCCATGTCTGAACGAGAAATCCAGTTTGCCCCCAAGGCAAAGAACACATCCCCTGCAGCCCTCGCACCCTTGCCGCGGGGGAGGATGGGGCTCCTCCTCCTGGCTCCTCCCGTGCTCCAGACCTGGGTTAGTGCTCTTCTCCCTCACAATCCCAGCTCCTGGGCAGCAGCCTTCCCTCCCTCTTCCTCCCAGGGTCGGCCGTCTGGGCTCCGGGGCTGCGCACCGCGGGGGCTCCAGCCAGCCCGTGGGCGCTGTGGCGGCTTCCATCTCTACCCTAGGGCTTCTCAGTTCTTTCATTGCATGCACTGACCTGTTCCTCCATTCCATCTTCGCCTCTCACTATCACAGTCCTACTTTAGAACGTTTCTCTTTTTACTGTGAAAACTAGGATAAAAAGAAAAGATACGTTTTGTTCTCTCATAACTGATGATGCCTATCTGGGACCAGGCTGGAGCCAAGGGACCAACACTGGGAAACAAGCACCCTGTTTTTCCATGTATACCCACTGTGTGTGCCTGTGTGGGTAAAGCACACAACATAAAATTTACCATCGCAACCATTTGAAGGGTACTGTTCAGTGCTGTTAAGTACGTTCACATCATTGTCCAACCATCACCGCCAATCCGTCTCCAGAACTCTTTCCTCCTTCCCTGACTGAATCTCTGTCCCCATTAGAGAACTCCCCTCGCACCCCGCCAGCCCCTGGCCCCCAGCCCTCTACCTTCTGTCTCTATGAATTGACGACTCTAAACACCTCCTATAAGTGAATCATACATTGTTTGTCCTTTTGGGTCTGGCTTTACTCACTCAGCATAATGTCCTTGAGGTTCATCCATGTGTCAGGATTCCTTCCTTTTTTAAGGCTGAATAATATTCCAGTGTATACATACACCACATTTTACTTGTTCATCTGTTGATGGACACTTGGGTTGCTTCCATGTTTTAGCTACTGTGAATAAGGCTGCCATGAACATGGGCGTACAAATACCTGTTTGAGTCCCCACTTTCAATTGTTTGGGGTACACCCCCAGAGCCAGACTTGCCGGATCATATGGTAGCTCTGAGTTAAACTTTTTGAGGAACCTCCATACTGTTTCCCACAGGGGCTGCCCTGTTTCACATCCCCACCAGCAGCGCCTCGGGGTTCCAACTTCTCACATTCTCACAAACACTTGTTTTCAAGCAGATGATTCACTCATTACAGTGGACCGGTGGGGCTCAAGCTATTGAAAACCGACTCTCCTCTCCTTTCCCCACCACCCTGGGGAGCTGGTTCTTCCTGGGGCAAGTCCCGTGACGTTCGCGGTTACTCTGACCATGAATGACTACCCCATTTCAGTTGGGTGGGAAAATGCCAGGTCAGGTAATCCGTTGGCCCTCCGTCGTTGGTGGTTGTGACAGCCATTCCCTTGCACAGCGTGGGCCCACCTCAGCCGCAGATACTGGTGTGCGGAAGGGGGCCGGGTGGGCTTCTCAGGCACCCCAGCTCGATCCTTCCCCTCCTCCTCCACACCCTGCTGACCTCCGGCCCCACCAGGATTGCAAAGTGAAGACAAGCAAGGAGTCAGGGAGAAGCTTTCTTGTCTGCACGGTCTGAGGGGCTTTCCTCTGGCAGATGTCAAAAGCTTGCTTTCTCTCAAGTGGCAGATTTGGAGTGCTCCCTGACCCCCTCTCCCAGGGACCACTGCTCCCCTTTCCCTTGACGGAGGAGACTCCATCTCTCTGGCAGATGGCTCTACTCCTCCCCCTGCCCTTAGCCTCCGACGGAATGCCTCCATTTTATCTGCCAAGGACCCCTTACACCAACCCAGACAGGATCCCAGCTCTTCCCATCAGGCCCACAGCCCACATATCTCCGCGTGACACGCCCATGCAGCCTTTGGCCATACGAAGTATTTCAGAGCAGCTGGCCACGTTATGAACTCCTGGCCATTTGATTGCTCAGGTGTCAGACACTAGCATGTCCCCCAAGCTTCAGAAGATACACAGGTCCCCCACAGGTCCTGCTGGACAGGGGTGCGAGCAGCCCTCGGGCCTCCATCTGTGACAGGTGCTCAAAGCAGTCTTGGCCGAAGCTCCCTCCAAAGGAACCTGAGATAAAGGTTCATGGGCAGCGACTTCACTGCGGACCATGATGCCAGGGGGAGGGCGGGCCAGTGAGTCAGGGAAGGAGGAGAGCCGACCGAAGGACGAGTTGCTGAGTTGGTGACCACTTGATCCTGGCTGCTGGTCTCTGTGGGACCATCTGAAGACCACTCTTCTTGAAATGCATCAGGACCAGCCTGGCTGGCCTCCTCAAGGGGTGGTGGCACACTGAGGTCAGCGGTGGTCCCTGCTGCTAGCAGGCTGAGCAGTAGCAAAATCGGCCTGCTGGCCCATGGATACCACCACCAGCTTGTTATGGGCTGATGGTGCAAGCACCAGGCAGGCCAAGGACAGAGGCTGGTTGACCTGCACTGGACTCTCTACGGGTTTGGTTACTGCCCCCTCTGGTGGCCACTGACGTGAAATACAATTCTTCGTGCCCACTTCCTGGGTCATCCATATCCCCCTTCGCCAGATCTCCTTGACTCCAGTTTTCCAGTCCTGCTTCTTCTAAGGCCTCTGACCACTCAGTAAAGCCATTCACCACTGTCCGTGTGTCTGTGCGGGCCCTTACCTCAGACCTCTTCTCTCTATATACAGAGACAATGACCAGGCATGCTGCTCGAAGCTCTGCCCACCTTGCAAACAGGGTCTTAGCTGTGACCCTGTCACAGAACCACACTGGACCTTAAAGGAGAAGCAAAGAAGTGGGGACCTCAGGGGTCTTCCTCACTGGCACCAGCAGTGGTTGCCACAGATCAAACTCCCAGAGCCGCTGTGGATGCAGGGTACAGCAACACAATGATGTCCTTCCGATGGCAGTTCTGTGGCCCAATCTCTGCTTTTGTTCCCAGTTCCCCAGGCCTCCCCCAAATACTTTTTTACCAATTCCTTTCTGCTTAAATCAGCCAGTAGTTTCTATTTGTGGTCAACTGCAAAAATGGCTGCAGGACTTGCTCCCATCGCTGTGTGCACACAGTTTTGCAATGTATCATTGCCACACTTCCCACCAAGAGATGGAATCTATTCTTCCACTCCTTGAATCTGGATTTGGCCAATGGGTCATCAGCAAATATGACTCAGCAGGGGCTTGAAGAGTGCTGGCATGCTGTGGCTTCCTCTCTTATCCCCTGGAACATCACCACGTAAACGAGGCTGGGCTAGCCTGCCAGATGATGACAGACAGGTGACCAAGTCATCCTTGACGCCCCAGCTAAACATCAGCAAACCTACAAACACAAATGAGGCCATCCCAGACCACTGAGCACCAGCCACACTGAGCCAGACCAGAAGAACTACCAAACCCCACCACAGAATTATGAGCCATTAAATTTTGGAGTGGTTTGTTACACAGCAAAAACTAACTCATACACCACCTCTAGCAATGGAGAACCCAATCTGATACACTCCCACATCCTATTCCTCTCCAGGTCACATTGATTTTAACTCTTCATTCTCTCTTGAAACCATTCATTTTCCTCATTTGAGTAAATTTCAGCTGCTGCCCCTGCCTCCACGTGTGTCCCCTCCAATCTTTACTCCAACCTTACTGTCGGCTCCACCCGCCAATTTAATCCAGCTCCACCTTCTGCTCAAAGCCTTTTAATGGCTGCAAGATGACCTGCCTCAACATACCTCTCCCTCTCACTTTCCACCCACTCTGACCCTCAGTCACACAGTGGTGGTGCCTGAGAGCAACATTCCCTCATGGATAGAACCCCCTCCTTGCTCACACATGCACAGACGTGTGCACAGATATGCCTGAAACAGTGTACGCATGTAAGCAGTCATCAGCTTTATTTGTGCTGGGCTGGGTGTGAGGGCCTGGAATATTCACTGAGCACCTAGTATTTACCAGGCACAATCCTAGGAGCTGGTGACACAGTTAACAAGACTTAGTCCTAATTAATAAGATTCCTGGCTTTAGAGAGCTTACATTTTAGTGAGGTGAGTAGAATAATAAACAAGTAAAAATATAAACAAGATAATTTCAAAAACAGATTACTGTGCTTTAAAAAGCACCAGAGTGCTGGGATAGAGAATGACTCTATTATAGCTTTATAATCTTCATTGTTGTATGTTTCCCCTGCCACAGGGCCTTTGCACATGCTAGTCCCTCTCTTAAAACACTCTCCCCTCCTTTCTTAACCTGGTTAACCCCTACTTATCTTTTCCCGACTTTCTCGAGCCCCCAACACAAGCTTCCATAACAATAACATCATCCATCTCTCTTTTGTGGCATAAATCACAATTGTCATGTTATCAGTCTTATCTAAAGTACGCACCCTGTGAGGGGAGAGCCAATCCTCTTTTGTTCACTGCTATATCTCCAGTGGTTAGCACAGTATCAACGGCCCAGTAGGGGCTTAACAGTTTCAAATGCATGAATGAAGCAGGAGAAAAGTCCAGATTTGAAGCCAAACATTACAGTTCCTTGAAATTTATCCATCAGCCTCTGGCATAGGAAACATCTCACAGGGGAGGAACTCCTTCCCTAGACCCTGCCTCCCACCAGACCCCTCTTCCCTAAATTCTAGGCCTTCACTTCTAAATTCAGTCATAGAGCAACTTGGGGTTTCTCCTTCTACACCCTAGTTGGCTGGAGGCCTTGCCTTTCTCCCCTAGGAAAGTCCCCCCAGGGCTTTGTTTTGTCCTCAACGCAAGAGCATCCCCTGCCTGACTGAAGAGATGAAGGTCCTTGGAGGCAGAAGGCAGAGGGAGATGTCAGGGCAGCCCTCTCCCTGGGGGACCCTCCGTCCCTCCTTCGGGACCAGCCCGACTCGTTACCCGCTTCTCAATGGAATCAGCCCAGGAGGAGATTGGGGGAACCTGTGGGGTGAGTTTCCTTGAGGGAAGGGGGCGCTGGGGCCTCACCTCACCACTTCCCTTAGGAAGGGAGCTGGGCTTCTGGGGAGCCAGGTGACGCGGGCACCAAGGCAGTTCCCGCACGGCGCCTCCGGCTCACGCAGTCTCTGAGGTTTCCCTGGGCTATCAAGGGGCCCTGACAGTGACCAAAGCCGTCGCCTTACTGTCCACTTCACCTGCCGGGCTCCCCTCACCCTCACCAAGACTTTGTTCCCCTCTTGGGGGGCAGTGCAGGAAGCCAGACCCACCCCAGGACCCCACGGGTGCCAAGGAAGCCTCATTCCTGAGGGTGGGCGTCCTCTGTCAGCCGAGGACTAGACTCCCCCAGTGGGATCTGATCCTGCTCTCAGCCCCGGGACAGGGGAGGTGGGCACCCGCAGAGGGCTGCTGTAGGGACCAGTGGGCGAAGGTCGTCTGGGTCTGGCACAAGCTCCTTCTCCAAGACCTGAGAAGCTGCCGAGGTGCGGCCTGCTGCTGACAGTGTGTGGCTGTGGGGATCCAGAGACATATGCTGTCAAAGGAAATTGTTGTTTCAATTTACATACACACCAGGGCTAAAATATACATTTACTTCATGTTTTAAATGCATCAAGAAAATAGAGCTAAGATGTTTATGGAGGACGCGCCCCACAGCAAGGCACTGGAGCTGCGTTCTGCAAAGTCAGTGCACCCACGCGGCCCTGCTGAGACGAGGCAGGGCCCGAGGACAGGCTCCCGGCCGCGTCTGGAACAGATGCTCACCATAGCAGTCAGGGCAACTCCAGGCAGCTGTCTCCAAGAACAGGGCACCCAGTCCAGCCCGAGAGAGGAGAGCAGTGCAGATTTTCAGTATTAAAAGCAAAACTATCACCACTGATTGAACATTTGGTAAGTGCCAATGATTATGCCGAGGGTATTTTCCCCCAAAAAATTGAATTAGAAGGTACTACTTTGCTTTCCCTTAATGAATGAAAAAAAAAAAGAGGCTCAGGAAGGTGAGGTGACTTGCCTAAGGCCACACAGCAAGAGTAAAAAGTAGAGTACCTCACTTGTCAAAGAACCAGAAAAACAAAATTGTTCCAAAACTAAGGATTGTGCAAATTTTGCACCCTGTATATTTGCTAACAGTTTAATGAATTGTTTAAAAGCAGAACTGTCACCCAGTACTCTGCTTCTGACCCACTGACACTTCACATGCATGTTGACGGGACCCACTGGACACCATGGATAGGCAGGGAAAACCGCCACCCAGAGGGTACCGTGGACGCATCCCTGTCATTCTCACTTGCCTCTGGAGGCCTGTCTCTTCTGCTAGTAATCTTGTGCCGGGGGCCGGGAAACCGCCGTACAAATTAGCAATAGTTTTTATATTTCTAAATGGATAGAAAAAGTAAAAAAGTATTTTGTGACACCTGAAAATCATATGAAACTCAATTCCAATGTCTGTAAATGAAGTTTTATTGGAACACAGCCATGTTCCTTTGCGTGCTGTCAGGGCTGCTTTTCACTGTCCAACAGCAGAGCTGACTAGCTGCAACAGAGACCAGACAGTCCTCAAGACCGAAAATACTATTTGGTCCTGAACAGAAAAAGTTTGCAAACACCTGCTATCTTGGACTGTCCTGTCCCAGATTTTCTCTGCAACATAATGTTATGAGGAACATATGATGTTTTTGTGACCACGTGAAAGGAAACTGATTTTTACCAAAAAACTGCTTACGTAATAAGCACCGTTTCCCAAATATACTTGTTTTCATATCCTTTCTGAACTGACATGCTTTCGTCACACTGCTAGCTCCTTTGTTAGCAAGTTAATAAATGTTGGTATGTGCTTGAGAGCAACTTGTCTAAGAAATGTTATTTTTGCACATTCTCAGCAGAAAGGCGGGTTCACATCTCCAAAAACCAAATGCGACAAAGAGAACGCAGCACGTGACTGATGAAAGGAAGAAACAGAAGTCGCTTCTGACCAGTCTTTGTCGTCAGTGGAGAAGAAAGGATGCACCCAGGTCCCTCAGACCTCAGCCTCACCCCACGGCCGCCATGACGACCACCAGTCACACCACCAGTGTCTATTCAGGGCTCAGCACGTGTCAGGAACTTGTGTAAGCATTTTCCATGGACTGTTCCATTTAATCCTCACAAGAAACCTGAGAGGCAAGTTCAATCACGATCTCCATTTTACAGACAAGGAAAGTGAAGCCCGGAGAAGCTCAGCATCTTACCCATGTCACAAAGTCAGTACACATGGGATGGTGACACTGGGACATGTGGCCAGGGAAGACAGGGACACCAAGGCCTCTTGAATCCACTTCTCTATCCTGAGCTGGGTGACTCAGAGGGTTATTCTCGGGCCCGTTGGCCCGTCCATGCTGGGGGCTTATTTATTCTGCTGCTCACCACTAGGCTTTGACCGGTCATGGGGGGGGAGGGGGTCAGAAGCAAAGGGAATTTCCTTATTTTCTCCTCACATCTCCCCCCACCTTAACTTCCCTTCATATGTTCTATTTATTGCAAATACCTTTCCTAGTTGCTTATTTGCCTTTTAGAGCTTTTTTCCTATACCTAAAAAATCTTGTTTAAAAAATTACATAATTATCTAAGCTCACGTTTAAAACTACCAACATCATGGACTATAAAGTTAAACATGAGGTTCCTCCATCCCCTACAACAATCTCTACTTTTCAGGGAAGGAGAATGTTATCCCGTGGGACAGCCACAGATATGCATCTTTATCATCTCATAGACACTTCAAATGTATTCAGATCTTCTCTTTTCTAAGTTTTTTCATCATATTTAGGTTTAGAAAAGTCCTACCTAGGGTACAGGTGTGTGGGACTGCTGTTTTCTCTTCACAGTAAAAGGGATTAAAAAGAAAAAACTCATGCCCAAAATATTCTGGGTTTCCACTAGAAACTGTAAATCTACTTTCTACCTTCAATTCAAGGCATTCTATCCCAATTCAGCTGCCTACGCTTTCTGCCCCTATGGGAATTCCTAAATTAGCCATCATCTGGTTTATTTCCAGTGTACAATCCATTCACCCATCGCCTCTCCAGAGACCCTCCAGCTGGCACAGAGCATAGCCTCCGTCAGGGCCCATCAGAACCCCGTCTGCAGGTTTCCTATGGCGCTTCCTAACAGGTGCAAATGTGCCAGGTAGGAAGTCATTTTGTTGTCCAGATGGATGATTCAGGAAAGGCCTTCTGGAGGTCTGCCCCTGCCCAGCCCACTACCTTCCTCCCCAACCTCTCCTTGCAGTAGGGGCGGGGCCCAAATGCTAATGGGTACTCCTGCAACAGACCCTGTGGGCACAGGACACTCAGAGCTAAGTAGGCTGAGGTGGGGAGGGCAGGACAGGACGGTGGAAGGAGCAGCAACTGGTGGTTTGAGACAAAGAAGGCTCTAGTGCCATCCTCCTCCTGGTGCACGCAGGGTGCTGGTGCTGTGTGCTGGCAGGTCTGAGTTGAGAGCGTGAGGCTGCATGGTCACCGTGGGGGCAGACTAAGGAGTTCCCTGTGGAAAGGTCTGTATCTGCCGCCATCCGGGAAAGAACTGCTCCCAGGACGTGGCCAGGGCCTGTGGAGGTCCCCTTGGCAAAAGAGGGGTTGAGGCTCCTCCCATCTGGGACTTGCCCAGTTCCCTGTTCAGTCCCCCTGGCGCATGTAAAAACAAACAGGGACGCTGCAAAGCGGGTCGGTCAAACGCACAAGTTTATTGATCTGTCGAGGAAGCCCTCTCACTGGGGGTTTCAACGGTGGTTTCTGAAACCGACTGCTCCTGAGCTTCAACTCCAGTCCGACAAGCGAGCGGCTGCACAGAGCTGCTGACCTCACCTGCTCTTGAAATGTGCTGCCTTCCACTAGCGAGAAGATGGGTCCGGCATCAGACATCTGCACACCACATGGCGTAAGACTGCCTTCTGTCCCTTCTTCCTGTACACCACGAGAAAGCCGGGACAGAAGGACGCGGGAGTGAGCACATGTGGGACTCCAGGCACACGTGCAGAGAGGACAGCGCTCCCAGCCCAGCAGCGTGGCTGTCCAAAGCCTGGTAGCAGGCTGCTTCCAGCACCATCGGCCCTGTGGCCTTTCTCTTGGGGAAATTACTCTCCAAGACTGTTTTTTCCATCTGTAAAATGAGGCAAATAAGGGTTGACATGAGGATCAAATGAAGTAACAAACATTAGATTGATACAAACATTTCATTAAACTGCATTTCATTAACTTAAAAGGGTAATTACAGGATGTCTGAAAGCAGCGTGCCTGGTGGGTCAGCTGGAGAAGGAGCTCTGTCCTTTCAGAAGTTATCTGAACGAGATAACAAGAGCAAATGTGGTTCCAGTGAGTCCTAAATCCAGGCCTTGCCCCAAAGAAACGCAACACAAATTGTTCTCCTCCTTTCCCCCAAACAAAACAGAACAGCAAGGAGCTGCAGACCAATGACCCTACAACAGCTAACGTCACCAAGGACGATGTGCCCAGTGCTGTTCCAACTTCACACTTGCTTCATTTTTACCCCTACTCTATGAGCTCCGTGCCGTTCCCACTGTCTGACAGATATGGAGAGGTCAGGGAACCTGTCCACGGACACACAGCTAGGCACAGGGGAGCTGGAGCCCCAGACTAAGTGGACCCTTACGCCAAGGAGGTAGAGAACAGTTTTCCACAAACGAGTGCTCAGCTGGTTTGTCTTGTGATGTAAGTAAACTCTCAAAGAGCAGGGCAGTCTCAGAGCAGGATGGTCTCAGCGCTGGGCAGCGCTCATATGGTGCACCCAAGCGTTCTTGCCCAGGACAGGCCAGCCCTGTGTCTCCCTTGTGTACGGACTTCAGGAAAGCCTCTAGGCCAAGGGCAAGGGCAAGGCCCAGTGCTCAGTCACCTCCACAGCCTCCACAGCTCAGATCCACTCCCAGGAAGCTCCTTGGAGGCTGTCGAAAGAGGACACACTAAACAACAAAGATCCTTATGGCACGTTAAAAACTGGGCTAAGAGGCCCTCTGTGAAAAGGGGAAAACCTACAGATTAGTTTCACCTGCACAGAGTGCAGACCGGCCTCACTCAGGACCACGTGTGCCCGTGTCCTTGCCCTGCACAGCCTCTGCAGGTGGCTGTGTGTGGGGCCACGCTGACAGCAGGCCCTCAGCCTCTGATCTTTTCTTTGCTATAGTCTGGTCACTGAATTCACATCGACCCTGCACCTGTTTGACTTCGCCTCTTTCACAAAATCTGAGATTTTAGGGCTGTTGGTCAGTGTCCTGTAGTGCAGGGCTTTTCCAGGTGGATTGCTTCTGATGAGGTTTCCTCTGATTCAGGTGAGGAAAATACCATCTTGACCCCTCTCCCAAAGAAAGTCTTCTCACAAAGGCTTTGACAAAGAAGAAAGAGACTTGGGTAGGCCTCAAGAGCTTCCCTGGCTGAAGATTCAAGGGTCTAGGACCCAGAAGTAAACTGTCTCAAGGCTGTGGAGAGGCGGGCACACATGCTTCTGAGGACATCAGGAGCTCTGAGCAGCAGCTACTCCCAGTCAAGTATGTCAGCAGGCAATCTTCCTAGAGCAATACGATTTGGCTTTGTTCCAGAAAGAATTTAAGACTGATGATGGAAACTACAAGGAGGGAGCTTCCATTAAAAGTGGAAGTCTTGCCCCAAGGCCTGTGTTCAAATGACTTCTCTCACCTCAAGGATTTTTTCAGGTACTGAGTCAATGGCCTCAGGTCCACTGTGTCCAACTCAACTTCCTCCTTATTACACTGTGGAGATTGAGGCAATAAACTCTCCTAGCTCCTCTCACGACTCCAGGAGGGGCAGAATAATCGCTCTCTAGTATTCCTCATGGCCGGGAGAAGGGAGCATGGGACTGTGGGAGGCATCAGATTCAGCACAGAGCACGGCACAGCAAATCCTTACAGCAGGAACAGCCACTGAGCAAATCCACTGATTACTCCTCTACTGAGATGCATATGGTCAATAACGTTCCAAGTTATGGCTTAAATGTAAGTGTCAACTCACGCCTGTGTGGACTGGCTCACTTCTATTTTATGAAATACATGATACGAAATTAAAAAATACTCATGGAAACATAAAGCGTTTGTTTATTATTGCTATAATCAAGGCAAAATCTCTTAAAACAATTGGCCTTGATAACGGAAGTATAATCAGAATCATTATTCATGAATTTACAGTTTGTTCTCCTCTGCTGTTCAGACTTCTCGGTTTCACACACACTATCTACCACAGACCTTTATTACACAAGAGGAAGAATGAACTTGGAAGTCACAAAGCATGGCTTAACCACTTCCCCAGTTACCTGACTTCAGACCAATCACTTACTCTCTATGAACCTGTTTCATCCTGTGTTTAAAAAAAAAATGGAAGGGGAGAAAGGGTCAGAATCAACCCACCCACTTAAAGGATCCATTGAGATAACATGGGTGATATCTGAGAGAAAATAAAGAAAATTGCCCTGTAGACTCAAAAAAAAAACTATACAAAATAGAGTATCACTAACAACAGTGCTTCGAACTCTGAGGGAGGGGCAGGAACCCTCACTAGTCTACATTCCTGGCAGCCTGTGTGACAGTCACCGAGAACCTGAAATCTGGAGCAGGACAAAGAATATTAATGACCAAGCCTCCAAACTCACTGAGGAAGGACCTGGCCTAATAAGCCACGTAATACGGACCCAGTTTTACCCTAGAAACACTTTGTCAGTTTTATTTTACCTTAATATATATCTGTACAGGCAATAATAAAAAGGTTATTACACAACAATTCAGTGAGTTTTACCTAGTTTCAAGAATAATGCATGCAGTTACAAATGAGAGGTAGAAACACTGTATTAAAGACCTAAAAATACAAACATCATATAAATAAATGTTCAAATTAATTGCTGGAATTTCATAGAGATAAATAAGGTAAAAATTACATTACTTCGTCAAAGTAAAGGAAAACCATGTTTTTGTTTGTTTTAATCAGTACACTAAAATTAGATTAATGCCAAAGAGCTTCTGTGCAATTTGTCAGAGTTCAGATTATATTACCTAAAAGGATTAAAATAAAGAGATTAAAACTGGAGAATGGTTTATTCAAGTATTCAAGCAGATAAGTAAAAAAAAAAAAAAAAATCAAATAATATACAATGTAGGAACCATTCCTGGAGGGGTGTTAACTGCCTGCATTCTCCATGACTAGCTATTGGGTGAACTGTCAGGATCAACCTAAAAAATACACAGTAGGCTGAAGAGAGCTGCCCGCTTTCCTAAGAGAAAACAAACTTGATTTTTCACTAACCTCATGTAGAAACTTCACATCACCAACAAGCCTTTTAGATCATCAGCTTTGTTTTGGCCCTATAAAACTCTTGAGAGAATCTCTTGATTGGTATTTTTTCTACTACTGCCCAAATAAACCTAGCCTTTAATAAACCTAGAGGTCACAGGCATCAATGCACATTCTACATGCACAAAAAATGCAACCAAAAGCAAACCACCAGCAACTCAAAAACATCACTTAGCAGATTTGCAGGTGTAGATGGATAGGTCAAAAAAATTCGAAGGTTCACATGAACACAAGCTTTTACCAGAGAAAAGTCCA
Source organism: Equus caballus (assembly GCF_041296265.1). Classification (NCBI taxonomy): domain Eukaryota; kingdom Metazoa; phylum Chordata; class Mammalia; order Perissodactyla; family Equidae; genus Equus; species Equus caballus. Next base: position 58,952,877 of record NC_091694.1, on the reverse strand, counting down.
TACAGATTACATGTGAATTCTGGAAAGGGGATGTGTATATAACCAAGTAAAATATTTTAAACAAGTCTATTGTGCCTCAGTTAGTTTCAAACTGTAAAATCCAATACACAGTTGTTTTAATAAATTAGTGCAATATGAAAGATTCTGGAAGATTAACGTGTGTCCATATTAGATCAAATTGAAGATTTCACAATTTCTTCCAAGAGCCATCTTTCGCTGCTTCTTAAGCTATCGCTTTCTGAGCTGGTTAAGGACGCGTGCTCAGATTTAGACAAACTTACCCATGTATCAAACTGCCTGGATGAGATGTAGGTTTTTTCACTTTTATCCCTCAGTAAACATGTGGAATTTCACACATTGCTCTGGTGAACTGAGTGAAGAGCCACTCACTTTGTTTCATTCTTAATTATCCTTAAGAATAACTGTACTGATAATTCTAGTTCTAACGTACATTTATTTACCAAGTTCAAAGTGAGAGCCAAGTGGAATACTCTTGCTTCTGCCCTACAAAGAAAGGGAAGGGGTAGCATCTCTGATAAGGCAGATTTCCTACAAATATGTAGTTTTTGGATTGTTTTCCTTTTTGCAATGACTGCTTGCTCTTTGGTAATCACCAGGTAAGAAACTACAGTTTCCTGGGGATGGGGCAACCGAATCCAAGCTATACTCGCAGACGCATCCCTTCACATCCCACCACTGGTCCGCGGACAAGCCTGCTGCCGCTCACATGGCCGAGGCGCTATAGCAGAGTGCCGACAATCTTCTTTCAATACTAGATTTATCTGGAAATAAAAAAATTAAATTCATAATAAAAATCATTATATTTTTTAAACCAAGGAAAGAAGAACTAATTTTAAAACATCACTATTTCTCTACCTACATCCTCATCTCTGTTCTATCTTTGCCCCAGAGTTAACAGGTCTGAATATTCCTCTTCTTTCTGCCTGGTAATTCTTTAGATATGATTTCTAACTTAGTGCTGCACAGTAGTAAAATTTAGATTAGCAAGTCAAATAAAGAACATTTAGATTTCAACAGCTAGCTTGCTCACAATTGCAAATAATTTGAGACCTACCATCCCCATGTGGCTCTTCAAAATGTGGTATGACCACATATACTCCAAGGAGTCCACCACCTCCTCCTCAAAAATCCTATCACTGGGCTTCTATGTGATAAGTAATAATATTATCCTGGTACGCTATCAATCTCCACTCTGCAGTCTACCTCAAATCTGAAGTACCTAGGCTCTTCATAGGATTCTTCAGTCACTAAGCCCATGAAGCTTAAAATAGTTGCATTTATTGTTATTTAATAACAAAAACAAAGTTCTCTACATACACGAACACACACCCACCACCACAGTAACACAGTGTAGAAATCTAAAGACTGATGACAAAAGCCATCAGCACTTTACCAGCATTCTCTCTAATTCTCACTACAACTGTGCAAGTCAGGCATTGTTCCCTCATCTTTTAGAAGAAGAAACTGAGACCAAAGAAAGGGTAAGTGATTTGCCCAAGGTTGGAAATCCAAGATTCAAACCCAGGCAGTATGATTCCCAACTCCAGGCTCTTCCTACTCTACCTGTAGGAGACAACTAGACTGCCATCAATAAACACACTTGGTTTATTGGTACGTCAACTTACATTTATGTACATTTTCAATATCTGCAGGGTCCTGGAGAATCTTAGTTAGGCCTTCCAAAAGAAGGGCTGCTTTATGGTAGCGATAAACAATATCTTCAGTCTGCTGAAACATCTCATCCAGGGCTGCAGACTGAACCTGGAGCCAGTCAACAAAAATGAGAAGATTCTCAATTTTTCCAAGAAAAAACAAATCCATTTGGTCAATACAGCTTTAAATGGAATCGATCCAAAATTAACACACTTTGACAAAATGATATAATCCACTGAACTATATAAAAATTGAAGATTCATCAGATGAGTGATATAAAGAAGGAGCTTCCTGACAACAGTTATTCTGTGTTTAAACAGCCTTTTCATACTCAGAGATTCATGACTCATAAAACTTACTTCTGAATTGGCTCTTCTACGACTTCACTAAAAAGCTCGTCTTAAACATATACTTTTACACTGGAGTAACTAGAGCACACTAGAGCATTTCATTAAAGTAGATTTTGTTACAGTAAAATAATTAAGTAATGTTAAAAGCCACTTATCAGCCTCTTCTTTTAGTCAAAGGATTTTCTGCTGTAGTCATTCATTCATTCAGAGATACTGACTGAGCACCTACTGAGTTCCAGGTGCTGAGCATACAATGAAGGAACGCTCACAGTCTGGAGGGAGATACAGGCCTGCAAAACATGCCATTCAAATTCCAAGGGATACATGGCATTATAGGAGGAAACCCGAGATGGTACAGAATACACAAGAGGTGCAACTAACCCCACTATGGAAGGAAAAGAAGATTAGGGAAAGCCTCCAAAAGTGATGTCTAAGCCAAGTCATAAAGAAAAAATAGGAGCTATCTAGGTGATGGAAAAGGTGGATAGGGGCTTTCCAGAAAGAGGGGACAGCAGTATTATTCACAGGGTTATCAGTATTTCAGGAGTTTTCCCAATAGCTTTCTAATTTTCTCTTTAATCATTAAATGCTAGGGACTGTCAATAATCCAGTATCCTAATTTACTTGTCAATATGCTCTGTCTCTTGGAAAAAATAATTTGAAGCCACTTACAATAAGATAAATAAATTGGACACAGAACATCAGAGCCAGGAGGAAGAGAAGGAGAAAAGGAAGGAGAAATAAATAACATAAGTGTTAATATCTCTAAGCATGCTTACAATGGGGTTCAGGGCAGGCTGCCCTGAAATATGCCACTTCAGCACATTGATTATTTTGAATTAAAGTTACTTAAAAAACAGCCAGTGCAAGGCCACTGTGACCCTCCTTTATCCCCCTGGAAGCAGGAAATAGATCTCTCCATGTGAAAGGTACCCTCTCTGCACCAGGAGGTAGAGAGACATCCGTATCATCAGAGACAGGGAATGCAAGGCCGACCAGGCTGTGTAACAAACTGCTTAGTCTCTTCCTAATTAGTGCCCAAGCCTAAGTCTCCCTGTCTTGTCACATCTTCACATATTTATTGCTTGTCGAAAAGGTATAAAAGCTGCCTGCTTTGGTCACTTCTTTGGGTCTCATATTCTTATGGAGCCCTTGTACGTAAGAATTAAATTTGATTTTCTCCTGTTAATCTGTCTCATGTTGTTTAATTCTTAGACCAGCCAGAAGAATCTAGAAGGGTAGAAGAAAAATTTTTCCTCCTCACCCTAAGCAGCCAGAGCAAAAGGGGGAACTTATTGAAGTTACATGGTTCCATCGTCAGAAAAGAAAGACGCATCCTAATTCCTTATGAGAGGGCATTTTTCCTGGCACAAATTTCTAAAAAAAAAATTTATCATATGAAGCCTTAATTCGGTACACAGTGATACAATGCATATTATTCACATCAATAGTTTGTAGTAAAATACTGTGTACTATTCTTATCAATAGTTTATATTCCAAAGTTGTTTTCACTTAACTTTTTATTATAACGGCTTTCAAAATAAGACTAAGGGTGTAATATAACAGTACAATTCAAAGCAGACAAATTTTGAGGGGAGGAAGGAAGTTTATGATGCTAATGTGGTAAAAATAAAGTTGGCCAATAATAAATTTTTCCCCCACTTAATACTTCTTTAACAGTCCCTAATTTCATCTATACTTCAGAGGAATTTTTTCCCCATGAGACAGAAAAATTATTTCCAATCACACAACTAGATAATTGGAAGAGTAGATTTTACTTTGTGTCTATATTTAAATAAAATCAGTAAGCAGAATCTGAGCACATGAATTTTTGTGGTTAACAGGGCAGTATTTTTTCTAATGTTTTATCAAGCCAAAATTTCTCAAATTGTAGAAAATGCAGAAAGAGATTTAGCTAAAGCTTTTAGATGCAAACTATGAAAAGATTAATCACACCTAATTTAGCAATTTTTAAGAGATATAATATTTTACCAAATGTAACCAATGTTACTTACTGTGCACTTAAATGTTAACTAAGTCCAATTACTCCTTTAGTAAGAGGTAATCACAATACTTGGGACTTGGGAGCGGTAGGGCATGAACTCTTTTTAAAAGGATAGATAATGTCAAGTAGGGATTCAATTCAAAGGATATTCTTAAAGATAAGTAGTACTATAGAACCTTAAAGTAGTGCTATCAAAACCTTAAAAAGGGTTACCATTTCTACAGCACAATTATAGATGAGTTTCTCTGCAGTCACGCTGTTGATTTCATCAATAAATCTCTGTTTGTCAGAGAAGAAACGATTCAGCTTTTCTGTAAGCTTCTTGCACATGGTGATGCAGAATTTATATCGTTCATTCAGATTTTTGACAACTGAAAAAAGTTGAGATGAGAATTTTAATTTTCCTCCAGAAATAAAGTCACAGTGACACGCACCTTTCCTAGTGATTTAAAGAATGTGACCCTAAATGATCACTGAAAACTATGACAGGAAATCAGATTGTTTCATATGTCCTCTCTTTCAGTTATGAAAAGATTGAGAATAAAAGCACTTCTGGACTGCTCGCTATATCAAGTAAATGGCAAAAACAAAAACCAGAAAAGCCAGCATCTTTTCTCATTTAAGAATATTTAATAACACAGTGATTCCTCATCAAAAATTTTCTTTCTTAGTGTAATGGGGAAAGGGGCAGCTCCAGCACCCCAGGAGTTGCGTGTTGTCACGCTCCACCCTCACCTTGTTTCACAGCTGTGGATGGGCTCAGTTTCCCGGACTTGATCTGGGCTTTGGCGAGATGCAGAGATGATGCCAGCAGCTGTGCTGCTTTCATGTATAACACCAGCTGCTCCACTCGCCTGCACCCAGAAGACAGCAAGCTGAGTGTTATCCTGTGAACCATTATGGCTCTCTACACATCAGGTCACCATTAAAATAGCCTTATCTAAGGGAATATCATTATCCTTGATATTTTTAATGCACAAATAACTCCTGAAGGGAGAAGGTTTGGCATGGAAAAAGACATGTATATTTTGAATACAACAGATACACTGAGATAAAAATCAATACAATCTCTCTATTGTCAAGTATCTCCAACAGTATAAATTACAGGGAAAATGCAATGCTAAGGTTGAAGAATCTCTAAGTCTTGGCTCATACAGTGAAATCTAGCACAATGGAACACCATGGACTCCCTTGAAGCTTTTAATAACGAGATATGATCTCCAGTGGATGACAAGGCCTCTATCTCAGACATGAATTTACAGAAGGCAGGAAGAATCTGGAAATGAATGACAAAGGGGCACCTACCCCCAGTCTTTGCTCAGTTGGCTGATCTGGTCCACAACCACACTCTCCTGAATCTGGTACAAGGAGACAGCGGATGTGCACAGCTCTGGGTTCCCTCCCCGCACAGCTGTCAGGTCCAGCACACACTCAGTGAACATCAACATCACATTCAGGTGGCGTAAGGTGTCTGTGTGTTCTCGCTGTGGCAAAGCCAATTTGTCTTAGAAACTTCCAGGTTAAGAAGAGATGCATACTCATTTCTGCATATAAACCATGGCCACTGCTAATGTTTTTCGATACTTATGAATATCAGAATGATCAAAGGAGATTGAGATTTTTTAATTCCAGAAAACTAGTGAGAAAATAAACACAAATGAAACCAAACGTAGGCATGCGCATGTGTCTGTGTGTATGAGAGCACCCACAAAATTAAGCTTCAAAGATATGAAGTCACTGTGCTTTTACCAGAAACAAATCAAGTACGGAATAAGTAAACCAACATACATGAAACAAAAACATGACAGAATAGATACCAAGATTATAAGGATATTCTGCACACTAAACCATACTTCTTGTTAGTTTAGTGAATTCTACTGAATTACAATTTCAGAGATGCTTTATTTTAGTTTCTGCTAGTTTTTCAGTTAACAATGATTCCTAACACCAAAACTTCTGTGATCTTTTCAGTTAAAGAGGGAGTACAGACAGAAAAAATAGTATGCATTAAAAACAGGTATTCTAAAATTAATACTGAGATTTGTTTTTAGCTACAAACTTTTTTTTAAGATTTTATTTTTCTTTCTTCTCCCCAAAGTGCCCTGGTACTTCGTTGTATATTTTTAGTTGTGGGTCCTTCTAGTTGTGGCATGTGGGATGCCTCCTCAGCATGGCTTGATGAGCGGTGCCATGTCCGCGCCCAGGATCCGAACCAGCAAAACACTGGGCAGCTGAAGCGGAGTGTGCGAACTTAACCACTTGGCCATGGGGCCGGCCCCTATAAACGTATTTTGAAATCTTAAATAAGACTAAGTTTCTCATTCCCCTTTCATGGTTAAAAAAGGATGAGAGGGCCGGCCCGGTAGTGCAGCAGTTAAGTGTGCATGCTCCGCTTCGGCAGCCCGGGGTTTGCCAGTTTGGATCCCAGTGCAGACACGGCACCATTTGGCACGCCATACTGTGGCAGGCGTCCCACATATAAAGTGGAGGAAGATGGGCATGGATGTTAGCTCAGGGTCAGTCTTCCTCAGCAAAAAGACGAGGATTGGCAGCAGATGTTAGCTCAGGGCTAATCTTCCTCAAAAAAATAAAAATAATAAATAAATAAATAAAACATGTTTAAATTTAAAAAAAAAAGAAAAAAAGTATGAGAATCATATTCCTAGAGACTTTTGAAAGCTCTCTGTTCAATGACACAATATTGGCCTGTATGTTCCAATGCACCGGAACACATACTGGAATATAATTTACGCCTAATTTGATGCAGATTGAAAAAACTCTCAAGATTGTTTTTCCAATCTTAAATTGGATTACATATATTTTCAAAATTGCTACTAAACTTACTACAAAATGACTATTAAAATTTTGCATGCAATATTTTATAAATTTTATGTGAAATATTCCTCATTCACACAAAATAGAATGTTAGAGGTCCAGCATGGAGAGAGAATTTGTTCTTTAGTTGGTCTGGAGAATTGATCATTTTAATTTAAAATGTAGGCTAAGTTAGCATTGTATTCAGGGACTGAGGATACAATGTAATCCACTGAATGCTGTCCTAGAGTCAAGATAGAGCAACTGAGCTGGCAGAGCCTTTGGAATCATAAAATTAACTTCTCCTGTTCTGGATTTGCGCTCAGTATGCTTCAGATTATAATGTGTTTTTCCTTGTAGAACCAGCTCCATGGAGGGAAGGTACTGGTCTACAAATGAGAGCATCTAGTCTGCTTGGCAGGTTTCTTTCTCAATGTTAGTGACTAATCTGGCAATACGGCTTACTATTTTTTTAAACCTAAGTTTAAGTGTATTGTTTTTATCTTATGAAGAAAAGCAAGCTTTGAGAATAAAAAGTTAGGGTTTTAAGACAAAGATTATGCATTACAAGTCCAATAAGTAGTACATAAACTTCAGACAAAAAAATTAAGAACCCAAAATCTCTGTATGTCACTTCCTATCAACCAAAGCTTGTTATGGATGAGTGTCAATGTCAACATTATTCTGAAAATATATCAGCAAAGTTTTTCAAATAGAAGGAAAGATAAGAAAGGCAATGTCAACATTATTCTGAAAATATATCAGCGAAGTTTTTCAAATAGAAAAGAAAAGGTAAGAAAAGCAAGGAAAAAACCTCAGAACTTTCAATAGTATTTTGCTCTCTCACCATCACTAGAACTTTCTCTTAGGGTATCAGTATTACAATGACATGTCACAGTGGTCATTCGCTACCTCCATCAGTGTCTCCTCTGGCAGTTCCGGGGCTTCAAAGGTGATGAGCCCCTCTAGGCTAGGGGGTGAAGCACCATAAGGCATGTATCTCAGGCTGGGAGCTATCTCTGCTCCTGGAGGGGAAGACCCTGGGCATGGCCCAGGCGGGGAACCCACACACACACGGCCACTTGCAGAGCACAGGGAACCTCCGGAGCTGCTGGAGCCCACTGCAAGGAAACAGGACAGGCAGCACCATGCCCGGGTGAGTGCACAGAGTTAAGGACTTTGGTGCCCACTCCTACTATCAAAGAAACAAAGGAAATGTTCAAAGAACAGTCACTGACCCCCATTTGAGCATATGGACAGGTTTTATTTTTCCATGTTCACTTTTATTTCTTTCTATATGTTTATTTTATAGACATCATAGCTAGTTTTAAATATTCTGTTTTAAACGAATTTATAGCATATGTTTCTCCCCATTGCTTCACAGTATTCATAATTATAAAATTCAACGGATGCCTAGTAGTTCACTAAATTTATACATGTAATGTTTATCTGGAGGCATGTATACTATTTCTGATTTTTTATATCAGAAATAATACTGTAATGAAATCCAAAGTTTTCCTTTGTTTGAATGATCTGTGATAAATACTCCAAGTGGTATCATAAACGGGAATGGGATTACCGTAGATTAAACATTATACACATTGTCATAGGTCTTTGTGAGAGCCGCTACGCCACTTTCTAAAGTAGCCATGAGTAAGCACACAGGTCTCACGAACCTCCACAACACTGGGCATTATATATATTTAATGATAGCTTAGTTAACAGGTATAAAATGTTACTTGCTTAAAACGGTATTTTCTTATTAATACTTTTAATAATCTTAAAAACAAGATTATTAGCTCTACTTCCTGTCTTATTATCTATTTATACTCTTTACTTATTAATCTACACATACCTTGATTAATGACTTATTTAGCATAAGAGAATTTAAAGGACACAAGCTACAATATATAAGATGATGTCGAATTAGACTTATTTCAAGTCTAATCTAAATACTTTCTTAATTTTTGGTGTTAGAAACCTACTTATAGAGTATGGATGATAAAATCAATCTATTAGCCTGTCTAAATATATACAGGATTAAGTGCAAAGACTGAAACCCAAAGTACAAAAAAAGTTAAAACTTAGGTTTCTTATAAAACAAAACAAAGATAAATAACCACCTACCATTTTCAAAAAATTTACTGGCTGTGCACACCATATATGCATAGCTACTTCATCATGGAGAAGTCACATTGACATTATAATGCTATAATATTATACATTATTATAAATATATAATGTAGTACTTTTATAAAGTTTTTTTCACCCACAAATATTGCCTCATTTACTCCTTATAACCCATTAAGGTAAAGAAAATAGTCACTTCCACATCATTGGTAAAGAAACTGAAATCCAGAGAGGTTAAGTAACTCGTCTAAGTTACATCAAGCCATTATCAGAACGCTACACTCCAAACACTAGCCAAAGGCTGTCATAAGACAATTTCTTACCTGACGTTGTTCTAGTTCGAAGGACCATGTGGGTACAAGTTGGGGCAGTGGCACTGTGTGGAGGAGATCCTACAGTGAAGAGGACAGCCCTGGAACTTGCTGCTGTTCCTACAGGAGGTGACAGTACAACACCACAGGCTCCTGCAGGGGCTGCAACAAAAAGTTCACAAAATGCTTCATTACTTTGATAGTGCTTATATGTGAGGGTGGGATTATATGGAGACCTTCACTTTTATATTAGGGTTGGTTTCTTTTTTTTACAATAAGCATTTATTACTCTTAAAAATCAGAAAATTCAACACAGATCTCCATAAAAAATATTTTATAGTACTCTCTTCATAGTTGTGAACCTTCTTGACACCAAAGCCTAGTACTTAGAGTTATTTCTGTATACTCCTAAAATACACAAACTGCAGTCACATCTGTTGAGGATAATTTGAAAAAGTGGAAACCAAGAACTGGGAATAAAAATGTGAGGTAAAGCTGAAGGGAGATGAGCAGTTACCACGGCAATAGAGCTTTAGAAAGAGTCCAGTACACACACTCCTTCGAATTGCACTCTATATCTATCAGGAAGAAAAGGAGGTGGGAAAAACGTCACAGGGGCCCAACAGGCTGAGGCTGGGCAGGATGAAGAGAATGTGAAAACCCCCATCTACCCCTCCAGGTTGAATCAATAAAAGCTGTCCAAAGCTTTTTCACATCAAGCATCTGAAAAACATTCCATTTCTGAGACTACAGAATGGAGGTAGGAGTTAATAACACAAACCATAAATTTAAAAGAAGAGCCACTGAATCAGATATAGAAAAAATTGCCTCTCAGTGTCCATGTTATCTGCAACAGAGTATAACAAACTCAAAGCATCTAATTAACAGCAGAAGAGAGAGTTCATAAAAAAATCTTCTAGGGAGCAAGGGAACAGTAAGTGGGAATTAATTAAATAGTACCCATTGTTACACAAGATGTATAAAGTGACACAGATATTCTCTTTATTTAATGTAATATCTTTATGATTTTACTTTAGTATTAGCATAAAAGTATAGCATTAGTAAAAGTAGTAAAAGTATTAGTAAAGTACTAGTAAAATTATTAGCATAAAAGTATTTAAAAATGTTCATGGGTATATTTTAAGAGACAATGACTCTATTTTTTCCCTACGGTCTTAAATGTTTTTCTTACTATCAACAGTTTTTATTTTCAGAAACTGAAACTTCAAGATTAGAAAGAGAAATTTGTAATTTCAAATGATGATGATAAAGTTCATGAGGAAAACAGAAAGGAAAAAGACAATAAAAGTAATCAAAGATGTACTTTATGCCTTAACATTCTTTAAGAAAAACACCTGGTTTCACATCCATGAACTTGGCTTTAAATTATAACACATATTCACATAGAATTTATAAGCTCTAAAAAATTTAAATTTACTTCTAAAGGAGAATGAGACGTAATACGGTCATTTAGGCAAGCTGTTTTGAAAAATTATCCCAATTCCTAGTAACTTAGTGACTTTTGGTAAAAGGTACATGGAAGAAGAATGACTTCCAGAATAGCAGTGTGAGGTATGGGGAGCACTGCAGACCTGCTCCCCAGTGAAACAACCATAACTGGTGACAATTATTTTTTAAAAAAACATTTAAAGTCTCTGGAAATTGTCCTGAGGCCATACAGGAAATGAAACATTTATTCAAGAATATCTACTACATCTCACTAAGAACTGTAGGTGGAAGTTCTAACCTAAGCCAGCAGATCAAATACTAGGGCTCTTGTTGCTCTCATACCAGTTCACTTGTCTGGCAGAGGTTCCATGCCAGTAGAGACAAGCCATGAAGACCAGAGGCTTCCAACCTATCCAGCACCTAGCTCACAAAGCAGGGGTGTCACTCTAAGAAAAATGGGCCACTATTCTCATGCCCAGCTCTAGCTTAACAGTGCACAGGATTTCCCCAGGGGGTGGAGGAGGCAGAGAACAGAGAATTCTAAAACTCCCTCCAAGGCAACTGACCTTATTTGAAGCAGATCATGGGGAAGTTCACGCCTAAGGACATTGTCAAAAACAATGAAGATTTTGGTGGTAAGCAAGTAAGAGGAGGCTGTTAGTTCCAAGAGAGCAACAAGCTACAAAGAGACCATCTAGAAGTTTAAAAGAGAGAACCAGGGAAAGAGACAGCTAAGAAGAGCCCTACTATGTGCACAGATCAATGGAAAATTGAAAGCCCAGAAATAAAACCACACATCTATGGACAGCTTATCTTTGACAAAGGAGCTGAGGGCATACAATGGAGAAAAGAAAGTCTTTTCAAAAATGGTGCTGGGAAAACCGGAAAGCCACATGTAAAAGAATGAAGATTGACCATTCTTTTTCACTATTCACCAAAATAAACTCAAAATGGATCAAAGACCTAAAGGTGAGACCTGAAACCATAAGGCTTCTGGAATAGAGCTTTACAGGAGTACTGCATTTACATTTCACTGTAAATCTGAAGTACATTATGATAACTTAATATGTATATTGTAAGCAAGCAGCAAGCAAATAACTTTAAAAAATTAAAAACATCATTAAAGGAACAAAGAGTTACACTAGAAAATATTCACTCAATGCAAAAGTAGTAAAGGAAGAATGGAGAAACAAAAAAGACAACATATATAGAAAACAAAAAGTAAAATGCACATATAAATCCAACTATATCAATAATAACATTAAATGTGAACAGATTAAACAATTCAATCAAAAGGTAGAGATTGTTAGACTAGATTAAATAAACAAGACCCAACCATATGCCTTGTACAGAAGACATACTTTAGATTAAAAAATACAAATAGGTTGGGCCAGCCCCAGAGGCCTAGTGGTCAAGTTCAGAGCACTCTGCTTCAGCAGCCTGGGTTCAGTTTCCAGGTTTGGACCTACACTCCCCTGTTAGGAGCCATGGTGTGCTGGTGGACCACATACTAAAAAATAGAGGAAGACTGGCACAGATGTTAGCTCAGGGTGAATCTTCCTCACCAAAAAAAGAAAGGAGATTGAAAAAAAAGGATGGGAAATGATAGATGATGCAAATAGCTACCATAAGAAAGCTATAGAGGTTATATTAATATCAGACAAAATAGACTTTAAAACAAAAATTTGTTACTATAAATAAGGAACATTTTATAATTTTAAAAGTATCATTTCATCAGAAAGATATAATAATTATAACTATATAAGTACCTAACAACAAAATCCCAAAATGCATGAAGCAAAAGGACAGACTGAAAGCAGTAATAGACAATTCAACAATAATAGCTGAAGAATTCAATTCCCTACTTTCAATAATGATAGAACAAGTAAGCAGAATACTATCAAGGAAATATAAACCAACTAGACCTAAGAGACATCTATAGAACACTATATCAAACTGCACCAGAATACATTCTTCTCAAGCACAGTAAGACCATATTTTAGGCCACAAAACAATCCTTAATACATTTTAAATTACTGAAATTCAGCAAAGTATGTTCTCTAACCAAAAGAGAATAAAATTAAAATCAATAACAGAAGGACATTCAGTGGACTCACAATTATGTGGAAATCAAACAACACACTCCCAAATAACCAGTGGTCAAAGACAAAATCACAAAGGAAATTAGAAAATAAAGATAAATGAAAATGACAACACAATGTACCAAAACTTATGGCATGTAGATAAGCAGTGCTTAGAGGGAAATCTATAGCTTTAAATGCATCTATTAAAAAAGAAGAAATATGTCAAATCAGGAAACTAACCTACCTTAACAAACTGGAAAAAGAAGAGCAAGCAGCAGGAAGGGAATAATGAATGAAATAGAGAATAGGAAAAGTAGAGAAAAATCAACAAAATCAAAAGTTGGTTCCCTGAAAAGAACAAAATTCACAAGCCTTTAGCTAGACTGACTAAGGAAAAAGAAAAGACTCAAATATTAAAATCAGAAATGGGAGGGCTGGCCCCATGGCTGAGCTTTGGTTAAGTTCGTGCACTCCGCTTCGGCAGCCCAGGATTTTGCTGGTTCATATCCTGGGTGTGGACATGGCACCACTCATCAAGCCATGCTGAGGCAGTGTCCCACATAGCACAACCAGAAGGATCTACAACTAGAATATACAACTATGTACTGGGGGGCTTTGGGGAGAAGAACAAGAAGAAAAAGAAAGACTGGCAACGCATGTTAGCTCAGGTGCCAATCTTTAAAAAAAAAAGAAAAGAAAAAAGAAATGAAAGAGTGGATATCACCACTGAATTTAGAGAAAGAAAAAGGAGTTTAAGGGAATGCTATGAACAGCTAAATGCCAACAAATGAGATAACTTTGATGAAATTGACTCAAGAAGAATTTAAAAATCTGAATAGATCTGTAACAAGAGAGTAAACTAGTAATCAAAACCTTCTCACAAAAAAAAGCTCAGGCTCAGACAGCTTGAAAGGTCAATTCTACCAAACATTTAGACAATACCAATTCTTCACAAACTCTTCCAAAAATCTGAAGAAGCGTGAACACTTCTCAGTTCACTCTATGAGGCCAGTCTTACCAAGATATCAAAACCAGACAAAGACATCACAAGAAAACTATAGACTAATAACTCTCATGACTATAGATGCAAACATCTCCCAGAAATATTAGCAATCTGATTCTGGCAACATATAAAAAGGATTATACAAAATAAGCAAATGAGATTCATCCCTTGACTGCAAAGTTAAACACGCAAAAATCAATCAATGTAACAAGTAACACTCAATACACTAGGAATAGAAGTGAATTTCCTGACCTAATAAAGAGCATCTATGAAAAACCTACAACTAACATCATACTTAACAGTCAAAGATTGAATGCTTCCCCCTAAGATCAGGAACAAGAAAAGGATGCCTGCTCTCACCTCTTCTATTCAACATTGTATCAAAGGTTCTAGCCAGGGTAACTGAGTGGAAAAAAAGAAATAAAAAGCATCAGATTGGAAAGAAAGAACTAAAACCACCTCTATTCACAGATGGCATGATCTTGTATATAGAAAATCCTAAGTAATCCACTAAAAAACTATTTGAACTAATAAACAAAATCAGCAAGGTTGCATGGTACAAGATCAATATATAAAAATCAATTGTATTTCTTATACCCCGGCAATAAACAATCTGAAAATGACATTAAGAAAACAATTCCCTTTAAAATAGCATCAAAAATAATGAAATACTTAGAAATAAATTTAATAAAAGAAGTGGAAAACTTGTATTCGGAAAAACTAGGAAAGAGTGAAAATCTAAATAAATGGAAAGAAATCTCATGTTTATAGATCAGGAGATTTAATAAGATGGCAACACTCCCCAAATTGATCTATGGATTTAATGAAATACCAAAATCATAACTGATCTGCTGAGACTGACAAGATGAATGCTAAAATTCATAATGGAAATTTAAGAACCCAGAATAACCAAAACAATCTTGTAAAAGAACAAAAGTGGAGGACTCCCATTTCTTGGTTTCAAATCTTACTAAAAAGCTACAATAATCAAGGCAGTATGGTACCAGCATAAAAACAGACATATAGATCAATGAAATAGAATTAAGAGTCCAGAAATAAACATATTATGGTCAACTGATTTTTTTACAAGACTGGCAAAAAAATTCAATAGGGGAAAGAATAGTCTTTTCAATAAATGGTATTGGGACAACTGAACATCCACACACAAAAGAATGAAGTTGGACCCCTACATTGCATCATCCACAAGAATTCATCAAAGCAGATCACAGAACTAAATGTAAGAGCTAAGCTATAACACACTTAGAAGAAAATATAGTTAGGTTCAGATGTTATTTAAACAAGGCTATCTAGGGAAACTCAAAGAGAACAAGGGGAGACAAAAACAAGGACACCAGAGAAAAGGTTAGCCTCTGACACCTACAGCTACAGTAAACACTAAAAACAGCCTCTTAGCCAGATAAAAAAACTCACAGTATTTAACTCAATTTCTTTTATCCAGTGCATCCTGTCTAGCTTTCAACAAAAAATTAAAAACCAAGCTAAAAATAATTTGAAGAGACAGAGCAGGCATCACAACCAGACTAAAATATAACACAGATATTGAAATTATCCAACCATAAATTTAAAATAACTATGATTAATAAGCTAAGGGCTCTAATGGAAAAAGCAAACAATGTGTAAGAGCAGACGGGTAACACAAGCAGAGAGATGGAAACTCTAAGAAAGAATCAAAAGGGAATACTATAAATCAAAACCACTGAAACAGAAATGAACAATGCATTTAATGAGCTCATTGGTAGACCGGATATGGGTTGAGAAGAGAATTACTTAGTTTGAAGATATGTCAATAGGAACTTCCAAAACTGAAAAGCAAAGAGAAAGAAGAATTAAAAAACAACAAAAACAGAATATCCAAGAACTGTGGAACACTTACCTTATACAAAGGTATAACATATGCATAATGGGAATATCAGAAGGAGAAGAAAGAGAGGAACAGAAGAAATAATTGAAGTAGTAATAACCGAGAATTTTCCAAAATTAATGACAGAACCAAACCACAGATCCAGGAAGCTCAGAAAACACCAAGCAGGAAGAATACCAAAAATTCTACACCTAGCTATATTCAAACTGCAGAGAATCAAAGACAAAAAAAATCTTGAAAGAAGCCAAAGAAAAAAACATCCCACCTCTAGAGAAATAAGAGTAAGAATTACATCAGACCTCTTCAGAAACCATGCAAGTAAGAAGACAGTGGAGTAAAACAGTAAGTCCTACAGTATTCCCTTTGGATTAGAAACCATGTTCAATAAGATATTTGCTGTTCCAGATATTTCCTTCTTTGGACGTTCACAGGAGAGTCAATTAAAAAATTATAGAGAAAACAAGAACCGAGAGATTACGATAATGACTCTCAAATTTAAGTGTACATAATAGTCATGTGGGAACTTTGTTAAAAATATAGATTCCTAGAATCCATTCCCAAAAAATTTTATTAAGTCTGAGCTAGTGTCTGGAATCTGCTCTTTGTTTTTATTTTCTGACAAGCAGTCCAAGTAATCTAGATGTTAGTCTTCTATGGGCACCTAACAGTCCCTGGAACAACTATGAAAGGGCCACAGATCACAGTGACCTATGGTTCCTTATGGGATCTACTTGCTATATAAGAAATGCTCAAGAGCATGTGTATTTAAGCTAACCAGTATTATCCTACTGATAAAAAACAATCTCGATCAGAATTCCTTCTAACTCACAAGCTGAACCAGCCCTTGATTATCAACATACTGAACCAACCCTCGTCTTGATGGGCTACTGAGAAAGAAGATGAAAATACAGGGACTAGGTGAAGAAATCTGGGTCAGCTGGTTCATGAACAGTCAAAAGAGCAGATAGGTAGAATCATTACGCTCTGCCCCCTTCCCCTCGGCCAAGGACGTCCATGTCCTAACCCCTGGAACCTGAGAATAGGCTATTCTGCATGACAAAAGGGAATTAAAGTTGCAGACGGAACTAGGGCTGCTAATCACCTGATTTTAAAATAAAGAAATTATCCTGGATTACCCAGCAGGTCCAATGTAATCACAAGCGTCCTTTAAATGTACAATAGAGAGGAGGAAGGTCAGAGTCTAGACTGCTTCATTCCTGGTTTTCAAGATGGAAGGGGACCATGAGTCAAGGAATGAGGCAGACTCTAGAAGGTGGAAAAGGCAAGGAAATACATTCTCCTCTAAAGCCTCCAGAAAGAATGCAATGCTGTCACACCTTGGTTTTAGCCCAGTGAGACCCATTTGAGACTTCTGATCTGCAGAACTGCAAGATAACACATTTGTCTTGTTTTAAAGCACCACGTTCGTGGTCATTTGTTACAGCAGCAATAGGAAACTAACACACATGCTAACGAACTACCTGCCTAAAAAGAAACCAGATTTTTCTTACCTATATCCATTGGTCGTTCTGTATTTAAACTATCCGTGCTCCCTTGATGTCCACCTAAAGGCGTCTTTACTTGTTGATCTGATAATTTCCCAGTACTGACAGATCTAAAAAGAAGAGTGATGTTAATAATAGAAAAGTATACTTTAAAAAAATCCAGACATTTAAATAATAAGGGTGATTTAAGCCAAGTCATAAAAGGGTTAATGGGAAGTCAGAGAATAAGGAGACAAAAATAGATACCAAACAATTCAAAGTAGAGATAAACTTCAATAACCAAAATAAACAAAAGGCAGAAATAGAATGTTCAGGAAATTCAGGAAGAGCTCTTTATTTACAGAGTTACAGGAAGCATCTATGGTTTTCAGAGATTCTAAATGTATACAGTTCATATCGTTAACCATGTGGCATAAACCAGCTACTAGGCTAATTTGGTCTGGCTGTTTTTGTAATAAAAACATATGTACTGTCACAGTTTTCGTGTTTAAGGCTGGAAGGAACTGGCATCTTTTACCTGCCAAACACTGCCTTGTTCTGCTGCTCAGGCTTCTGCCTCTCACTTCCTTGCACTAAGAGACAATGAGAGCATTCCCGCGGGTCATTCTCATCTTTAGATTGCTCTTCAGAAGGCCCATGACGAGTAACCAAGGCTAGCAGGTTGGAAGATGCTTGCGTTTTAGGGATTTTGAAAGGAGCCGTGGTCTAAAGAAACATGTAAGCTAGTTATTATGATGTAAGCAGCACTCAGAATTGTCAGGCCACGTGGCACAGTAGTCAGAAGCATAGACTTCAGAGTCCATCAGACCTGGATTCAAATACCGGCTCTTCTACTTGCAACCTCTGTAACCTTGGACAGTGCATTTATACTCTCTGAGCCTCAATTTCCTTTTTTCAGGATTAAATGGGATAACGAATATAAAGCATTCGGCAAGTAAAGGACTTACACTGTGCCTGGAGCATACCAAGTGGTCATTTGTTACAGCAGCAACAGGAAACTAATGCACATGCTAACAAATTGCCTGCTAAAAAGAAACCAGATTTTCCATACCTATATCCATAAGTCAATCTGAATTTAAACTGTCTGTGCTACCCTGATGTCCGCCTAAAGATGTCTTCATAACTAAATTGTAGCTATTCTCATCATGGATCCTTTCCATAAGGTACTTACTATACCAGTTCATGAGCTACTGTCAAGCGTTCAGCTGCACTACTCCAGGGTATTACTGCCTCTGCATCCATTTTTTGTGGCCAAGCAGCCTGCAGGGACCTTAAGCTGACACTAGCCCTCATGAAAGCACATGCCCTAGATAGCAGCCCCCACAGCAAAACTAAGTTCCGGATATGACTTCCCCAACAGCCCTGGTGACTGACAGACTCCTCCAGCTCTCAGGGCCTTCCCCCTGTGCCTTTAGATATGATCCCTGTGGAGCTTACCAGAACTCCACTCTTTCAGTTTGAATTGAACAATCTGGCCTTAGCTCAGGAACCCCAAAGCACTCCACCCACGGACCCTAAAAACAGCATGTGCCCCAGGTCCTGTCTCTCTGTCTGAGCTCTGCCTTGACATCCCTGTGTGGCGCCTTGAAGCATGCGGGTACTTCCTCCAGGACATGTGAGTAATAGACTTCTCTGTTTCAACTTGTCCTGTGGTCTGTTGTTGAACCTCTGCTCACCATCCAGCACCCTGCGTTCCACTTAACAAATATTAATTTAACAAAGTTATTACACCTACAAAAGAGTTTAATAAACACACCTTAGTAGGAGAGCCAATAATTGTTGGTAATGGAGTTTTAAAGAACCAGTCAGAACTCCGCGGAGAGGACCCCATGTGCTTGGTGGGAGAGGTCCCAAGGCTGCCAGGCCGACTGGGCTGAGGTGAGTAGCTGTACCCAGCCCCGGCATGGGATGGGCACACGGGGTCAGAGTGCTGCTTTCTAAGCTTCTGCTTGTTCTGGTAGATGTCAGTGAGGGTGGGGGCGCTCTGTAGTCTAGCACCCAACAGGAGAGGCTGTGGGGACTGAGCCTGTGGCACTGGAGAACCTACAAGAAAATGGATGCCATGTCATCCCAGAGTGAAGAAGTACCGGGCGAAAATTTAAGAATTAGGAAGACAATTCTTAAAATGAGAATTCTAATGAACATCTTGTTTTTCATGAGATATTCTACAAGTTGTTTACTTGGCAATAGACTATTTGTTGGCATCCTTTACAAAACAGTGACAAGTCACTGTTGTTGGCATTCTCAAGAGACAGAAGTTGATGATATACGGTATACTATCTGTTTTTATCAGCAGCTATCAAATAACTCAGATTAATGCAAGGTCTATTTGCCACCAAAGACAACTATACAGTAAATGGCTAAAGTTAATGAAAACAATAAAAATCTGTGCTGAACAAGATGATTTCTACTCTTTATATGAAAACATACTTGGGTATATCAATGTAATCATTCTCACAACAACTAAAAGAACTTTCCAAACTAACCCAGAATGACCCCTCTTCAAAATATATATATAATGTAAGAAAGAAAATTAGAAAGATAATACACCTTTCCTGGATTTTATTTATATATCTAAAAATAACAAGCATTTTAATAAATTTATGTCAACTTCATTAACGAAATTCATTTAAAACCTGAAGTATCCATATTCTCTACAAAGGAAACACTTGTCCAACCACAGATATTCTTGCCTCTTAAGGGGACACTATATCAAGAGCCTGGGAGACAGGGTCTTGATACGGTGAACAGTTGGCAACTAAGGGAATTCTCCCACACAAACCTTGTTGCCAACTTAAGGTCCACGAAGCCCTGAGCTCCAGTGACAAATTCTTTGGAGCTTCTTGCAAGCCAGACTACCACCAATAATGTTAAGGACATACAAATCTTCTTAGTGACCTATAACCATCAGCCTTCCAAAAGCAGCACCAATGAGAGCTTTTGCTACCAATCACTCCTGGCTTAATCTCATCCTAAATCTGGTATTTAAGTTTTCAGAACTGGGTTCTGCCACACTTATATATATATGTATATGTATATATTTGTGTGTGTCTGTGTGTGTGTATATATATATGTATACGTATATGTGTGCGTGTGTGTATATATACACACACAAATGAAATTAGTGGCATACACACACAAATGAAATTAGTGGCAAAATGCTATGATCTGGAGAAAGTTATCTAAGCTTCATTTTTAAGGAAACACAAAATATGAAAAACTAAACTTAGGAAAGAGTGCTTTTATAAAGTAACACAGGATTCCTTTAACTAGCCAACTCCTCAAATGCACATACACTAAGATTTGACTTATAAAAGTATGAATTACACATATCTTTTCAGATTTATACACATTATATAATAAAGTAAATATATTTCTTTTTTATCTGATGCTAACTGGCAGTTCTTATCAAGAATAGTATTAATCAAAGTAATGAAATCTCATTTTCTAGATTGATTTTTATTATCTGTGTCAATGACCAAACTTTAGCTAAGTTACTTAATTCTTAAGACCTACTTTCATAAAAGAATCATATATCCAAAAGGAGATATCTGATTGGCTATATGAAATGCTAAAATATATTAGACCAAGATTCTAAAAAACAATAGAGAAAATATTTCATATCATTCTGTTCTTTTGATGAGTCTAGAAAAACTTAACTCAAATCCACTTATAACAGGATTAAAAATATTAACATACCAAATGCATCTCCTACCTGACGAGTTTCTACTCCTGGATTCATGGCCCTGAGGATGCCCACAGCAACACTGACTCAACTGCTCAGGAATGGTACCAACTATGAAGAGGGAAATGGGGAAAGGAAGGAGAAAAGATTCAAATCCAATAAAAGATGGAAACAGGCAACACATACACAAAATTGCATAGTACATTATAGTTTAAAAAATCTAATTAGCAAAGATCTAGTTCAGCTAACACTTACCGAGCAACCAATGTGCTGGGTGCTGGGCACACTAAGATCAAAAGTATCGCACAATCTGCCTTCAAACAAGAGTAACTGGAAAGAAAGCCATGTAAACAAATCGATGCCTGTAACAGGTATGTCTTTAAGACAGAGAAGTACAAAGAGTTTGCACAAAGTGTTTGGGGCTTGTGGAGCCGCAGGGGCACAGCTGACTGACAGCCCTGCTGCTGTCCCTCTGGATCCACACGCTCCTGCTGAGGTGTGCTCCCAAGGGCTGCTCCTAGCTGATGACTGTGTGTGGACGATGCACTAACTCAGGCTGCTTCGAGCAGGACAACTTAGCGCTTGGGAACACTCCTTCAGCCTTGCTAAAACCTTCTGGAACTCACTATAGTCAAGACTCCTCTGGCCCACTCCTCCTTCCTTCCCCTGTCTCTTATAGGGTCAGACTTGCATGGAGGTCTGAAGTGACTCGCTGCCGACTCCCGTTTCCTCCTTTTTATTCATCACAGGTGTCTCCCCAATCACCCTCTTGCACATCTTCTTTGCATCTACCTCTGAGAACCCAAACTAACAAGAGGGAGAGAGTTGGGAAGGCTTCAAGGAGTTTAAGCAGACAGGAGACACATGTCTACAAAAAAGAAGAGGCACTGACCAAGTGGTTGGGCAGGCAGGCAACAATGAGATCCTGAGGAAGGGCCTTCTCCTTGAGTGCAAGGATAAGGACCTTGTCTCTGGAGACCTTGGAGAGCCTCAGGGGCTGCTGGGGGTTGAGGGAGGGTCAAGATTTTATTGGAAGTAGTTTGTTCAGCTAAAAATAGCTTCAAAATCATTGCAACAGGTGAGGTGGTAATATAAACTTTTTTTAAAACACTATCATTGTGATTTTTCTTTTTTTTTTCAATCAAGGCTCCTGGCCACTACTTCAATCCTTCCTCCTCTGCCTCCCTCCTGAGATTTCTTCCCATTCCCTTTTAGTCCTACGCCAGCAGTTTTGACTGAGGATAGGGGTCCGCTCCTTCGGAAGTAAATATATGTATATAATTTTTTTTTTCCCCCAATTTTGAGATCTGCCACCACTGGGCCTTCTCTGTGCCCCCTGTTCTTCCCCAGCACACCAATGCTGTTCCTCACAGGTGCTGCAATCCAGTTGCTTTGGCCTTTCTTACATGTATTCTGACACTGGAGCATTTTCTTTGTCTTTTTGTTTCACTAAACATGTGGTTTGAGGTTTGTTTTTCCATTTGGCTGGGTTTTTGTTGTTGCTGTGGTTTTATGGTTTGCGTTTGTTTTAGCATTCTCCTTGTTGCTGTATATGGTATGGGGAGAGGTGGGAGCATCTGTAATGAAGCTGCCACCACATGCCTCCTGGACCTGAAAGGCCTCTGGTGAATGTACCCAGTGGTGTTATGTACACTATTGTCTTCTGATCCTCATAAATCTGAGTGCCATGCAGGGTAGGCATTTTATGTTCTTTAACCTAGCATTTCTGATTTTGTGTTTGAAGTCCAAACCCAACGGAGACGCTTTTTAGCCATAAAATCTATTTACATTATTTTATTTCCATTAGAGGTCCTAACAAATTTCTATAGCGATTCTTAAGAGGGAGTTAGCAAGGTAGAGTTGGAGGGGTGGAAATGGCTCCCAAGCAGCTGAGACTCACTGCCATCCTGAGCCAAAGTTCCTAAAGAGAACGCCATATCAGATTTGTCATAGTGAAAAAAGGTTGAAAACAACCGCTTTAAACTCTCCTTACCCAAAGGGGATGGTGAGTAAGGCCTGGAAGACCCAGTAGAGAGTCTTCGTCCAACTGTCTGTACTGTGTCTGCCGGTGCCGGGGAGCAGGATCCCAGCCGGAGGAAGCCCATCGGGCTGGTGTTAGACCTTCGTACCACCGTAGATCTGAAAAGAAAAAGAAAATTATTCCCTCTTTGACAGGTTCTAGAACTCTCTATTTATTTCTGTCTTTAAAAAAAAATTTCCAAATAACATGCCATGGAGTAGATTTTTAAAAAATATGTAACATAGTCATGTGGAACAACAACAACAAAATGAATGAAAATATATAGAGTGAAGTCTCCCTTCCCATCCTTGTATCCTACCTGCCTAATTCCCAACACTTCTTCAATCCTACTCAAAGGGTTACCACCATTTTACCATTTTTAGTTTCTAATGTATCCTTCGAGAGCTCCTTAATTCAGATAGACCAAACAAACTGAATACATAATCTTATTTTCATCTTGTTTTAACAAAGGTAATATATACCATACCAACTACTTTCCATTTTGTTGGTCTTGGGTCCTCTTTATAGTCTTAAAATTACTGAAGATTCCTGAGGGTTTTTGCGTATGCCATGTGGTAGCAGTATCCCACACACAAGAACTAGAAGGACTTACAACAGACATACAACATGTGCTGGGGCTTTGGGGAGAAAAGGAAAAAATAAAGAGGAAGATTGGCAACAGATGTTAGCTGAGGACCAATCTTAAAATATATACATATATATCACCACCAATCTTAACAGAAATGGCTGTCAAGAGGTAACCGAAGCTATCAAGATCACAGTAGTGAATATAAGTTTTCCAAAATTCTAAATTTTGCTCAAGACAAGAGCTCAAATTTTATGTCACTATAGTTTTCTATGAAGTGACAGACTGATTTAGTTCATCTTCAGCAAAATGGCTGCTAAATACCCATAACCATAGTTTGTCAGTTGTTAAGTAAAAATGGTATTCCATGAAAAAAGTGGCTAGTTTAGCTTGCAATAAAACAATCATACAAGTGCTTTTCCTTAAGAGAACTCCTTCAACGTGCAGCAAAAGTGCTTTATGCCTACACTCCACTCAAGGTCAAGATTTTCAAAGAAAAATAATAATTTTTATTGCTTCATTAAAGACAGTCCTTGGTCCTGCAAGTGTGTGGTGGTAAAGAATACAAAGACTAACAGTACAATTGGGTGCCACTCCCCTGACGCATTTTAAGGCATGAGCAGTTTTGCCATCATTGCTTTTGCACTCTCAGCGCAAATGTCAAGACAGTGAAAAAAGCAAACAGTACCTAGTATTATTATGAAAACAGTTTTGACCTCATGGACCCTCTGAAAGGGAGCCATAGACCACGCTTTGAGAACCACTGCTAATACACTGTTAAGCACTTCGCTTTTTTCATTTTATAATATACCCTGGAAATTCTTCTACCTCAGGACATGGAGAGCTTCTTTACTCTTTTGGAAGGTGTTCCATTGTCACAGACAGACCATAATAAATCAGTCCCTTACTAGTGGGAACTGGGCTTATTTCTCATCCTTTCCTATTAGAACAATTAACTTTATATGCATGCAATTTCATACACAGGCAAGGATGGTATATCTGTAGAATAAGTTACCAGAAGTTGAAATGCTGGGTCAAAAGATATATACATTAATAATTTTCATAGATATTGCCAAAATGCCCTTTGTAGAAGTTTTCTCAATTATATCCTACAAGATCATGAGGATCTTTTTCTATTCATTGAGCTATTCATTTGGTGGGCCCTATAATCTAAAATCTTATATCCTCCAATTCTGGAAAATTTTTTCTTGATTATTTCCTAGAAATTTTCTTCCTCAACATTTTACTTGTTCTCTCTGGAATGCCTATATTAATTAATCCTTGAAGAATTTTTTTCATTCATATTTTCCATCTTCTTTATTTGATTCACCTATTTCAGATACTTCCCCAACTTTGTCTTCCAACATTTATTTTATTTTTATTTTTTTTAAAAGATTTTATTTTTCCCTTTTTTCCCCCAAAGACCCCCAGTACATAGTTGTGTATTTTTAGTTGTGGGTCCTTCTAGTTGTGGCATGTGGGATGTCACCTCAGCATGGCCTGACGAGCAGTGCCATGTCCATGCCCAGGATTCGAACCAGCGAAACCCTAGGCCACCGAAGCAGAGCGCAGGGACTCAACCATGGGGCCAGCCCCCCCAACATTTATTTTTATTTATTTCAGTTACTATATTTTGTAATGTCCAAGAGGTGTTTTTTATTTTAATGGTTTTCAATAGCATTCTGTTTTCTGGGGGAGGTTTTTTGGTGAGGAATATTGGCCCTGAGCTAACATCTGTTGCCATTCTCCCTGTTTTTTTTTTTTTCCTCCTCAAAGCCCTGCTCCATAGTTGTAAGTCCTTCTAGTTCTTCTATATAGGATGCCGCCACAGCACAGCTTGATAAGCAGTGGCTAAGTTCGTGCCCAGGATCTGAACCAGCAAACCCCGGGCCACCAAAGTAAAGCACGTGAACTTAACCACTCGGCCACCAGGCCAGCCTCAGCATTCTGTTCTCATTTATGGACGCAGTCTCTAACCTATCTCCAAGGGTACTAATTTTTTAAATAAGTTTTATTTTCTTTGGATTTTTGCTATTTCCTCCAGATTCAGTTTTCCTGTTTTTTAGCCTTATGCCTCCATCCTTCCACTCTACCTGAGTTCTCTGAGATTTAAGTCTCTGAGGGTACAGTCACTCTCATCTTGTCAGAATCTCTGACTGCATGCACACTTATACCTGCCCTGATACACCAGGCATCCCTCTTCCAGAAATTTACTGAAATCTCTCATCCACTGAACACTTATTCTTATTTTACTTGTCTTTGTGGACTTATACCTTTGTCATTCCTTTACTACCTTAGTGTGGTTTCAGGATGTGGAAGAAATAAATAATATGGAAATAATCTGCTACAATTGGAGAGATTTCATTTTTTAACAATTTCTTCCTCTCTTCTTAAAAATAATTACATGTGTGGACAAATATATACATATCATGCTATGTTATCCAGCCAAGCTCAAATATCATTTAAATAAATGCATTACAAGTTTTTTTTATTATTCAATTTTGTACACCTCTACTATACACATATGTAAGAGACTAAGCCGACCATGGAAAGTAACAACAACAACATTGTTAAAAGAAAAGAAAAACAATTAAGAAAGGAAAAAATACTAGCTTACCTTGGAGAACCATGCAGATTTGTGCCAGAGCTGGCAGCAGATGTAAGATTCTGCTCGATGCGCTGATAATTCCTTATCTGAGTAGGAACTGGAATTGGTGCTGCTTCACTGTGAGGTGACACAGTAGGCTGACACTGCCTGCAACCATAATTTATTGAAAAAGGAAAGAAATCCAAGTAAGACCCTTTTTCTTTCATTTGACTCGTTGGTGATATTTAAAGAAAAAGACAGAAAAAGCCAAATGATCACTCTTGTATTTGAAAAGAAATGATCATCTTAAAATATATCTATAAAGCCAAAAAATCATACCTCTCATTTAAAGAACTCTTCTGGCATTCATATGCATATCAAGGACTAAGAATTGTAACAAGAAACTAGAAAAATATTTCTCTACAACAATAGGTCAGCAAAACTCAGTTTCCGCCCACAATCTGCTATTCGTTACTGTGTGAGAGAAAAAAATATTTCTAGGAAAATACGCTGGGTAAAAGAACAGGAAGTTCAAGAGCAAAGATGACTGGAATGTTTACAAAAGTTATGAATGCAGTAAACGTTCCCAAGGAACTCTGACTTTTATGAAGATTGAAAGATACATTGCGCAACTCTCGTAGCATATTACTGATCTGAGGTCCACATTTTGAAGTGTTAGTATTTGGTTTAATAGCCTCTTTCCTTGCTTTTCATAATTTCAGAAATAGTATATCCTTAGATGACTTCAATTCAATTTACAACATATCTTGAAAGATCAGGGACATTACTGCCCTTAAGAAAGATGACTCATTTCATTCTTCTGCCCTTCTATAATTCTAAAACAGCCACACAAATCTCCCACTCTTTCCCAATTACAATATTACAGATATAAACAAATTATATATTTACTTATCCAAACAAACAATATGATTATCTTCTAAAGCACCACTTTAGAACTTTTTGAACTATTAGAACTACCAGAGTATTTCTTTTTTTTCTTCTTCTCCTCCTCTCCATAGCCCCCCAGTGCATAGTTGCGTATTCTAGTTGTAGGTCCTTCTAGTTGTGCTATGTGGGACGCCGCCTCAGCATGCCCTGATGAGCAGTGCCATGTCCCACCCAGGATCCGAACCAACAAAACCCCGGGCCACCGAAGCAGCCCGGGCCAGCCCGTTTCATATTTAAATGAAAAGAAAATCTTAGCTGTAGCAGAGATGTTAGCTGCTTTCCCAATATTTATTCACCCACTGTTTCTTACTAACAGAACTCAAATTTTATGGAAGGTTAGTGATTCATCCAGTTAAATTATGATATATCCCAGACACCCTTGCAGCCATGAGTAGTCATATGTCTTTCTTTGTCAATGAGATCTAAGTGGAAGTCTTCTATTCATTCTTCCTCCTTCCTCCCACCTGGAACGTGGGTATGCCTGCTGGAGTTTCAACAGCTACCTTGGAACCACAAAGAAAAGGCCAAAAGAACTGGAGACACAATTTCCTTGAGCCACAGAAACAAAAGCAACAACTATTTATCTTGACTTCTCTTCATGCAAGAAAACTAAACCTTTAGTGTTCAACTACACTATGGTTAGCCACCCTGTTGTTTATAGCCAAGTGGAATTCGTCACTCATACACCATTTAGTGTGCTTCTATAAGCTCTCTATTTTTCCTTTAGGTAATTCCATTAAGTATCCTTTAAATACAATGATTTATGTTTTTAATATCTATAGATCTGATTATGAAGTTAATCTACAACCTGAAAACAAATCAAAACAAAACAACTTCTACTACTCAAAACTAAACAGCTTTACAAGACTTCGCTAACCAACTGAGGTACCTGCAACCCAGTGCACACACAGGCCCAACAACCTAAGTTCCTCAGTAACAGAACAACCAGCACAGCCATCAAATATCAGAATATGGATGAACAAATGCCATCTTTCACTGTCTCAACTTAATGAGTAAATAAAGAGTTGATGAAGCAAGTACATCTTGGAAATTTTTTTAACTTATACATTGTCAAGTTCTAATATTTTTCCTGTACTTGTTAATCAACACAGGGAAGTTAAGAAGTTGGACAAAGGTACTCTAAGAAGTAAACTTAGCAACCTCATAATTCAAAGCACCTCTCTCAAGGAATCCTAAGCAACCAGCTGGCTTCTCTAATGACTCTGGCTTCCCCATACACCCAGCGTATCAGATGAATAGCCACGGCAGGCGTCCTGTAAATGTTGTCTCAGAATCTCTGGACAGGACCTTCAAGCAGGCTTGCTCAGTCCAGAAAGTCTTCCCTGGACAAATTCCAAGAGCTCCAGCTTGCTAAGACCACTGCAGCCAATTCTCTGTCTAGCTTTATATTAACAGCGATATTTAACCATTACCCAACTCCCTAAGCCCAAGGTGAGGAAAAGGAAGGTCTATGTATGCCCTGAGTCTCCAGCATGTCCTCCTCACCTCCACTAGGTCCTGCAGTTCAGAGGATTCTCTGTGGAAAGTCATCTTTGCCCTGCATGTAAGACTAAGCATTTGCCCACGTCGTAACACAATCATACGTCGTTCTATCTATCTTCTCCCACAAATACAAAAGGACAACTAAAAGACTAGATTGCACGACAGCTTCTTCAAATTCACAATCTTTACAACAGGAGAGTCCCAATCATTCCCTCTGATTTAGGAAGACTCCATGAGACAACCCCAAGAGGTTAACAAGTGACTGGATGGCAGGACACAGCTGGAATGTAATACCAAGACGGAGAGTGAGAAGAGGGAAGGATCTATGCACACACGAGTTCCCAGGAAGCCCAATCCCTGCACCACGTGCTGAGCCACAGCTGTGAGCTCAAGCTCACAGGGCAGCACCAAGTGAGAGGGAGCAACAAAGACTGAAGGGCCTAGCCTAGTATACAGGCCCATGGCTGCAGATGGAAAGGTGACAGGTCCAGCAAGAAAGGGGTCAGCGTCTGTGAGAAGCCATCACAGAAGTAGGAATCCACTCAGAGAAGACACACCCCAATGCACCACAGACTGTGCACACAGTTGGCCTACATCAATGGCTGGTAACAATTAGTCTTCTAAATTCTGATAACCTAAAACTAAAAAAAAAAAGCAAACAACGAAGAAAAAGAAAAAATACATATATAGAAAAAGAAAAAAATTCTTTAAACATTAAAAAAATGCAATATCCTAACTCCTATGGCTGTGCCTACTTTCCGTCTGGGTGGACAAGGAATGGATATTACACTCCCTGCATGTACTGGAGACTGTCATATGGGTACTGAAAGAACTAGCACTAAGAAGAGTTTCTTTAGGTGAAAATGCACTTATCGGTGAAGGAAAGAAAAGTTAAAGAATTATACCATAGGAAGAGAAGCTGAGAAAGGAGCCAAAGACTACTCAAGAAGAAAACACAGCAGCAAATCAAAAGAAGTGAAAACATGGAAACATACAATTCCTATATTTAAAACACATCTGCAAAGAAAGGTAGCAAACAAGTCTGTACAGATGTGCTTATCCCCATGGTTCCTCAACCATGCACGAGGGACTCCAGGGGGCCCCTGCTGCTCAAACGGTGCCTGGAGGACATTAAACTGTCTAAGTAAACACACTGACACTTTGAAAACTACCACCACCAACTGAAACTAAAACTGCTGTTAAGTTGTTCAGGCTGAACTACGTAACCAATGGAACTGTTAGGTATTTCCATTAGCATAGAGGCATCACCAAACATTACTGAGACACTAAGAGAACTTCCGGCTTTAGACATTTTACTGATAAACGACCACATAGTTCCAAAATTCCTGGTCCAAAATTGGATTTTTTTCCATAGCATTTTATTGTTTTTCCTATAAAAAAAATTCCTTCAAAGTGCTAAAATGCATCGACACTGTTAAGGAGCAGTCCAGCAAGATCTGACAAGTCTTTGGCAAGCTTTCACAAGTAACCTGGTAGGCACGTACTATCCAGCTGACATTCAATGAAAGATCAGGAAACTAGGCAATAATGTCAAGAAGTATAACTTTCTAAACCTGTTTTAGAGACAGACAAAATGAAAACCTCAAGAGAGTTGGTACTAACTCGGGCATTTCACTATTAATATATCTAAGAAAAATAAAAGATTCATTTAAGTGTGGCTCACAATAGTGTCTAATTATCTTTGACACCACACTGTAAATTCACTCAAACTCTTAACCTAAGCAATGCTTTCCTGAAAAGGCAGACTAAATTTGTGCCCAGAAATGCCAAAGGAGCACAGGCCAAAAACTTGAGATCCTAAGACTTTAAGAGGTTTTTGTTAACATCAAACAACATGTACATATAGTTCCCTCAATATATGTTCCCTAACGGATGCTAGAAAGTAAAATTCTATATCCTGAGTCTTATTTTTCTAGTATATTCTTATAAGACTAGATTTAGTTTTCCAAGAAGATTTCTGATCTTTAGAAAAAAATTACTCATTTCAATATAATAAAACATTTCAAAGTAATTTCAATAAAAGTGAGGTAAATATACTACTAAAATTACAGGGTATATCATATGAAATGATAGCACTGGGATATGGAGATATGAAATCTTAATGGCTCCACAAAGAATAAGCTTTCCACCTGCATCAAACCATTTTAATTTTGCATTCAGCTGTGGAAATTAATAAACAGAAACCTCATTAAATTGGAGTTGGGAAGCCAAAAGTGGGAGCTCTCAGGCCCTACGTCGACGGAAAAGATCAACAGGAAAAAGAAAGACTTCCTCTTCTTGACTGGAAAGAAGCTCAGCCAGTGAGAGACTGTCACAACGCAGCCAGTGAAAAGCCAGTACACTACAACTCTCTGTTTCCAACAGCTCTGCCAACTTCCTCTTCCCCTCTATAGAGTTTCTGCTCCCTTGCTGCTGGGAAACTCGTATGTGGCTCACCATGGTTGCAGACCTCGAACTGCAATTCTTTGCTGATCCCATATAAACCCATTTTTGCTGGACAAACAACTAGCTGTCTACTTGTTTAAGGTCAACAGCATAATTTTTAGTATTCTTTTTATATTTCTGTTTTCACTGCACTTAGTATCTTGTGATAGAGTGTATTATTTTTTTCCAAATATTCATGACCTCTCCCTGGACTCATTTTTACACTCCCTAGTGTACTCCCAGCCACAACGCCTGGGAAGCAGGTTGAAAGAGCAGCTCCCATTTGGGACATGCTGTTGTCAAAGCAGAAGGAAATAGTCTGATGACAGAACAGAAGCTTTCAGAGCCATTATGTAGTTCTGCCACCACTCTTTTTCCCTCCTTTGAGATGAGCATGTCTCAAATTCTTCTATAGAATCTAGGAGACAAAAGGACTCAAGAAAATCCTATAAATCTATCTTAATGGGTACACAATAAAGATGCAAATTGTGACACCAATAACATAAAGTGGAGGGGGCAGTATACTCCTATACTCTCTACAGGAGTAGAGTCTTGTATACAATTGAAGTTGTTATCAGTTTCAAATAGATTGTTATAACTTTCAGATATTTTATGGAATCTCAATGGTAACCACAAAGAATGTAGCTATAGAATAGACACAATAGGAAATGAGAAAAAAATTAAAGCACGTCACTACAAAAAAATCAACAAAACACAAAGGAGGGTGGTAAGAGAGGAAATGAGCAACAAAAAACCCCACAAGACATAACAGAAAAGCAACAAAACAGCAATAATAAACCTTTCTCTATTAGGCTGAAAGGGAGAGGATAGAAAAGATATTCCATGCAGATGGCAACCATAAGAGAGCAGGGGTTGCTACATTAGTGTCAGACAAAATAGACTTTCAGTCAAATACTGTTATGAGACAAAAAAGGACATTAAACAATGGTAAGAGGGCCAATTAACAAGGAAGATATAACAATTATAAATATTTATGCACCAAACATCAGCACTCCCAAATACATGAAGGAAATATTGACAGAATTCAAGGGAGAAACAGACAATTCTACAATAGTTAGAGACTTCAATATCCCACTTCTAATAATGGATAGAACAACCAGATGAAAGATCAATAAAAAAAAAAAAGTGGGCTTGGGCCCAGCCCGGTGGCATGGTGGTTAAGTTCAAGGGCTCTGCTTTGGCGGCCTGGGGCTCACAGGGTCAGATTCTAGGCCTGAACCTATACATCACTCGTCAAGCCACACTGTGGTGGCATCCCACACACAAAGTGAAGGAAGACTGGCACAGATTTTAGCTCAGCAACAATCTTCCTCAAGCAAAAAGCAGAAGATTGGCAACAGATGTTAGCTCAGGGCCAATCTTCCTCACCAAAAAAAAAAAAGAAAGAAAGAAGACTCAAAATCAGAAATGGAAGAAACGGATAAATTCATGAAGGAAAAGAAAATCTGAACAGACCCATAACTAGTAAAAAGATTGAATTGGTGATCTAAAACAACCCAACAAAGAAAAGCCCAGGACCAGATGGCTTCAACTGGTGAATTTTACCAAACTTTAAAAAAATTAACACCAACATTTGTCAAACTCTTCCAAAACATTAAAGATAACACTCCCAAACTCATTTCATGAGTTCAGCATTACCCTGATACCAAGATAAAGCAAGACATAGAGACTATAAGAAAACTTACAGAACAATATCCCTAGGTGAAGTTTGATGCAAAAATCCTCAACAAAATACTAGCAAACCAAATTCAAAAGCACACTAAAGGGATGATATACCACCACCAAATAGGAATTATAATACACCATATTAACAAAAAGAAGGGCAAAAACCACATCATCATCTCAATTGATGCAAAGCATTTGACACAATCCAACACTCTTTCATGATAAAAACACTCAAAAACTAGGAATAGAAGGAAATTACCACAACATAATAAAGGCCATATATGACAAGCCCACAGTTAACATCATACTTAATGGTGAAAGATTGAAAGCTTTTCCTCTATGATCAGGGACAAGACAAGAATGCCCATTCTCACCACTTCCATTCAGCATGGAATTCCTAGCCAGAGCAATTAGGAAAGGAAAAGAAATAAAAGGCATTCAAATAGGAAAAGAAGTGAAATTATCTCTATTCATAGTTAACATGATCTTAAATGCAGAAAACCCTAAAGATTTCACACACAAAACAACCCATTAGAACTAATAAATTCACCGAAGTTGCAGGATACAAAATCAACACAAAAAAACAAGTTGCATTTCCATACACTAACAACGAACAATCCAAAATGGAAATTAAGAAAACAATCCCATTTACAATAGTATCAAAAAGAATAAAATACTTAGGAATAAATCTAACCAAGAAGGTGAAAGACTTGTATGCTGAAAACTACAAAACTTTGCTGAAAGAAATTAGAGAAGACATCCTGCATTCGTGGATTAGAACACTTAATACTGAGATGGCAATATTACCCAAAGTGATCTACACAGATCAATGCAATCCCTATCAAAATCCCAATGGCATTTTTTAGAGAAATAGAAAAATCTATCCTAAAATTCATATGGAATCTGCAGGAACCCTCAACAGTCAAAACAAATTTGGAAAAGAAGAACAAAACTGGATGTCTCATACTTCTGATTTCAAAACATATTACAAAGCTATCATAATCAAAACAGCATGGTACTGGCATAAAGACAGACGTACAGAGCAACAGAACAGAAGAGAACCCAGAAACAAATCCCTGCATATTGGACAAACGATCTTCAACAAGGAGCCAACACCACTCACTGGGGAAAGGCCAGTCTCTCCAGCAAAAGGGACTGGGAAAAACAGACATCTACATGCAAAAGAAGGAAACTGGACCCCTACCTTACACCATATTCAAAAATTAACTCAAAAAGGATTAAAGATCTAAAAATAAGACCCAAAACTATGTGACTCCTAGAAGAAAACATAGGAGAAACACTTCATGACATTGAATTAGGTGATGATTTCTTCGATATGACACCAAAAACACAGGGAACAAACAGAAAACCATAAAAATGGGATTATCAAATTTTAAAACTGCTGTGTTCATAGGACACATCACAGAGTGAAAAGACAACCTGTGGAATGGGAGAAAATATTTGTAAATCATGTATCTGATAAAGAGTTAATATCCAAAATATATAAAGAAATCCTACAACCCAAGAACAAAAAAATCTGATTAAAAAGTGGGCAAAGGACTTGAATAGACAATTTCTTCAAAGATGATATACACATGTCAAATAAGTATATGAAAAGATGCTCAAAACCACTAATCATTAGAGAAATGCAAATCAAAACCACAATGAGATACAGCCATGCCTCATTTTCATTGTATTTCACTATATTGTGCTCCACAGATACTCTGTTTTTTACAAATTGAAGGTTTGTGGCAAGCATTATCAATGTCATTTTTCCAACAGCATTTGCTTACTTCGTGTCTCTGTGTCGCATTTTGGTAATTCTCTCCATATTTAAAACTTTTTCATTATTATATTTGTTATGATGATCTGTGATCAGTGATCTTTGATGTTACCATTGTTAACAAGGATCAAAGATCTGAAGGATCAGATGATGGGTAGCATTTTTTACCAACAAAGTATTTCTAATTAAGTTACGTACCTTGTTTTTTAGACATAATGCTCTTGCACTCTTAATAGACTACAGTGTAAACTATAGATACATGCACTGGGAAACCAAAAAATGCTTGTGACTCACTTCATTTCTGTCATCTAGAACCGAACCAACAATATCTCCAAGGTATGCTTGTATCACCTCACGCCCATTAAGATAGCTTTTATCAAAAAAAACAGAAGATAACAAGTGTTGACAAAGACGCGGAGAAACTGGATCCCATGTGCACTGTTGGTAGGAATGTAAAATGGTGCAATCGCTATGGAAAACAGTATGGCAGCTCCTCAAAAAATTAAAATAGAATTAATTATCATATCATCCAGCAACCCCACTTTTGGGTTTATATCCAAAAGAAGTGAAAGTACGGTCTCGAATAAATATTTGTACATTCACATTCATAGCAGCATTATTCATAACAGCCAAGAGGTAGAAGCAACCCAAGTGTCCATCAACAGATGAACAGATAAACCAAATGTGGTATATACACAAAATGGCAATTATTTAGGCTTGAAAAGAAAATTCTGACATGCTACAACATGGATGAACCTTGAAGACACTATGCCGAGTGAACTAAGCTAGTCACAAAACGACATATATTGTATGATCCTACTTATATGAGGTATCCAAAATAGAGAAATTCATAGAAACAGAAAGTAGAATGGTGATTATCAGTTCCTGGGGGTGGGGGAAGCAGGGAGTGCTGTTACATAATGAGTACCAAGTTTTGGTTTTGCCAGATGAAAAAGTTCTGAAGATCTGTTGCACACTACTGTAAATATACTTAACGCTACTGAACTGCAAACTTAAAAAATGGTTAAGACAGCAAATTCTATGTTTTTCACCACAATTAAAAATTTTAAAAAGAAATGATAAATTGTGAAACAAACAAAACATACCCGCCACACACCAAGAACTCATTTGAAGCACGTCTGCCAACAGTTCCCACTGGCATATCATCTAAAGGAGAAAGAGAAAAATACAGTCAGTTCTGCTATACCACCTGCTTAAAAAACAAATTCTTCCAATATGATTACTAGAAAACAATTTGAGCACAACACAAATTTACCATTTGCTTATGATGCAATGTTGTACATGAGCAACAATAGGTGAACACAGAACATTTCACCTAGCTGAATTCACAGGCTGCAACCCTTTCACCATGCCCGCTTCTATAAGCAAATGTCAGGTTTTTTCAAGGTGGCATATTTAAGTGGCATATTTATTGCAGTGTTCATGTATTTCTCTACCATTTAACATGTGCAAAAACTTTGCTACTGTCTTTATCATGCTCCTTTTAATATATCAGTGACAAAGGTTTTGAGTGTTGTGCCCCTAATCCCAATTTGCCCATAAACTCTGTGGTTTTTATTGAACAATTTTGCAGAGTGTGGTGATTTTTAGGAACACATGTCACATTCCAGCACAACTGACTATAAACA
This sequence comes from Equus caballus, assembly GCF_041296265.1. Lineage (NCBI taxonomy): Eukaryota > Metazoa > Chordata > Mammalia > Perissodactyla > Equidae > Equus > Equus caballus. The sequence goes on along the minus strand of NC_091694.1, from coordinate 58,916,778 downwards.
AAGTCTAGTTCACTCTAAGGTTGGAAAACCCCCATGCTCCTGCATAACACTCTCTTATGTGTTGAATGGGCCATTGAACAAGATGTCATGGAAGCTGGGGCCTCTCAGACACAGCAGCACATGCCACAGGCCATCTTCATCTACTCCTACATCATCTGTATATGGGAATAGAGCACAGCTCAGGAATGCAGGGGTCCCTCATTCCTTGTCGCTGTTATATCCACTATCACATTGCTCTGTGTGATTTTAAATGGCTATAAAGGTATAATTAAGACGTGTTGATGTGAAATAGCAGTGCTGACTAAATAATATAAATTTAAAACAAGAAACTATGCTGTTAACCTATACTCAAAAAGGGAAAAAACAATCAGAAATATCCCTCTGACTGGCTCTAAACAGGAATAAGGAACGCATTTACACTCATGCATTGCTTAACAACAGGATGTGTCCTGAGAAATACGTCGTTAGGTGATTTCATCATTGTGCCCACACCATAGAGTGTACTTACACTAACCTAGATGGTATGGCCTACTACACACCTAGGCTATATGGTACTAATCTTACGGGACCACCATCATAGTTGCTGATTGTCACTGACTGAAATGCCCTTATGAGGCTCATGACTATATTTTGGTATATCTCAGGTCCCTGCTCTCAGGAAGCTTACATTCTAGTAGTGAATAAAGTAATAATGTCAGGGAGTGATAAGAGGTATAAAGGAAAATAAATCAGGGTAAGAAGATAAAGAGAAGTGGGGCAAGGAAGGAGTCTTTAAAATAGACTCCTTAGAAGGACAGAAGCTAGGTTTCACTAAGTATACTTCATTTTGTAGCTTTGAGTTTGGAACCATAAATAATGATGAAACAAAACTAAATCAAAAGAAAAGAACAATCTCTAGAAACCAAAAGTAGAATGAATCAAAGGAACCTAATCACACATCCACTTGGTAGCATAATCGCCAGAGAATTCTTTCAAGTGACTTTAAAACTCAGTAATTTGATTGGACATCCCTAATGGAATTTAACTAAGGACAAAAAGATCCACAAAAAAATTTTTAATGGTTTTTAGTAATTATATTGTTATTTTGATACCATATTGTTATTTTGACACTATAGGGAAAGAAGGAAGGAGAGAAAAGAGAAGAGCCTAAACTCACAAGAACAAAAAATTCAACAGCCACAAAAATTTGGAAGCTAGAAAGTTGATACAAGTGGTATTTGACCTAGTAGAAGGAAAGCCCAGAAGTATACCAATTTACATCACAGATTCCCAAAAGGCTGAGTAATTACCAGTACCACATAACTATCAAAATGGCATTAAGGGCAGGACTGAAAGGATTCTTTTAAAGTCAATGTGGAAGCTGTCAGAATTTTATATCCTTTCCCCAGCTCTATGCAGACAGGCATCACCCATCCCTCCCACTACAGGAGAAGACTGGATGTTTATACTTGGGAAAGAATAAAACAGAAGGTCTCTGGACTACAGAATACCAGGCGGAGATGAAGGCGGTGGTATATGGTGAGAACAGCTCGGAGGAAGGGGGCTTAGTAAGCAAAATTTTACACACTGACTACTGAGGTTCCCAGCCTTCTTCTTCTATTTGGCTCCCTCACATGGTATCAGGTATGTACTCTTTAGGCAGAAGACTGGTTAAGTCTACTCCAGGGGATCTGAGCAGCCCTTTAAAAAGGAAGCAATCCAAGGCAATGACTCAGCCACATCACCCAGTGTGGAGGCTCACTGTCCATAAGACCCACCACACACAAAGCTTTCCAACAATGTTTTAATTTTCCACTCTTAATTATGAGCACACAACAATCACCAAACACTCAAGGAAAGACTCTAATATGAAAAACAGACTCCAAAACAAACTGGGGAACAAAAAAAGAACTAAACAAATATTTTTCAGGGGAACGTTAAAAAGTATGTAATTAATGTCCTCAGATATAAAACAAAATATTGCACCCTGAAGTAAGAACAATACTCAGATGGGGAAAAAAATAGCTTCTGAAAATTAAAAATATGAGAGCATAAATGAAAAACTCAATAGAAGAGTTAGAAGAAAACAAAGGAAATTTCCCCTAAAAGAGCAATAAGACAAAAAGATGGAAAATCAGACAGAAAGATAAGAAAATCAGAGAAGCATACTCAAGTAGTTGTTATATTATTACTTTTAAATTGTACAGATATTCTAAACATCTTAAATGGAGAGCTTGGAAGTCAATGTTTCATTCTAATAACAAGTAAAAAGCTGAACAGACTGAAAAATCAACAATTCTTCTTGGATCCAAAAGAGTGGGGAAGACACAGGGCAAACCAATGCCCCCAAGCCTGGAGAGACAGGCAAATACAGGGAGCTGTGGCTTACCCGAGAAGAGACTCACCAGCAGAAACCACCACAGAAACCAGGGTAGAAAAATCTGAACTGCAATTGACAACTTGTCGGAGGCTCATTGCAGTCAACTCTGAGAGTTAAAAACTCCAGGAGGACCCAGTCATGGGGGGCTCACAATATCGCCAGACCTACCTCCAGGAGCTCAATCTGATTCCCACAGTAAATAGAAGAGAAAAAATCTCTTCCTTCTTCTGGCAGGGGGATGGGAAAAGGAGCCATTTTTAAATATGTCAGAGCATTCTGTTCTTAACAAGGCCTGTCCTCAGGAGAAACTAGTTAATCCGAGCTTAATCTCCTGGGGTTAAACTCAGAGCCTAACTGACCTGGGGGAAGGGAAATACCCAACTCCAGCCCCCTCTGGCCATCCTGTCTGACCTAAGGCAGGAGGAAGAAACTCGGAAACACTTGTGAAATTCACAGACCAGAAGCATATGCTCCCTAAAAGACTGAGACCTAATCCTGGGACACAAGAATGCTCCTCAGCCCTTGCCCCTCAACTACCACACTACTAAAGGCCTGTTTACAGCAGTTTGTTTTACCCAGTACATGATGTACCGCTATCAAGAAAAAATTACAAGGCATTCCAAAGGCAAAAAACCCCTTTAAAGAGACAGAGCAAGCATCAGAACCAGACATGGCAAGGATGGCAAGGATGTTAGAATGATCAGACTGGGAATTTACAACGATGATTAATATAGTAAGGGCTCGAATGGAAAAAGTAGACAGGATGCAACATCAGATAAGCAATATAAGCAGAGAGACGGAAATACTAAGAATCAAAAAGAAAGGCTAGAGATAAAAAATCACTGTAACAAGAAATGAAGAAGCCTTTGATAGGCTTATTAGTAGACTGCACACAGCTGAGGAAAGAACAACTGAGCGAGAAAAGATATCAACTGAATCCACAGAAACTGAAAAACAAAGAGAACAAAGACTTTAAAAAACAGAACAGAATATCCAAGATCTGTGAGACAACTACAAAAGGTGTAACATGTGTAATAGGAATAATAGAAGGAGAAGAAAGAGAGAAAGGGACAGAAGGAATTATCTGAAATAATAATAACTGAGGATATCCCCAAATTAACGTGAGACACCAATTCACAGATCCAGGAAGCTCAGAGAACACCAAGCAGGATAAATGCCCAAAACAACTATAACTAGGCATATCATTCTCAAACTACAGAAAATCAAAAAATAAAAATTCCTGAAAGAGGTCAGAAGAAAAGAAGACCATACCTACAGATGAACAAAAATAAGAATTACATCACCTTCTCAGAAACCATGCAGGGAAGAAGAAAGTGGAGTGAAACACTTAAAGTGTTGAGAGAAATAAACCACCAACTTAGAATTCTGCACCCTGAAAAACTATCCTTCAAAAGTGAAGGAAAAATAAAGACTTTCTCAGACAAATAAAAACGGAAGGGATTTGTTCTCACTAGATCTGCCTTACAAAAAATTTTAAAATAAGTTCTTTAGAGAGAAGGAAAATAATATAGGTCAGAAAACTGGATCTACAGAAAGAAAGGAAGAGCATCAAGGAAGGACAGAGTTAAGGTAAAATAAAAACTTTTCTTTTTCTTATTCTTAAATGAGTAACAGTCTGTTCAAAATAATAATAGCAACAATGTATTTGGTCATGTACACTTATGTATATATCTTGTGTGTGTGTGTGTGTGTATATATATGCTTAAATATAAGTGAAATGAAAGACAGGAATGATACAAGGACAGGAGGAAGGAATTAGGATTATTTTGTTACTATAAGGTACTCACATTACCCAGGAAGTGGTATAGTGTTACTTGAAAGAGGACTTGTATTAGTTATAAACGTATATTGCACACTCTAGGGCAACCACTAAAAAAAAGCAAAAAAGAAGTCTAATTGATATGCTAAGAAAGGAAAGAAAATGGAATCATATTAAATGCTCAGTTAAAACCACAAAAGGCAGAAAAAGAGTGGAAGACAAAAAGAGGAACAAAGAACAAAGACAATGAACAGAAAACAGTACAAATATGGTAGATCTTTACATCTATAATCACTTTTAATGCCAATGGTCTAAATGCACTAATTAAAAGACAGACATTTCAGAGTGGATTAAAACACATAACCTAACTATATGTTCTCTTAAAAAAACCTCACTTTAAATATAAAGACATAAAGGTTAAAAGCAAATGGATGGAGAAAAAATAGACCATGCTAACACTAATCAAAGAAAGCAGGAGTAGTATATTAATTTCAGACAGCAGACTTCAAGTAGGAAAAGTTATCAGGGATAAAGAAGGGCATCATATAATGATAAATTTATATTTAAATAAATATAAATTCTCCAAGAAGACATAATTCTTTTTATTTATTTTTCTTTTTAAAGATTTTATTTTTTCCTTTTTCTCCCCAAAGCCCCCCGGTACATAGTTGTATGTTCTTCGTTGTGGGTCCTTCTAGTTGTGGCATGTGGGATGCTCCCTCAGCATGGTTTGATGAGCAGCGCCATGTCCGTGCTCAGGATTCGAATCAACGAAACACTGGGCCGCCTGCAGCGGAGCGTGCAAACTTAACCACTCGGCCACGGGGCTAGCCCCAAGACAGCACAATTCTTAACGTGTATGCCCCTAACAACAGGGCATCAAACTATGTAAGGCAAAACTGACAGAACTGCAAGGACAAACAGATGAACCTGCTATCATAGTTGGAGACTTCAACACCACCCCCCTCAGAACTTGACAGATCCAGCAGACAGAAAATAAGGACTTACCTGAACTCAAGTACATTATCAATCATCTAGATATAATTGACATTTATAGGCTACTTCATCCAACAACAGCAGAATATACATTTTTCTCCAACTCACATGAAACATTCACCAAGACAGACTACATTCTAGACCATAAAATACACCTTAAAGAATTTAAAAGAAAAGAAATCATACAATGTCTGCTCTCAGACCATGGTGGAATTAAACTAGAAATCAGTAACAGAAAGATAACTGGAAAAATCCCAAAATATATGGAGATTAAACACACTTCTAAGTAATACATAGGTCAAAGAAGAAATCTTAAGAGAAATTTTAAAATGTTTTGAACTAAATGAAAATGAAAACAATTTATTGAAATTTGTGGGAAGCAGAAAAAGCAACACTTAAAAGGAAATTTAGAGTTTTGAATGCATATTAGAAAAGAAGAAAGATCTAAACTCAATAACCTAAGTTTCCACCCTAGGAATCCAGAAAAAGAAAAGCAAATTAAATCCAAAGTAAGTAGAATAAAAAGAAATAATAAGAATTAGAAGAGAAGTCAATAAAATTGAAAACAGGAAATTAATAGAAGAAATCAACAAAACCAAAAGTTGGTTCTTTGAAAAGATCAATAAAATTGATAAGCTTTTAGCCGGGATAACTAAGAAAAAAAGAGAGAACACAAATTACTAGTATCAGAAATGAAAGAGGAGGGGCCGGCCCCATGGCCGAGTGATTAAGTTCATGCACTCCACTTTAGCGGCCCAGGGTTTCCTCAGTTCAGATTCTGGGCACGGACATGGCACCATTCATCAAGCCATGCTGAGGTGGCGTCCCACATAGCACAACCAGAGGCACTCACAATTAGAATATACAACTATGTACTGGAGGGCTTCAGGAAGAAGAAGTGAAAAAAAAAAGAGTGGCAACAGATGTTAGCTCAGGTGCCAATATTTAAGAGAAAAAAATTTTTTTAAAAAGATAATTCAGATTGCGTGCGTGTAATATAAATATATATTTATAATACATATAAATATTTTCTTTTTAAAAAAATTAGAAAACTCGAATGAAATCAAAGAAGAACTAAATAAAGGGAGAAATATTCCATGTTCACGGACAGGAAGATTCAATATTGTCAAGATGTCAGTTCCTCTCATCTTGATCTGGTAGATTCAAGGCAATCTCGACCAAAATCCAACTAAGTTATTTTGTGGCTATTGACAAACTGATTCTAAAGTTTACATGGTGAGACAAAAGACCCATAATAGCTAATATAATATTGAAGGAGAAGAACAAAGTTGGAAGACTGACACTATGCAACTTCAAGACTTACTCTAAAGATACAGTAATCAAGACAGCATGGTATTGGCAAAAGAACAAATAGATCAATGGAACAGAAAAGAGAGCCCAGAAATAGAGCTCCATAAATATAGTCAACTGATCTTTGACAAAGGAGCAAAGACAAAACAATAGAGCAAAGACAGTCTTTTCAACAAATAGTGCTGGAACAACTGGACACCCACATGCAAAAAAAAGAATCTAGGCACAGACCTAATACCTTCAAAAAAATTAACTCAAAATGAACCACAGACCTAAATGTAAGACAAAAAACTATAAAACTCCTAGAAGATAACACAGGAGAAAACCTACATCATGACTTTAGGTATATCATGATTCTAACATCAAAGACATGATCCATGAAAGAAAGAAACTGATTATTAAGCTGAACTTCATTAAAATTAAAAACAACTGCTCTATATTGACAATATCAAGAGAATTGGAAAACAAGCCAGAGACTAAGCAAAATATTTGCAAAAGATACAGCTGATAAAGGACTGTTATCCAAAATATACAAAGAACTCTTAAAACTCAACAAAATAATGAACAACCCAATTAAAAAATAGGCCAAAGATCTTAAGAGACACTTCACTAAAGAAGATATATGGATGGTGTACAAGCTTATGAAAAGATGCTGAACATCATATGTCATTGCAGAAATGAAAATTAAAACAATGCAATACCACTACATATCTATTAGAATGGCCAAAATCTAGAATATTAACACTAAATGACAGTGAGGATGTACAGCAACAGGAACTCCCATTCACTATCAGGAGGAATGCAAAATGATACAGCCACTGTGGAAGATAGTTTGGTGGTTTCTTGCAAAACTAAACATAATCTTACCATACCGTCCAGCAATCATGCTCCTTGGTATTTACCCAAAGGAGCTGAACACTTATGTCCACACAAAAACCTGCACACAGATTTTTACAGCAGCTTTATTCATAACAGCCAAAACTTGGAAGCAACCAAGACATCCTTCAGTAGGTAAAGGGATAAACTGTGGTACATCCAGACAACGGATTATCATTCAGCGTTAAAAAGAAATGAGCTATCAATCCATGAAAAGACATGGAGGAGGGGCCAGCCCTGTGGCCAAGTCATTAAGTCCGTGCTCATTAAGTCCGTGCTCTCTGCTTCGGTGGCCCAGGGTTTCTCCGGTTCTGATCCTGGGCGTGGACATGGCACTGCTCATCAGGCCATGCTGAGGCAGTGTCCTGCATGCCACAACTAGAAGGCCCACAACTAAAAATACACAACTATGTACCAGGGGGCTTTGGGGAGAAAAAGGAAAAATAAAGTCTTAAAAAAAAAAAAAAGACATGGAGGAACCTTAAATGCATATTACTCAGTGAAAGAAGCCAATCTTAAAAGGCTACATACTGTATAATTCCAACTATATGACATTCTGTAAAAGGGAAAACTATAGAGACAATAAAAAAAAATCAATGTTTTCCAAGGGTTGGGTGGGGAGAGCACAAAGGATTTCTACAGCAGTCAAAATATTCTGTATGACATTATAATGATGGGTGTGTTATTATACATTTGTCTAAACACAAAGAATATACAAAACTAAGAGTGAACTCTAAAGCAAACTGTGGACTTTGGGTGATTATAATGTGTCAATGGAGCTTCGTCCTTGGTAACAAATGTACCACACTGCGGAGTGATGTTGATAATGGGAAAGGCCATGAACTCAGGGGGAAGAGTATATGGGAAATCTCTGTACCTTCCTCTCAATTTTACTGTAAACCTAAAACTGCTCTAAAAAAAATCTTTTAAAAAATATATGTATGTTATATTTTATAACAAGAAACTTTCGATAATTAAAAAGAAGGGTGTGGTCAACCATAACAAATGCTGTGCACACATCAAAAAGAAGATGACTGAGAAATGATCCCTGGGATTTGGCAACAAAAAGACCTCGACAGGAAGAGTTTTGAAAAAAAATTTTTTTAAGACAATATTTACACAAGTGCAAAAAAACAAAGGTAACTAGAATAAAACAAAAGATATGAATGTCCTTTATGTAGAAAAGTATAAATATGTATCAAAACACATTAAAGAAACCTAAATAAGTGGAGAAACACACAAACATTCTTGGGTAGACAATTTAATATTGTAAAGATCCTAAGTGTCCCTGAAAAGGTCTTATAGAATCAACATAATTCCCACCAAAATCCCTAAATGGTTTTTTTTAGGATTTGTCAAGTTGAAATTAAAACTATTTGGTGGGAAACGGAGCCAAGAATAGCCAGAGTGATTCCAAAGACTACTAGGATGCTCTCTACCATCACCCCCACCCCCATCTCACATAGATAGACAAGAATTTAAAAATTATTATAATATAGACAAAAACAGACCAATGGAACTGAATAGAAAACCTTAAAACCCAATCCTTCATATAAACCTAATATGACAAATCTGGAACTGCATATCAGTGGACAAAGGACAATATTCAATAAAAAATGCTGGGAAAATTGATAGATCCCTACCTTATTCCATCTATAAAAACAAATTCCAGGTGAAGTTAAATATGAAAAAAATAATAAAAATCTTCAGAAGGTACCATTATAACATTGGGGCAGCATGGTAGAGACTGTTGCCTACAACTTGTTTGTACCAATATTTTACAGAGTTGAAGTTGTACATATCTAGAATTCCCACTTGGAAGAAATTTTGGCACAAGAACAGCTGTTACAATACATTGTGAATAGTGAAAAGATAGAAATGATCCAATAAACCATCAGTAGGGAAATGGATAAACGGTAGTTTATTGTACCTCAAAATTCAGATATTAAAATGAACAAGACACACATCTAGATACATATCTAGATACACAGCAAAAATATAAATAAAAAACAAACTATAGAAACAAACATTCTATATACCATTTACTTAAAACCGTAAAAACACAAAGGTACTGTACAATATTTATGGATACAAGCATACGTAAGAAGTATAAAGTGATCTAGGGGAAGAATGTATCTTGGCAAGAGAAGAATGAGAAAAGGGAGTTTAGCTGTGCTGTCAGCACTCTATAGCTTTTAAAGAGACATCTAAAAGAAATACAGCAACACACTGCCATAAATAAAATTAGCATGGTGGGTGATCCGAATATCTGATGTTTATTTTGTTTGAAATATTTCATAATTTTAAGTTTTGATTCCCTTTTAAAATGAAATAAAACCACTGTACTGGATGATGTTTCAAGGTAACCCCCAGTTCTCATAGCACTGATCATCGACTGCCACCTACTGCTGTGTCTTCCCTTCCCTGGCCAAATAATCCTGAAGGGTGTCTGGTCTGGGCATTACGGCCTTCACAACAACCAGCACAGTGCCGAACACAAGCAACTACTGAGTATTTGACAAAAAACTAAATAGACCTCTGGATACAAATATCTCCAACCATCTGTACCTGCACATGGTCAACTTAACATTATTCAATTATTAAGGTATATCAAATATCCAGCTTTTCTGATTCTATTCCTTCACAATCAAAACATGGTTCCTTCTTTTTTAATGGTTTTATCTAACTTCTATTTTTTGCACTTTTTTTGGTACCCTTCACTATTCCACAGAACACTAACTGTATTTAGTCATCTTGGATTCTGCTTCCTTCATAAAAATTCTTTCTACATATTTATGAAGCTCATTCCTGAATGTAAGCCAATATCTTGTGAATTGTTTTTAAGACTCCTTTTACTCTTAGGTTTTTTCCAAAAGAGGTCTTCCTTTAATTCCTTTCCTTAAATTTAATTTTTACTCATTCTGCTAGCTTCTCTATTCCTTTCTTTTTGGATACAAACAGAATTTGAGATCATTTCCTATAAAATTTCCATCTACCTTCAGAATCCAAAGATACTGTTTTACGGAAGATGACTGAGATTTTAGAAAGGTAAGTATATAATTCTGGGAATTCAAACAACTAAATAAAATGTCCATTTGAAAAGGTACCCTACACAAGAGAGCATGATATAAAGGTTAAAAAAAAAATGCTAGTCTAGTAAATTAAGATATATAATGTGTATAAGTAGAAAAGATTCTCACATGAGTGGTCTGACGAGATGTTGTGTGGAACCAAAACAAAGTCATCCGTGTCACAAGAAGAGTTCTTGCTACTAGTACTGGCAGAATCTTTGGACACTTGTAGATAGTTGGGAGGACCCAACGGTGGGGAGGATAAGTTTTCTTCCTGAATGTGCTGCATATCTGGAAGGGACTAAAATTAACAACATAAAATTAAAACTGGCCTAATAATAAAGTGCAAGTCAGAACAGCCATTAGACTAAGGAATATTTTTTCATAAAAGTGGGCATAAAGTTCAATTCCATCTAAGATTTCAAAAAATCTCTTTGGAAATCCTTCTCCTTACAAATGTACAGTTTAAAGTGTCTTTGTATAAAGTCTTCTAAAATGTTTTCCAAAAATGATACTTAAAAAAATACATCATACCACCTATCACAGGTGCATGTCCACCTCTCCTGAAATTTTTGAGGTGAGTTGTTATCATCTCAACATCCCCAGTTTCAGCTCATGGCCTAGCAAAGCAAATACTCAATAATTGGTCACTTACTGGGTGAAACAAAATGTCCAGGGACTTTAAATTAATGACACCCTGCACACAGGAAAAGTTTTAAATCTCCAATGAAGAAAACATTAGACAGGAAAGCAAGAGAGTATGTTATGTAAAAAAGTAAACAAATCAAGAAGGATAACTGCATTTAAGCCTAGAAACTTATTTACACTCACAGAAAGATGTGGAAAACCTTACAGGTGTCGGTGTGTTCCTTTTGTCTTTCTTTTGTTAAGGAGAGGAGTCAGTTTGTGGGAGACAGGACAGGAAGGGAAGAAGAGCGTATAAATATATTTAAACGAATACCGAATACTGAGGCGTAAGTAACTATGTATCTTTTGGCATTTGCCTGGTTCAAAAACTCTAGTGACAACTCTAATTGAATGTCTTTGTATACAATGGTTTTCTAAAACAATGAACTTCATAACGTATTGTGTTAAATCCCCATTACCCTGTTTAACATTTGTTTCTAGTTAAGAAAAGGAAAAATACTACATAATACTCTTTAAACCCAAGTCTTAAACACCCAATTCACTGCTAATGTTCCTTTGAATGTCACTGTGCAATGAAATCAGTCTCAAATCTTCTTATGGCTTCATGTGTGTGTGTGACATACACATCCCATAAAATCTCCTGATCACTTTTTGAAGAGAACTTACGTCTCAAGATTATAAAGGGAATAGAAGATGGAAGGACTAACATTACTGAGCACCAACCAAGGGCTAGGCACTGTTAAGAGCTTTCCATGTATTATCTAACTTCAGCCTATTCTGAAATCCATTTCAAATATAAATAAAACAAAATTCAGAACATTAGGAAATTTGCCTGACGTCACACAACTAAAAAGCAGTCGAGTTAACATGTGATTCCAAGCGTCTAACTCCACAATTTCTTCCAGTGGTTTAGGCAGGAACTTTCTCAATTTCTTCCTCTGCTATTTACAAAATTATCTGGTTGTCATCTTGGTGGAAGAGAGGCTTCTCCTTGCATTCAAAACTCATCTCTCCACCTGTGCTCTAATTCCCTCCTCCCCCACCTCCTCAAGGACCGAGATCAACTCCCCTCTGCTCCTGACACTTTCACCTCTTCCTTTACTCCGGTTTTTTTCCATCTGTGTACAGAAACATGTTTAATTTTGTCACATTTCAAATCCCTGCAACCCTTCAGTTACCATCTTCTCTCGCTCTTTCACTTCTTAATATTTCTTGAAGTGATCAATCTTCACTGACACAAATTCCTCACCTCCCATGTATCCCTTAACCCACTATAATCCACTTTCTCCCTTCAACCCTCCAATAAAATTGCCTTTACTAAAGCTACCAACAACTCCTATTGTCAAGTCCTGCTGACATTTCCCCTATTCTCTAAGTTACTCAAATTCTTTGCTATGCCTGCACTGTGCACCATTTTTTCTTGACTCTCTACCCCTCACTGAATGACCCTGCTCTCTCTTGCTTTTCACCCTACCTCTTAGTCTCTTTTGTGGGTACTGGCTCCTCATTTCTCTTTAAAGGAGGAGTAGGGTACGGAATTCCCCAAGGTGCCACCCTGGGCCCTCTACTCCTCACACTTTTTATACTCATCCTAGTGACCACTCTCCCTCTCCTACCTTCAACTACCACACACATACTGATGACTCCGCAGCCTAGAATCTCTCCAGTGAGCTCTAGGCCCCTCTGTTCACTTGCCTGTATAATACATCCATGCCTGTACAACACTAACTCATCACCTTTATACTCCAAGCATACCTCCCAGGCTCCGTTACTGAGTGACTTCATCATCATCCATCCATTCAGTCCCCATCAAGGTCTCCCTCTTCCTTAAGTCCCAGCTTCAAGCAAGCTCCATGCTCTGCACACTCTTCACCTTTCTCTTCCCTGGCCCCTCTCTTCTCCTTTCCTACTGCTGCCTTAGTTCAGGCTCTTATCCTCAAAAAAACGAAACAGAACAAAAAAGCTAGTCTCAGGTTGCTCTCTTTCCTCTAGAACAGAGACCTCTCCAGTCTCTACTTGTCTCCAGTCTTGTCCTCCACTTGCTTTTAGAAGAATCTAGCTGAAACACACAGTGGATCATATGATGCCTCGACTTAAAATCACTCAAATGGCTGACCTCAGCTTTAAGGCTAAAGTTTGAACTTCTTTGCACAGTGCCCAAATTCTGTCAAGATATAGCCTCTCCCTGCCTTACAGCTTTATTTTCCCCTCACTACTCTACCAATGCTCTCTACATCCACCAGACTGAACTGCTGAGAGACGCCTTGTCCAACAGAACTTCCTGCAGTAACGGAAAAGTTCTCTATCCGAGCCGTCCAGTATGGGAGCCACTAACTGTATATGGCTACTGAGTACCTGAAATGTAGCTAGTGTAAGGAACTGAATTTTCAATTTCACTTAATTCTAACAAATTTTAATTTAAGTGGTCAAGGAGGGCTACAGAATTCCTTCAGTGGGTCATGCTTCCATGACTTCATGAAGGGGTTTCCTCTGCCTACAAGACCATTCTTTTACTAATTCACCTTACTCTTTTGAAAACTGAGCTCAATGCCCTCTCTGAGCAGCCTTCCTGAGCTCTGCTCTGATTCATGCCCCTCATCCACATTCCCACAGGCAATAAAGATATATATATACATATACTTCTAATAGTGACTGATTTACTGCCTCTTCTCTACACAATTAAATTAAAAGCCCTTAGTAGGCTTTTTAATTTGACCAGGGACCTGGTCATCTTGTTCATTAATATCAACCAGAACCTCACACAAGGTAGACGTTTAGTAAACATTATGAAATTTTTTTTTTTTTAATTTGTCCCTGGTCATCTTGTTCATTAATATCAACCAGAACCTCACACAAGGTAGACGTTTAGTAAACATTATGAAACCAATAAATAGATATTCAAGAGATATTATCTACATAACATTTAACTGATAGCCAGTATCATAACTAAAAGAGTGATTTTTTTGTTATGGTTCTTTTGTTTTTGTTTTCTCTTTCCTTTCAAAGATTTCTCTGGAACAAAGTAGCAGCTGGATATTTGTGTGAAAAAGTAAAAAAGAGAAGGTTATAGGTGTGTGCCTGCATCAACCTTCAGTTACAGTCTACTCCAGCCCTAGGAAGGAAGCGGAGGCATGTAGGAAATCATCTTAATTTTGGGAGATTACGTTAAAAACAAAGCCTATCAAACCATCCCATCTTTCTATTCTTACTAATGGGAAATTATACAGAAACGTTCCTGCTTTCCTTTTATTCTCAAGCTTTCCTTTCTATGTTCACTTCAAGCATTACTTTAAATAAAGACCTTCTAAAAATGGTCTTCCCCACCAACATTTCAGCATCTAAATATGCCTCCCCTCTCTCCGGCACCTCCTCACTCCTCCTGCTGGCTCCATTCTGCTCTGTCCTAGCAGTGCAGGCCCAGCTCCTGTTTTGCTCTCCCTTTCAACGCTTCCCCATCTAACAAAAAACCCCAACATGCTCTCTCCAGTCAAAGCAATTTCCAGCTCAATGTGCCTCCTACTAGCTCCTCTCCTTCTCATCCCTGGGTCATTCTACCATCCCACAGGCTCCTTTATTCTTGCTCTCCCACACTTTTCCCATAATCAGATTCTTCCCTGTTGCTTCTTTCTCTAGCATAAGTTTTGCTTTTCATGTTATGTGTTACACTGTATCCTTCAGAATAAAGCTACAATTTATCAGGTACTAACTATGGCTAGGCAGCTTCCATGTTACCAGATACCACCCTTCAACCAAGAATTAATGAGACCTACCTTACAGATGAGGAAGCCATGGCACAGCTCTGGAACTAACCTACCCAAAGTTACAGTGAGCAAGCTGCAGGGCCAGCACTGAAACCAGTTCTGCTTGGCTCCAAATAAAGCCTATAATTTTTCCGTGTCAATACACGTCCTCTACATTTCTCCCCAAGCACTCCAAACTCAGTGATGTATTTTATTTATTTATTTATTTACTTACTTAATTTTTTGAGGAAGATTATCCCCAAGGTAACATCTGCCACCAAACCTCCTCTTTTTGCTGAGGAAGACTGGCCCTGAGCTAACATCCATGCCCATCTTCCTCTACTTTATACGTGGGACACCTACCACAGCATGGCTTGCCAAGCAGTGCCATGTCCACACTTGGGATCCAAACCGGCAAACCACAGGCCGCCAAAGTGGAATGTGCAAACTTAACCGCTGTGCCACTGGGCTGGCCCCTCAGTGATATTTTTTTATATTCCAGACTGAAACAGGGCATATACGACACATTTTTTTTTCCTCTTAGTTTCTTAAATTCATGGGAATACAATGTAGGTCTTATTAGCCCATCTGCTTATTCTATTTGGTTTGAATCTGCAGGATTGTGCAAAAGGTCTTTTGTCCATTTTAGGTCTCATCCATTCGCAAGAGGCTGCTTCAGCACCTGCTTTAGCTATGGGCTATCAGGTTTCCCTGGAAAATAATAGCAGTTGCCACTTCCTGAGTATTTATTGTGTGCCAGGCACTGTAGTAGATGCTTTTGTTCATTTATCCTTAAAAAATCTTATGAAGTAGGTAAATTATACTCCCTCTACATATGAAAAACAGGCTCAGAGAGATTAAGTCACTTGTCCTAGTTAATATGGCAAGTAAGGGATGTGAAAGCTCCCAAGCCCAACTCTTAAACCTCTGAGTTGCCTCAACCCACTAAGCATACAATCACCTCCTTTTATGGCTCCCCCTCCCTTCTGCCAGCAGAATTCAGAAAATTCACGTCTGCCAGGCTAATCCGGAAAATACTCACAATAGCTGACACAAAATCCCTTTGACCTTCAGCATGTGGAAAAGCCTTAAGGTCACAACCCTCTCAAGCTACATCTGAGATCTAGGGGAAGGGTTAGTCTAGAAAAGTACAGAAGGTAAGGTAAGACCCTAGGAGAGTTCTAGTAGGAAGAAGTAGTGACCAGAAGTGATCAGAAGTTCTCGGGATCAGGAAGAAGTACTCTGAATGGAGGGAAGACAGCCAGGGAGGAAATGGCTTGGGACCCTCAGGGGAAGGAAGAGGTGGGAGTGGAACAACCTTACAGGGCCAGCAATCACGATGACGGGAATCTAAACCAGTGAAATCTGGCTCAGACGTCACTCCTCCCCAGTGGAAATTCCGAGTACAATAAATATCCAAGCTGATGCTTATGACATTCAGATAAAATCACTATGTGCTACCTATCCACATGTAAAAGGTACTCTGTTGGCAAGTATCATCCTTCCCAACCCCGTAGGGCATAAAAAGGTGAGAGCACTGCACTCACTATTCAGAAGAAACAGCCCCAAGGGGTGACATTTCTTGCTGAAGCTTACACAGCTAAGTAAGAGCAGAGGTCCAAATCTAGGTCCATTTGACCCAACAATAACGCTCTTCCCTAAGCCTCAGTTGCACCAGTAAATATTATACATAAAAAGAACATCCACAACATATTTGCAGGCTCCATTTGTGAACAGATGCCAATAGCACTAACTCTGAAATTATTTTTAATAAAACCAGAACTTACCGGTGGAGAGGCAAAACGACACGATGGAGAGCTGCCACAGGAGCCTCCAGAGACAGAGCCAGCATACACAGGCACTGGGACTGGGCAGGCTGGGGTAAGAAACACCGATGAAGAGAAACACCACTTAGTAGTACAAGTACATCACCTGTCTATAGAAAAGTCTGTCAAGACTACTACATCTTTGTGTTGAGCGAAAATTCACGTTCACCTACTTATTACAGCTCCCACTGATGAAACTAAAAACGCGGCAATTACTAAAACTATTTTGACTTGGATTTGGAAGGAAAAACAGAACTGTTATTAAATAAACACAACTACAAGTATTTAAGAAAACCTCAATGAAATCTTGAGAAGCACCATAAAAAATTAATTTTGTAATACAAAATAGCAGTTTTTCCTTAAGCTTACATTCACTCTTTAAGTAAAAATTCAAAAAGTGGATACTCACATTTTTTTACTGGAACTTGCTCAAGAAAAGGATGGCTAAAAAATGCTTCTGTAATGAAAAATGACAATGCAACCTTTAAGTTGGCATTGACTAGCAGATAGGTTAATCTTGTCAATGTAGTCAACGTGTCTTTGAGATCATAAATAATTACTAACTCCTTTACGTAGCCTCCATTTCCTTTCAATGTTGGAACACACTATTTTTATAAATACATAAAAATTATCAAATTATAAGTATTTCTTAATCAATGAAAAATTTAAAATAACAACTGTGAATTTTCAAAACCTACATTACCAACATAGCACACCCGAGGCAACGCAAGGAGGCATGCTCTCCACATGTGCTGTCCTCAGCAGACAGTGCACGGAGTGCAGCCACCAGGCCCTTGCTAAGCACATTTCTGAACCATGGCTGTTAATCGTCCTAAAAGGAAATCTAGGCAGCTGATTTGTAGGATAAATTCTATCCTTCTATCCTACAATAAGTATTCCTGCAGCTGGTTTCACATTTTTTTTAAAAACTATTAATTTGATTTAATTTATTCAGCTACCCACCAAGGATAAAACCTATACAATAAGCCTGCTAATTAGATAAATAAGTGAGTACATGACAGTTCATTATTTTGCTCTTTTTATTTTCCTGAATGTATAAATTATTTCATTATTTCTACAAAATAAATAGAAAAACCTACAAAAATGATCTCATTTATCATTAAATCTCAGACTTGAATGATATTAAATATCACAGAGCCGGCACGGAGAAGAGCACAGTACCCACATGAGGTTTACGAGGTAATACAAGATCAGGAATCAGCTTAACTCAGGTTTAGTCTAAATTATCTTCCACTCTGAAGAACGTCATCAGTTTCACTGAAATAAACAGCCAAAGCCCCTCAGAGTAAATATCAACCACAAGACTTGCTAAGGAATGGAAATGTGGAAGGTTTTGGAAAAAATCACGAGTTTTCTACCTTAGATCTTTTTTAGAACAAAAATCAATATACATATATACATAAACTCTAGTTTAACATGTAAGATTTTTTTATGCTTTTACAAAGCACATTATAGGGATGAAATAGAAAAGATATAAATAAACTAGATTGATTGAACACAAATACTCTAAAACCACCTTCCAAACCAATTGCTATGGTATGGGAAGTATATAAACATTTAACACAATCTATAATTTTAAAACTATTATCCACAAGTGTGTTGTGTCACTATTGACCCATCTTCCTCATGGTCATAGAGCAACTCAGTTTAATTTCTCCTTCTGAAACATAAAAAATATTTACCAGCTACATGAACTGAAATTTAATTCCAATTTTACAAAACTTTAAGAAAATATATATTCAGACTATTCATCTTTCCCCCCTACAGAAGCTTTCAGAGCTATCGTCTACTGAGAACATTTCCTAGAACAATGAACTCAGTGCTTCACATACCACTTCCTCATTTAATCCTCACAAACTTCCACTCAAGATATTATTGTCTTCCTCTTATGGATAAGGAAATTGAAGCACATAAAGGCCATGCATCTTCTCCAAGGTGAAAGAGCTGTAAGCTGAGGGACCAGAATTCAAACCCCAGTTTGCCTGATCCAGAAGCCTTGTGGATTTGCAAAATATACATTAACAGTCCAAAATTCTGCACTAAATTTTTGCAAATCTCTATTATTATTACAACTATTACTACAGAAAAAAAGTGTTTTAACTTTTTTCTAAAAATTTGAAGACCAGGGTTAATTTGATAAGCGTTTTTATAAAACATGTCTTATGGTTTTTCTGGTCTGACATCTTCAAGTCTCACTGTTTTTACATAAGATTGATAAGAACAATCTTTTACAGAAGATTGATAAGGACAAGCTAACAAACTATCCCCCAAACAGGTGGGGTTGCCGAGACCCTAACAGTTTCAGGGATAAATGTTCTTTCAAGACCTCAACAACTGGATAATCTCTACAATATTAAGCATTCCAAGTCCTTTCATTACACATGAAGTGGTAACATATTATCTGAAGATACACTGTGATAACTTAAAGAAAAATGAAATGCTTATCTTATAAAAGAAGAAAGGCTCAACATCAATGACATCAGCTTCCACCTTAAGAATCTAAAATTCTTAAACAGAGGCCATGGCCTACAAGAGGCAACCATCACCCACTCTCCTAAAGCCACAGTTAGGGCCAAGCTGCCACAAAGCACATGTTCACGAGGGTCACCACACAGGGAGCTGCCCCTCCCTGTCTCCCTAAACCCCATCTTCAAGATTCCGGACTTTTCTACCAGGATTCTAAAATTTCTCCTCCCAGATCTTTTCCCAAATATATGCCCAGCCTAGACCTCTCTTCTGAAATCCAACTGCCTTCTGGTATCTGCACTTAGATGTCAAATAGACATCTTAAATTTAACATGGCCAACCTAAACTCCTCATCTTGCCCCCACAGCGTGCTCTATCTGCACAGTCTTTCCTATCTCTGTAACCGTCAACTCCATTCGTTCAGTTGCTCAGGCCAAAAATCTTGGGAGTCATCTTGGAGTCTTCTCTTTCTCTCACACTCTATATCCAATTCATCTGTAAATGCTGTTGCCTCTACCTCCAAAAAGATCCGGAATTCAACAACTTCTCACCACCTCCACTGCTGTTACCCTAGTCTAAGCTACTTCATTTCTCACCTGGGTAACTGCTAGTCTCCTTATCAGTCTCCCTGCCTCTGCTCTCCTCTACCTCACCACAGTCTGTTCTCAACAAGCAACAAGGCTGATCCTTTTTAAAACACTAGTCAGATCATATCATTCCTCTGCTCAAAACCCTCCACTGGCTCCCCATCACACTTTAAGCAAAAACCGAATTCTTTAACAGCCTGTCCAGCTGTTCCTCCAGCTTACATGGCATGCCCACCTTTGCACATTTGTACTGGTTCTTCACACTGCCTGGAAAGCTCTTTCCATAGAAATCCACATGGCTCACTACCTCACACCTGTCAATCAAGTCTTTGTTCAGATGTCACTTTCTCAGAAAGATCTTCACTGACTACCTTATTTAAAATTTCAATCCCCATCCCACCCCCATTTCTCTTATGTTTTTTCCATAGTATTTATTGCCTTATAATCATATAATCATATGATGATATAATTATATAATGCCTTATAGCATATAATCATATTTCATAATTGTTTCTCTCCTCCACTACAATAGCATCATGAGGACAGGGATTTTGTTTATTACTCTACCCACTGTACCTAGAACATAGCAGGCACTCAATAAATATTTACAAAATACGTGAAAGAAAAAAGAAAAAGAGATAGAAAGAAAAGTGAAATTGACTTTTTCTTCTGAAACCTCTATAGTATCTTTTTAAAAAAATATTTTCAGAATACACAAAAACGATATTAGAAAGCATACAAAATTTGGAAATATTACTTACCAAAGTCCATTCTATCTTTTTGGTTTCTCTGAAGCAAACCCAAAAGGAGATTAGCCAAATAAGGTGATGTTTCCCTGGGAATGCTGGGGGAAAGGGAAAAAAACAAACTAAGTGGTGAGTTTATGTATGTTAACCACATGACTTTTGCCTTCACTATGGCAAATGAACAGTATATGCAGTTTCACAAATACTACATTTTATACCAAGATGACCATGGTAAAGCCTCATTCTTTAAAGGAAAAAAAAAAAAAAAAAACATTAAGCAATTGCCTTTGAGAAATAGCATCAATTTGGGAAGATTCCTATATGTGCTTATTACTGTTTGCTGGACTATCTGCAAGAATAAAGCACTTCACAAGCACAGACAATCTGAAGGCTTAAGACAACTTCAACCTTGCACTAACAGTTGCTGCGGAGCTCTCTATTGGAAAAAGAGCCACCTCTAATCCTGTCTGGAAAGGGGCAGAGCTTAAATAAATGCAAGTGAGAAATAACACAGCTTCCTGAGATGCAGTAAGAATAAGACAAACAAGGCATTAGAAAAATGAGTAAGTAATCAGAATGTACAATTCACAGAAAAAAAACTACAAAAGGACATTAAACAAATAAAAAAGAACCAACCTCAATAATAAAGAGAATAATGCAAATTAAATTAATAACTAATTGATCCTCCCCTATTTGTGAGACATCAAGTCTGATAACATCCCACATTGGTGAAATATGAGGAAAGGAGCACTCTCTCATGCTGCTGTATCAATAGGATGGCCAACCTGGAGAGCATACTTTTTGGTTCAACAATTCCATTTCTAGGAGTCCATCCTAAAGAAATGCACAAATGTGTACATACACACACACTCTCTCTCTCTCTCTCTCTTACTCTCTCTTCACTAAAGCCTGTTTGTAGTAACCAAAAAATGAAAACAGGGATCCGATTAAACAAAATACTATACCTCTAACCATGGGACTCTATGTAGCCATTTAAAAGAATGCAGTAGTTCTCTACATACTATTGCAGAACAACCTCTATGCTATACTGCAGAGTAAAAACACAGTTGCAGAACAATTTGCAAAGCATGATGTAATTTCTATTGAACTATATGTGTGTGTAAATACAAACACAAACAAGTACTCAAACGTGTAAAAAGAACTTGAAAAAAAAAAAAGATTTCCAAAGATACACTGCAAACTCTTGTTTTCCTTTAGGGTTGGGGAGGGCCTAGGGAGAATTTACTTTGTACTTTACACACATGTTTTGTTTTCATCTCCCTCCCCTCAAAGAACACATATAACTTCTGTAGTTTTTTCTTTTAATACACTTAACATTTTAAAAAAGAAAGAAAATGGTGCAACACTACACAGGCACCTATGCTGAGCTAATAATTTTTTAATTTCCTGGGTTTTTATTTATTTATTTATTTTTTTAGATTTGTATTTTTTTTCCTTTGTCTCCCCAAAGCCCACCGGTACATAGTTGTATATTCTTAGTTGTGGCATGTGGGACGCCGCCTCAGTGTGGCTCGATGAGCGGTGCCATGTCCACACCCAGGATTCAAACCGACGAAACCCTGGGCCGCCTGCAGCAGAGCGCATGAACTTAACCACTCCGCCACGGGGCCGGCCCCTGTGGATTTTTATCCTAATAAATGCTCTCATTACTATCAATTGAAAAAAGATTCAATAATGCAAATACATAAAACACAGAGTTCAAATAAACAACACTGTATTCATCAATAGCAAAAACCCAGTGCAATCAAAACACATACCTAGGCATTAAGCTCCTGTTTTTTTCATAAAACATCCTTAGGTCTTGAGGGCTATTGGCCTGTTAAAAAAAAAAAAAAAGGTTTAATTTCCTAAACAACGGGGGTAAAAATTCCAAATCATATGATCAATGCTCACAGATTCTGAACTTGAAAGTCATGCCTTGCTGAAGGACACAGATGGGCACCAGGAACTTATATAACCTCTGAAATCGCATGCAAATTCTCCATATCTGGGCATAACGTATCTTTTCTGAGGTCAGACTCTCTGAAACTTAGGCCTGAAACTTAGGCACCACTATTCTGGAGGTTATGTGGCCTACCCAACAGGTACATTTTTATTGTGTAAAGTCAGGGTATATCTTACCTTAGGACTGTCAAGGGATTCAAGAAGAGAATTAAGAACACTGCTACTTTTCAGTCACTCCATAGCAACAGTTAGTACCCTCACAATAAGAGCTGCTGAATCAGGGCAGCTGCCTCTACATACAAACTAGACTGGGAAATTAAGTGTTTAACCTGGTGGTGGCACTGATTTTTAATATCATCTTGTGCAAATAATTTCACTTTGTTCCAGTTTTCAGATTCAAAAAACCTCTTTGTTACCGGGAAATATGAACTCAAGAGGAATCGTCATGGTTATATTCTGGATGGCTTCTTTTTGACAAGACGTTACGGGAGAGGAAGAGAGGGAGACCCACCCCAAGTAATTTCCGTAAAGCCTAAACCATTAACTCCCTCTCACTCAGCAGTGACAGGCATAGAGAGCTGGAGATACAGCTTCCAGTGACCTTTCAGACCAGCTCTACTCCTCACTTGGATTTCAGGACCCCAAAACCAGGTTAAGCAGGAAGCCCTAACACCTTTTCATACCCATTTCCCAGCAGGCTGCTAGCCCCAACCCTTGCTAGTTTTCACTAGTCTGGAAAACATATCACAGGCTTCATGCCCAGTCCAGCTACCAAGGGAAAGCAGATAAAAAAGCAAAAGATGTTCTGGCTCACTAGTACTACAGCAGTGTTTGCCTGTAACAAAATCAAAGTAAGTCACAAAGGAACCAAAAATGCTGCTTCCAAAGCATTCCCCATTTTATAAGTCAAAGGCAAGTGCAAAAGGAGAAGATCCCAAAACTGAGCACATAAGAAAAAATCAGGCTACCTGAAAAGGTGGTTTTCCAACTAGGCACTGATATATCACTGTTCCTATGCTCCACAAGTCTGCCTTAGCATCATAATGTTGAGACATAATAACCTCAGGAGCCTGGGGATAAAAAAAATTCAAGACATGCATCGTGTTATTTACATAATTAACATGCATATATTAGTTAGCTGGAAAAGGTCACACTCCTAACAAAACTACTTAAATAAAAGCAATGCATTATGATATTTCCCTAATCAAATGATACTGCAATGAATACAGGACCACACTTTTACATTGAGATTTACTGATAAATCTCAAAAACAATGTTACACAAAAAGAAGCAACTTGCAGAAACAAACATTTCTATATATTATTATGGACACATAAAATACACATGAGTATTAAAATAGTAATAAAGAAAAATACACACCAATTACAGGATAGAGGTTACTTCTGCAGTAGGAGAGGGGGAAATGAGAAGAGAGAGAAGTACAAAAGGGACTGGGACTGTCTCTGAAATATTTTGTTTCTAAAAAAATGATTAAGGCAAAGATGGCAAAATGCTGACTTTGTTGAATTTGGATGGTAGGTACACAAGTGTTTGCATTATTATTCCCCTTTTTTCCTGTCATTTAAGTGATAAAAACACAATAAAAATGGTCTTAAAAGCAAAGGCATTTCTCCACTGCTTTGTTACAGCTATTTTCCCACCTCTCATTAGACGTTGCTTTTTAAAAATACCGTCAATCAGGAGAAACACTACATAGAAATGTCAAATATACTTTGAGATAATGAAATTTTATTTTCCACTTTTATTTATTGTCCCTAGTAAATTCTTATTGACTCAATTTCCTTTAATAATCAGCCGAAGCACACTCTCTATCCTCAAGGCTAGTAGTTCAAGGCTTAACTAATTTCATACTCAAGAAGTGCAAAATAATTCTTAAATTATAAAGTTTATTATATAAGCAGTAAAAGTACAATCCAGAAAGTAAATATAATGCAAAATTTTTTTCTTGAACTTTGATTACCAGTTCCCTTAATCTCAAAGTTGATTTTAGATTACAGGAAATCCTAATTGAACATAAATCCATTTTAAACTTAGAAGTGAAATAGGCACATTTATTTACTTTGCTGGATTCTGAAGTTCCAGAATTACAGCATTTCCTGGCTTAGTACTTCACATTAGTTCAGAAGTTTCATTGCCTCACTCTATCAGACATGACAATATCCATATGAAAGGATAAAGAGGAAAACTAAGATTTTTTTCAACTTTAAGTGTGACGCTGATTAAAAAAACTTCTACAAAATAGGGATCTTGTCAAGTGAGACGACATGCAAAAGATGAGATATCCTATAGCTGACGAGGTGCCCCCAAAAAGTTTTTTTTTTTTAAGTATTCCTAAGATTAAACAACAAGTATAGCATGACCACACTTCACCAATCTTCATTTTCAGTTTAATCTAATAGGGGATGTCTACCATAGTAACCAATTTTTTAAAAAAATAAAAACCAACAGGCAAAGATGACTGACTTTTACAGTCCACTATGCTAAAGCAAAAGACAGGCCTGTATTATAGCAATATTGGTAATATAATTAACATTAGTAATATTATAACAATTCGGACTATATATAAACCACATCTTACTTGGAAACAAGATTCTACTTAAATTCCAATGCTTATGGTGCTGTGCTGTAAACACACAAGGATGCAAACACTCACTCACCATGTACATTGGGGACCCACACAGAGTTGCAGCCATCATGTTACTATGTAGGTAACGAGCAAAACCAAAATCCGCTATTTCACAAAATAAAAAGGAGAAAAACAAATGATACCTTTGCTCACACTTAACATAGATCATATAATTCTTCAAGACACAAGAGGGCACAAATGAATTGTCAAGAAATTAACAGCTTATTGAATAAGACTCTCCACCCAAGAAAAAAGTAGCTACTTCGATTTGACGAGCTAAGAAACAGTAGTAATCACCAATTGTACAAGTCACTGCTCTGCCAGTTTTTTAACCAAGGAGGGAGCATCAAGCTCTGCAAGAGAAAATGCTAATTATAATAAATGATTCATTAATACAGCTCTCATTAAATATCACTACAGGTATAGAATTTGAACTGTTTTTGTCTTCCTCCACATAACAGATGTAATCTATATATCAGAAATTTCTTAAAATACTGTTAAAAATTTATTTTTCTAACCACCAAGAGAAAAACTTTAAAAAAAATCTAGCATTACAAACTGCTTCGAATAATTTTGAGATACACAAGTGCTAAAAAACCTGCCAAATAAATAAACTGAACTAAATAGCCTCTTAGATCCCTTATGTTAAAATCCCATGAGCTGTAAAGAATCAGGGTTATTAATTTGCTGCCAGCAACCATAACACATCAGCCTCCCTCTGATGAGAAGAAGCAAGATTTACTGCTGTGGCTCATACTAGAGTTCCTAACATGGGCCCCTTGGCCCTCTCTGAAATTTAGCATATGCTGCCAATAATGTAATGAGTTCACATATCTGAATGCACCTCACTGAATGCAATAAAAATTTCAAAAGTGCATCAACAAAATCTATCATTTATTAGAGCTGAAGCAAAACTATCTGAAAACAGTGTGTCTCAAAAATGTTCTTTGCATGAAATACAGGACATTTACCTATTTTGATGCGAATACCACTGACACTTGACTTTCTGCGATTGGCATAAGACAGCAAGATGTTCTGTGGTTTCAGATCCCTATGGATTATTCCTTTGCTGTGCAGAATTCGCATGGCAGCTGCAATCTGATGCAGAAACACTCTGATAGTATCTTCACTCAGAGTTCCTTTAGCTGGTAGAAAAGGAGTCACATAAAGATTTAAGCACACAAAATCAAACCTCGTCTGCATATTCCACCATCAGAATTGAGTTGTAAAGAATATAAAGGGAATAAGAGACTGGGATTCACATTTTTCATTTTTTTACCTTAACAATTTAAGTCTAAGAGATATCAGATATTTCAAAAATTTTAATCAGTCTGTTGTGAAGAGAACTGATTTACATTTGACCTTTTCTTTCCACTGGTATCCGTTTTTGTTTTTCCTGTCCCATTTTTACTGCTGAAGGTGCCACATTACTGTGGACACAGCAGGTGCTCAACAAACATGAGTCTCCTCTACAAGCCAACAAGCAAGCTCCCCTTCACATGGGTCGATATCTAGGATCACTGTCCATGTTTAATTCGAAGCATTGCCTGAGCACAAATTTTAAAAAGGTGAAATTCTTGAATGGAGACTTGGGACATGACTGCCACTTGGACCTTCCAGAGATCTGTGTTCCCACATCTGTCTCTTTTAATCTCCCCTGCTGCCCAACACCCCTTTCCCACCATAGCATCTTTCATAACTAAAGACACCTTTAAAAAATGTTTTAACCTGTTTTTACTACTATAAAGTAGTGTGAATATTATTTGAAGGTAGTCATTATTCAGTAAATACTGCAGTGTTTCTATATGTATGCTGGAGTGTGTAATGGTTAACAGGCTGCCTTTGTTCAAATCCCAGCACCTCCACCTACTTACTGTGGGACCCTGGAAGATAATCTCTCTGTGCCCAGTTCTCGTCTATAAAAAGCTGAAAACAGACTAACCACAGGGGGTGGTTGTGACCATCAAACAAGATAGCACATTTAATAATGAAGACTTTAGAAAAAGTCCTCGCACATAGTAAGTACTCAAACTGTAGTCAGCACACAAACATCAACTTTTCATTGCAAGGGATCTAAAAGTCACAAGTGTAATTCCCAGAATCTACATCAAGGATTTAATATCCATGACCCTATCTAAATCCTTTGTGAATATACTCGTGCACATACAACTCTAGAATATGTTCTATACAATCTTTCCATATGCAATTAAGATTAAGAAAGATAGAGACCAGCCCTGTGGCCGAGTGGTTAAGTTCGAGCTCCGCTCCAGCGGCCCAGGGTTTCGCCAGTTCGAATCCTGTGTGCGGACATAGCACAGATCATCAAGCCATGCTGAGGTGGCGTCCCACATGCCACAACTAGAAGGACCCACAACTAAAAATACACAACTATGTACTGGGGGGCTTTGGGAGAAAAAGGAAAAATAAAATCTTAAAAAAAAAAAAAAAACTGGGAACAAGTGAAATATCAGGATTTTAAAATCATTTTAACGACATCTAAGTGACATTTTATGTCCTTAACATTTTCAAATAAAACAAATCCCCAGGGGGGCTGGCCCCTGGCGGAGTGGTTAAGTTTGCGCGCTCTGCTTCGGAGGCCCAGGGTTTCGCCAGTACGGATCCTGGGCGTGGACATGGCACCACTCATTAGGCCATGTTGAGGTGGCATCTCACATACCACAACTAGAAGGACCCACAACTAAAATATACAACTATGTACTGGGGGAATTTGGGGACAAAAAGCAGGAAAAGAAAAAAGAAGAAGATTGGCAACAGTTGTTAGCTCAGGTGCCAGTCTTTAGGGGAAAAAAACAAATCCCCATAGTTTAAAAATCATCAAATACTGTCTTCTGTGAGGGCTGTTCTTAATCTATTCCCTTTTTTTAATTCTTTGGGATTGTTTTCCCGATGCTGACTGTTAAAAAACAAACAAACAAACTCTAAAACACATAAAAAGTGAAATCTTTCATAGTCTCAGCCCTTGGAGATGAACAGTTTAAATTTGGAGTGTATTCTTCCAGATCTACTTTCTCACAGATGGCAACACATAAATTACTGCATACTACTGGGTGGGTCAAATCAACAACTAGAGCTTTATTTTTGTAACGTGTTTTACTTAAATTACATTGCAACAGCTAAAATAAATAGTATGGTTTTTTCCCATTTCATTCATTTACGTTTTCATTCTAGGGCTTAGAAAAATTTTGCTACTTTAAATGACAGCTGCTTAGAACTTGTATCTTTGCCCCATGACACACTACTGAATATACTTAAAATTTATTTGATTCAGAGTCCAAATTCTAACACTGTTCCCATGGGGAAAAAATTAATGATCTAGTTTAGGCTGTTTCTGGGCACAAACTGTAGTAAAAATTCACATATTTCTATGAACATGGATGTGCATTTCTCGACACAATCCCATAAACTGAAATTCCCATTAAAAACTTAATATTTTAAAGGCATTGTCAACATCAAAAGTCTTTCAAATGAACGAATTAAGCAAGTTAGCCCTGAGAGAGTAGATTCAGCCATAGCTGCCACACTTAACGTATTCTGCTAGAATAAATGTTTAAGCACAACTTACCAATTAATTTAGAATTTGCTTTATTTTAAACTTGCAATTGATAGAATTTGTTTTCTATCTTTTGAAAATGTGTAAGGCACCTTATTTGTTAAAGCAAATAAAAGGACTAAATCAGTGTTGTGATATAATGGCATTTGACCTTCTAGACTTTTTAGACATTCCAGATTTTCTCTCCCATAGAAATATAACATGTGCCACATATTAAATTTTCTAGCAGCCACATTTTAAAAAGTGAAAAGAAACAGGTGAAATTAAAAATATATATTTACCTAATACATCCAAAATATTATCATTTCAACTTGCAATCAATATAAAAAACTTAATGAGATATAATCATTCTTTTCTTCTTATTAAATGTTCAAAATCCAATGTGTATTTTACATAACAGCACATCTCACTTCAGACTAGCCACATTTCAAGAGCTCAACAGCCCCATGTGGTCAGTGGCTACCATACTGGATGGTACAGCTCTAGACTATTCCTTGAGAACCAAATTTATTTTATATATCTTTTCAAGTATTTTCAAAATACAAGGGATTCCCTTAAGGACTGTGGCAGACAGGGACAAGGGAGAGGTTAAATAAGTGGACCAAAATCACACAGCAATTAAGCAATGCAAACAGTCAAACTGCTGCAAACCAGCTTGCCTGTCTGACTCTAGCGTTCAGCTAAGCTCTTCACCCTTTGGTCTCCAAATCTAACACTATGCCCTGGAAGATCAAATACAGAATTCAACATCATAGACAAAACACTGTCAGGGCCAGCCCCGTGGCCAAGTGATTAAGTTTGTGTGCTTCACTTTGGCAGCCCAGGGTTTTGCTTATTCAGATCCTGGGCACAGACGTGGTACCACTCATCAGGCCATGCTGAGGTGACGGTGACGGCCCACATAGCACAACCAGAAGGACCTACAACTACAATATACAACTATGCACTGGGGGGCTTTTGGGAGAAGAAGAAGAAAAAAAAGATGGGCAACAGATGTTAGCTCAGGTGCCAATCTTTAAAAAAAAAAAAAACCTGCTGTCAAAGCCAACTTCAATTTGCCATACCAGTAATACTGCCTATATCAGCAAATAGAGGACTTCTGTCAGTGAAAGTAACTGATACTCTTACCCAGGGCTCTAAAGGGCTAAGGTGCCACTCAATCTGACCCCAGTGGAAAGATGCCTTTATCTGGATCACTAAGAACAAACGTCTAGATTCTGAGGAACTCAAGGGTTCAGAGACTGGCAGAAGCAAGGTATCTTCTGGCTTCAACTCCTTTCCACCAGTAGTGAGCAAAAGTACCTGTCTCACTGCTTTCTATCTACTAATAAATGACATTTTGAACATTTTTTTTTTACCAAATTGACATTTTTTTAAAAAAGAATCTCAGTTGGGAAAAATACAAAACACACATGGAACAAACAACCAAATTCAGGATAACAATTGTCTCTAAGCAGGAAGGACAGGAGTGGGACTACAGAATGGCTTACAGGGAGCTTCAAGCGTACTTACCATTTGTTTTTTAATTGGGGGGAGGAGTTATAGCAGCATCATTCTCCACACAGCTTTTGATGTCAGCAATATTTTATATTTTAAAGATTTTTTAAATCTAATTTTTAATTGCACTCTCTGATTACTAGGTGAAATTGAACATTTGTAATATGTTTCTCTCTTGTAAACTGTCCATACCCTTTGTGGGTATATTTATTGATGCCTTCATGTTATTACCATCAATTGGCAGAATCTATTTATAGATGAATTATGAACCTTTTATATCTTTTTACATATTTCCCTTGCACCTTTAAGGGCTGAATAAGTAGATGCTGGTCTCACCTAACATCATTAAAAAAAAAAAAAACATTTTTGAGGGACACAATTTGATCCAAATGCTTATTATCCCAAAAGTACACATTTTGGATTCAGAATTTCAAGCACGATCTAAGATCTAAGTACTAGATTTTAGTACTAAAATCTTATCTCTGTGCCACAAAATAATTTCAATGTTACCTTTAATCCTTAATAACACCTTTTTTTTTAATTTACAAGAAACATTCACATTAATAAATACATTCTTGGATATATTCTTCCATTATGATTTTTTTTTTTTGAAAGACATGAAAGGGATTAACGTTTCACTGAAGGGAACCCAGTCGAGTCTTCTGAAGAACAGAAATTCTATTTGGTTTTTTCTCAAACACACTGAAAGAGACGCATATCTAAAGTAAGTACTTAAAGTTTAGGAACAAAATCACAACAAACAATAGTTAGTCAGCAAAGTGACCACAATTAAACAAATACACAAATATTTATTGAATGTTCCTATACAAGTGCAGAAAACAGGGGTAGCATATTTCACAAGTAACTCTCAGGATTAAACAGACTATAGTACGATCTTTATTGAACATTGACACATACAAAAAATTACCTTGCAAATAATCTGCCAAGTCTCCACCATTGCAATACTGACATATAAAAGAAAAAGTAATGAAAATAAGGACACCAATTCAAGATTAATTCAATATACTATCAGTTAATTTTAATTAAAAATTTGTATATATGTAAATCTGGTCTGAAAAACATTTATAAAAATTACACAAT
The DNA here is from genome assembly GCF_041296265.1 of Equus caballus. Classification (NCBI taxonomy): domain Eukaryota; kingdom Metazoa; phylum Chordata; class Mammalia; order Perissodactyla; family Equidae; genus Equus; species Equus caballus. The sequence goes on along the minus strand of NC_091694.1, from coordinate 58,885,570 downwards.
AAAAATTTTTTAATTTTATGTTCTTTATGAAGTAAACTCTAAATCACAGAATCAATTTTATTAATTCAAAATTTCAAATAATAAATCTACTGTCAATTTTAAAGTACATACATATTAATCCAAAGGAATTTGAAATACATTAAACAGAAGCTTGTATACTACCTACCTCCATCACCAGGAAGACAGAGTTGGGTAATTCCTGAAAAGTAAACATACTAAATATCATTTAGATTAGAGAAAAAATTAAGCACAAATTTTAAAATAATGATAGCTAATAAAAATACTACACTTGTTCATTATTAAACAAGTAAAATGAAATCACAAAATCCATTAGTAAGTGAAATTTAAAATCCCCAACACAATGATTTAAGCATCTCAGCTTCAAAGCCAAATAAAGTTTTCATGACATTAACGTAGTGATCAAGAAGTTAAATTCTGTTCATTAACAGAACTAAAGAAAGAGTCACCTTTTGGTTATGGTTACGGTAAATTTACCACTTGTGAAAAAAGGGAAGAATTCTCTGGTCCTCAGAGAAGCACTTCCACTTTAAAAAGTTCATGATTTAGAGCACCCTGAGACTCCTCCCCAGAATGCTGAATGCACAACCTGATTTCTGGAACATACGGTCTAGAATGCTTTTTTTCTTTCTGGTTTTTATGTTTGTTTGGAGGCAATCACATTATCTGGCAATTGTTGGCAAAGGGAAGACATTTCATCATATGTTTTGGTAAGAGACTGATTTTAAGGGAATGATTTGAGAAATTTTTACCAAGTCTTCCAAAATTCATATAGCTCCAGGTCTGTTGCTTGGGTAAGTAATTCAAAGACTGATTAGCTGATTCTTCAATAATAATTTTCATAATGTTAATTAAATTTTAAATTGGACTTCCCTTCAGTTTAACTGGAGCCAGCGCCCAAATGTGATTCAAGAGATAGCCCTTCCAAGTAGTACTTCGCTTCACCAAGATCCTAAATTCAAGAATAGAGTGCTCATGGGAAAACAAAAGGAGGGGTAGGGCAGAAACGGGGCCGGTCCGGGGCAGCAATCCTCAGAGGGTGATTCAAGGACCAGTGCTAGTCAGCCAATTATTTGGTACTAGCTCACAATGAGAGAATTACAGAAATTCAGAGTAAGAATTTTAAAAGGTTAAAGTAAGTTAACAAAGTAATTTTATATCTGCTGAACCTCGGACATCTCTTTGTAGGGCCTTTTTTATTTCACTTTTATAATAATTCATCTTTATAGGATTTTCTAAAAGTGTCACTTCACACAGCTTAGCAATAAAAACCTGTGCCTCACCACAGGTAGTTTAAAGCACTTGAGTGCAATGCGGAGCATTACAAGGGGCTGCCACACAAGTGGTTTCACCACATTCACCAAGGTTCAGGATGCCACAAGTCAAGACCTGAATTAAATTATGTCCTGCAAGAATTCAGTGACTTAGGATGACTTACGTCACTTATTTCTCCAGAGGACTAGATAAAAAAATTAAAATACATCAGGACCAATTCTTTGACCCCCTTCCCAGAGGTATATGGAGGTTCAGGAGAACGGCAATGCCTGGTGCTCTCTGCCAAGGAACAAGGAGCCACAGTCCCGCCCAAGCAGGATCACACACACGGAGAGGCAGGCTGCAAGCCTGAAGCGGACGCCTGGCGTCCCTAAGAGCACTCCCCTAATACGTTAGGAAGGAGGCAGAGAACAGTCAGCTCCCAGCAGGCTAGAGGCTCAAGTCTGTAAGAAATAAATATTTATTTCCTTTTATCATAAATAAAAAGAAAAATATATTTCTAAGAGTTCAAGCATCTCCATTGTGAACTAGTCTTAATCACAAAACCTGATCAAATCCAGACCAAACCATCCTACCATCTCTAAAAGTACTGAGAAATCCTTAAACATGATAACTTTCGATAAAATCTTCTTCTCTAGTGTAAAGTACAAAAATATTATCCCCAATCAGTATTGTTTAATCATTTAATGGCACCACACCCTAACCACTGAAGAGAAAAGAGCACCAGGAATTCCTGAGGGGAGGCTAAACAGCCACAAAGAACTCTTGTTTACTCAGAATGAAGAAGTCCAAGTCCCATTTTGGTATTCACAATTTGGGGGGTATACATAACCACTGAGTTTTCCCCATTCATTCATTCATTCACCCATTCAATAAATAATAAATAAGACAGAAATAGTTTAACATCCTTAACTTCTCATGCAAACCTTCTTCTGCCCACATTTAAAACAATGAAAATCTCCACAGGTTCAATCATTCTCTCTCGTGAACACCCCGTTTCTTAAAGATCCCTTTACAAAACAGTGCACATCTTTTAAAAGAAGCGCTTAACTAATCTGGAGCATGAGTAGCTGCAAGAGTCAGAAGAGAGTCGGCAGAAGGAAAGAGAAAAACAGTTCATTTTTTTAGCAAAATCTGTCAAGTCATCTATAGACACACTGAAACTCAAATGGTACTGGAGTACCAGGGAGGAACTTGAAAAGATAACCGTAGGGTCAGAAAGGCTGAGAAGTGAGGCCAATATAACCTGTAAGCCAGACCACCACAGGGTTTCCAAAGCATAACACATATTTATCCTCCTTTCCTAATATAAAGAAACTCTCATTCTCAACTATTCCCCAGCACTTCCATCAACAAAGTTAAACATAATGAATCTCATTTTACCATTTCCCTACTCAAATTCCTTAATAACTAAGATAAAAATCAAATCTCAAAGGAAAAAAAAAAGAGGATATTATTATTATGAACTCTATGCCAGTACATGGAAATTTAGATGAAATAAACAAATTAAAAAAAATTTGAGGGAAACTATAACTTACTAAAACTGACAAGAAATAGAAAATTTGAAAAGGCTCTTACGTATTAAAGAAATTGAATTATAATTTAAAACCTTTCCACAAAGAAATTCTCCTTAAGTTTCAGTGTAATCCCAATCAAAATCCAAGGAGGTTGTGTCTGTGTCTGTGTGTGTCTGCTGTGTCTATGTGTGTCTGTGTCTGTGTGTGTGTGTGTGTGTGTGTGTACGGAAATTGACAAGTTGATTCTAAAATTTATGTGGAAATGCAAAAGGCCAATAACTAAATATAATCTGAAAAAAGGAAAAAAAAAGTTGGAAGACATACTCCTAAATATCAGAACTTACTACAAAACCACAGTAAGAGAGACAGTGGGGTAAAGGCTAAGAGGACAGAAGAGAGTATGTAGAAACAGTCCTACACACACGTAGTCGTTAAGTTAGGACAAAGCAGACACCCCGGTACCGAAGGGAAAGGTGTGCCTGCTCAGTAAACGGGCCCAGCAGCTGCCCACCTGGGAAAGTAATGGATCTACTTCACACCACATATACAAATCAATTCCAGGTAGATTATGAAGCTAAATGTAAAGACAAAACGATAAAGACTCTGGGAAAAAACCTAGGCAAATATCTTCATAACCCTAGGGTAAGCAAAGTTTTCCTAAATATGCTATAAAAGCACTAAATATAGAAGGAAGAAAGAATAAACTGGACTATATTAAAATTAAGAATTTCTGTTCAACAAAATAAACCATTAAGACAGTAAAAAGGTGAGTCACAGTATGGGTAAGTCATTTACAACACATATATCTGGCAAAGGACTCATATCCACAATATATAAAGAATTCCAACAAACTAATAACAAAAAGACGACCCAGTGGAAAAACAGGCAAGAGACTTCCACAGGTATTTCAAAAAGAAGATATTTAAATGACTAATAAACTTACAAAAGGTGCCCAAATCAGTAGTCATCAGGAAAATGCTAATTAATATTGTAAGATACCACATCAGAATGGCTAAAATTCCCCAAGTGTTGGCAAGGATGTGGAGCAACTGGAACTGTCAAACACTTACTGGGAGCAGAAATAAATACAAAGCCATGTACCTGAGGATTACTGTAGATGTTCAATAAGAACATGATGGCGGAGCCGGCCCAGTGGCGCAGCAGTTAAGTTCACATGTTCTGCTCTGGCGGCCCGGGCTTCACCAGTTCAGATCCCGGGTGCAGACCTACACATCACTTGTCAAGCCATGCTGTGGCAAGCATCCCACATATAAAAAAGTAGAGGAAGATGGGCACAGATGTTAGCTCAAGGCCAGTCTTCCTCAGCAAAAAGAGGAAGATTGGCAGCAGATGTTAGCTCAGGGCTAATCTTCCCCCCCCACAAAAAAAAAAAGAATGTGATTGCCTTTCAGCCTTGTTCCCAACACAGACATAGATGAACCTTGTCGATTTAGCGTTTTCTTGTTTAACCTTGGGGGTGACTCAGGAGTCCCGAGGATTTGTGAGCTTGTTTTGCAGAAGGAAGAGAACGTCTTCAGGGAGGTTGCAACCACCTGGATGACCAGCCCTAGCTGCCATATTCCCTGAAGTCAGATTGCCCAGAGGCTTATTGGGAGTAACCCTTTTGTTTCTCCAAAGCTCTTCCTGCCAAGCCCCTTAGCAGTATAAAACCCTCTTGCCTTCTTCTCCTTAAGGCAGATTTGAGAGAACCTATGCTCCCACCTTGTTTTGGCCAAGTCAAATAAACCTTTCTCCATATCCAAGCACCAATGTCTCAGTGACTGGTTTACTGTGCATTGGGCATGCAAACTTGAGATTAAGAGGTTTGGTATCAATTACACTGGCAGTATCTACTAAAACTGGGTCTACTATCCCCTATGATCCAGAAATTCCTCTCCTAGGAATTGCCCCTTGCAAGATCCATTTCAACAAGGAGAAACGGTAAAAGAGGATCCAAAGGAGAAACCACAACAAGCCATTTTTATTGCTTCTACTAGCCTCTTAAATCAAGAAGGCATTACTATGAAAGTAATGAGGAGGGAGCTGGCCCCATGACCTAGTGGTTCAGTTTGGCACATTCCGCTTCAGTGGCCCTGGTTCACAGGTTCAGATCCCAGGCACAGACCTACACCACTCATCAGCCATGCTGTGGCCGCAACCCACATATAAAATAGAGGAAGACTGGCACAGATGTTAGCTCAGGGCTAATCTTCCTCAAGCAAAAAAGGACAAAGATTGGCAAGATGTTAGCTCAGGGCTAATCTTCCTCAGAAAAAAAAAAGGCAATGAGGATGTCCTGAGTTGAAAAGATGTCCTCAATATAGGGCCAATTAAAACAAAAAAGTGCTTTTGTTTTCCAAATAGGTTGAGTGCATGCATATGTGAACATATGCATTAAAAAAATAAGCAAGTCTTAATATAGGCAGTACACTCTTTGACATCAGTATTAAAAGGATCTTTTCAGATACCATGTCTTCCCAGACAAGGGAAACAATAGAAAGAATAAACAAATGGGACTTCATCAGACTAAAGAGCTTCTTCAAGACAAGGGAAAATAGGATTGAAACAAAAAAACAACCCACTAATTGGGAAAGAATATTTGCAAGTCATATATCCGACAAAGGGTTAATCTCCGTAATATGTAAAGAACTCACACAACTCAACAACAAAAAATCAAACAATCCGATAAAAAAATGGGCAGGAGACATGAACAGACATTCTCCAAAGAAGATACACGGATGGCCAATAGGCACATGAAAAGATGCTCATCATCACTGATCATCAGGGAAATGCAAGTCAAAACTACACTAAGATATCACCTTACACCCATTAGAATGTCAAAATTAACCAAAACAAAAAGTAACAAATGGTGGAGAGGTTGTGGAGAAAAAGGAACTATCATACACTGCTGGTGGGAATGCAAACTGGTGCAGCCACTATGGAAAACAGTATGGAGATTTCTCAAAAAATTAAAAATAGAGATACCATATGACCCAGCCATCCCACTGCTGGGTATCTATCCAAATAACTTGAAGTCAGCAATTCCAAAAGTCCCATGCACCCCTATGTTCCTTGCAGCATTATTCACAATAGCCAAGACATGGAAGCAACCGAAGTACCCATCAACTGATGATTGGAGAAAGAAGATATGGTGTATATATACAATGGCATACTACTCAGCCATTCAAAAAGGATAAAATTACCCCATTCACAACAACATGGATGGACCTTGAGGATATTATGTTAAGTGAAATAAGCCAGATAGAGAAAGACAATCTCTGTATGACTCCACTCACAAGTGAAGTTAAACATGTGGACAAAGAGAACAGATTAGTGGCTACCAAGGGAAGGGCGGGGGAGGTGGGCACAAAGGGTGAAGTGGTGCACCTACAACACGACTGACAGACAATAATGTATAAGTGAAATTTCACAAGGTTGTAAACCATCATCAACTCAATAAAAATTTTTAAAAAAAAAAGTCTTGAAGCACACAACAGTGGTTTCTTCTGGAAAAAGGAAACAGAGTTCTCAAAAGAGGGTCTCTCTTTTTCACTTTTTATACTGTTAGACCACTTGAACTGTTTTTCTACTGAGGGCCTATTACTTTTGTAATTTAAAAAATAATAAAGATAAAGTGAATTTAAAAAGTCAGCATGAGTAGATGGTTCTCTCCAGCAGAATTCAAAGAAGCAGAACTCGAGAAATACAAATTAACAAAAGAATTAAGTAAATAGCAAGAGAAAGATTGAAGGAAAAATTCCTGTCTCCTACATCCATACTTCACATTTCTCTGCTACTTTCCCTAATTCTTTCTCTACCCCTCTGGCAACTGCTACAGGTTATCTCACAGAAAAAGAAGAAAGAAACACCACTCTCCTGCAGTCCTAAGACTAAGCCCCCCCCCCCCCAGGGGGTTACCTCGTACTAAATAACCTCATATTATCCCAAGAGTAAACAGGGTCGGATTATCACCCGCACTTTACTGAGGGGGTGGTGGTAAAAAGGACAAGAAGTGGCTTGCTCGACTTCCTAAATTGAGCTTGATATAGAAATAGTACTCTATACCCAGCTTTCCTTATTCCCATCCAGGACGCTTCCTCTTAGATCATGCTCGAAAAAACTCAGAGATGCAAAAACAATCTACGAAAGCCAGTCCTAGTTTACTGACCTGACACAAACCAACATAAGTTTGCAGAAAAACTTTTTCCTTAATCTCTATCTCAATAATGCTAATCACACTAAAGATTTCAAAAATATTCAGAATACATACGTGAGGTTGTGATTTATAATAAGAAATATATATTTGGTCTATGCCCCTGTTCCTGGCACAAAGCTAAAATTTTGGAATTTCCTAAGCAATGAGAGTGATAAAGGTCTTTTGCTATGTTAATGAAGTCACTTTCTGAAAGTCCCCAGGTCACCTAAGGACAGGTGCTGGTTCCCAGGGTAACAACCATACGATTAGGGGGTTGCAACTTTCAGTCCTACCCGCTGACCTCTGGAGAGGGGAAACGATCTAGAGGTTCAGTTTCAACCACCAATGGCCAATGATTTAATCAACTGTACCTACACAGTCATGCATCACTTAACTAGAGGGATACGTTCTGAGAAACGCGTCTTTAGGCAATTCTGTCATTGTGGGAACATCATATAGAATGTACTAACACAAACCTAGATGGTATAGCCTACCACACACCTAGGCTATAAGGTACTGATATTATGGGACCACCATCATTACATACTGCATAACTGTATAAAGAAGCCTCCCTAAAAATCCAAACAGACAGGCTTCCAAAAGCTTCCGGGTTAGGGGGCCGGCCAGGTGGCATAGTGCTTAAGTTCACATGCTCCACTTCAGAGGCCCAGGGTTCGTGGGTTCGGATCCCTGGCGCACACCTAGCACCGCTCATCAAACCACACTCATCAAGCCATGCTGTGGTGGCATCCCACATAAAAAAATAGAGGAAGACTGGCACAGATGTTAGCTCAGCAAAAATCTTCCTCAAGCAAAAAGAGGAAGATTGGCATAGACGTTAGCTCACGACCAATCTTCTTCACCAAAAATTAATTAATTAATTTAATTACGATATTTTCCTCACATGAGATGGTAAAAAAAAAAAGAAAAGAAAAACCGACAGGTCATTATTGGTCAAAATAAATTGGTACAATCTTTTGGAAGGCAACATGGTAAATTCTTTGACCAAGTAATTCCAAGTCAAGGAATTTATTCTACAGGCACACTCATACAAATAAGCAAAGATGTATGTACAAAACTTTCTCTGTGCACTGTTTCTAATAGGGAAAAATAAACAACTCAAATGGCCACAACCAGGTTTCAAGTAAATAAATTATCATTTAGCCCTACAGTATTATACTTAATATGAAAAGTTATCCAAGATACATTAAGTTTAGTAAAACAAGTTGTTTCTGTAAAAACACTATTAATAAGTCTCTCACAATGAAAAACTTAAAAACCCAAGTATAAATGACTATAAATTCATATATGTATTTAGAAAACTCTAAAAAAAATACAAGAGTGGTTATCTCTAGGAATTGCCATTTCTTTTTGAATTACTTCATTTTGACAATGTTTGATTACTTTAACTACGGACATATATTACTTTTGTAATTAGGGAAAACGTGTTTTTCTTTTTAAGTGTCATCTAAACTGAAACTTGATGCTTATAAACAATGTCAAAAGGCCTCAATTTATAAAAGTGTGTCCATAAACTTTAGATGGATCTCCAAAGTTGATGGCCAGTAAAAACTATGTTCATTTCAAGTTGATAAAACTACTGTACTGGCCTCTACAAACACACTGTACCCCTTCAAGGAAGCAAATCTAAAATATTAGATCAAGACCATTTACTTGATAGCCAAATGCTCAAGAGTACATGTTCTCCCTAACAATATCTCATTCTACAACCAAAGCTAGTACTTAATATTTTTCATTGTGATAGACAAAATCTAAGTATACTCTCTACTCAGAAAGCAAAACCTACTCTGCAATTGACAGGGTTTTCTGTACCTCTCAAAAAATGGGAAATTAAGTGTTAATATTATTTAACAATTTTTGTACCAGGCACTGACTGGTACCACTTGGTGCCCTCTATCTATAGAGACTAAGACAAACTCCACAAATAACTCTGTGGAGAATTCACACATTTCAACTAGAGATTGTGAGATGTGTTTAGTTTTTACTTTAAACTTTTTTTCCCCTTTCTTTCTATGCTGCTTTGAATTTCTCAAATGAAGGAACAAGTTACACCTATTTAAACAGGTATAAAACACACCTGCAGCTCTCACATATTCTGTGCATGGACTTTAAATTGCAATTTTTTTAGAGAATAATCACATGCTACAATCAAAAACTTTAAAATTGTGCATGCTATTTGCCCTGGTAATTCCAATTCTAGAAATTGAACTTAAAAGAAATAATCAGACATATTCAGAAAGTATATATTATCGTCAAGGGATTTTTCTATAATGGTAAAAATCTAAACGTCTTATAACATGGGTGTAGTTAAACACTTTGGTGTGATATGACTACATGAAAAATGACTATATTAAAAAGTACATATGGAACAGTTCATTTTGTCTCACCCCACTAAAATTAAGCACACCGAGAGCAAGAACTTTGTTTTACTCACTGCTTTATTCCTAGCACTCAGAACAATGCCTGGCACATACCAGCCACTCAAAACCTTACAAAACGAATGAATCTGAGTAATGCCAAGTGTAAACAGAAAAGATTCTAGCTAGAAATACATCAGCAGAATCACATAACACATCCATTGACTTTACTGGCATTCAACTGTCCAGATTAAGCCAAACAAAAGAAGGAAGTCGTGTAGACCATGCACCCTGGCGTGCCTTGGTGTGAGTGGAGGGAAACGCGGCACCTGCTGTCTCTCGGTAGATCTCGGAGCCCGGGGCTCTCACAGGGCGAGTACCACACTGGCCAAGTGTGAGTCTAGGGCTTAAAGGAAGTTTTTCTAAGCACAGTATGGCCCCTAAATATAAGCCAACTACTTGCTCTGGTGCTCCACCCAAAAATGGCAACTTTCTCCAAAGTTGGGCTTTTTAAAAGAATTTTCAAAGGTAATTTTGACTATATAGAAATGCTGCCTTAGAAGATAACTTCAGAACTCAGCGTTCCCACCTCCAGATAAAACGCAACTCTACTGTATCCAAGGGCAAAATCACAGACATACCTGGGTGATGAACATGCAGAGTTTCCTTGTTCTTAGTTTATTTTCTAACATCTCTACAATTAGCAAATGTTGCTTTTGCAATAATAACAAAGCTCTATCTAATTTTTTAATAGCCCAGAATAGTCCTTTCTATATTTATCACAGAAATGCTAGATCTGGTATCAATATTCCTCTACTTGACCTAAAACAACACTACTCCTACAGTATATTAAGACTTGTAAATAAGTTTACTCAGGCAGCACATTATTTATTTTATCCTATTGTTCTATGCTATTTTAAACAATTTCTTAATAAACATGTAACTCAAGTGACGTATCTTTCAACAATAAGGCAATTTTCTATTTCCAGTAAGATTCATTTAATTCGAATGAAACAGAAAAAAAACTTTTTTTATTAACAGACATACAATTTTTTTAAATGCAAAATAAGGTACCTGAACATCATAGAGAGCTACAATATTTTCGTGCTGCAGTTCCTGTTAAGAAAATTGAGAATTCAAAACATTTGTATATATTCTGATAACTTTAATATATTTCAATATGCAAATAAAAATTAATTTAAGCATACATACACATATATATACACATATTCTATTTCTAGTTTAGTACACCTTGATACAAGATTAGGACAATTCAATCTACTAAAGAATATGAAGAAATGTGCCTGATTAAACTTTACTTGGGACCTAAATATTTTTTCGCCACCATTTTTCAGACTCTTAACAAGGCGAGTACTCTTGTTTACAAAATAAATGTCATAGTTAGTATAACCATAGGCTTTCTGCTGGTCTTTTCAATATAATACACAATTTCTAACAACAACAGAGGCATTAAACTCCAAAGTGGTTTAAAAAGCACATTATTTGCCTGAAAGAAAACAAAGTATAATTCTTAGCTCAAAGAGCTAATTCTTACCAAAGCGCTGCCCACAGATAGTAGTTTTGATGAAAGCTGGTGTTAGATGAGGGTTCCATGTTCATATTAGTTTGGGAAACACTGGGTTAAATAAACCTAAACTAGTTTCTTCATTGAGTAATTTTTCAGACTTTCTTTAATGGGCTAAACACTTTGTGACTCTCTAGGTCCTTAGAAAACAGGATTTTCCACACTTATTTGACCACAGGACGCTTTTTTTCCTCAAAACATCTTACTTGATAACAGTGCTAGTGCGTGATCTCAAAAGACCACTTCCAAGGAAAATAACTTTCTTCAGTTTATAAGGAAAAAAGGCCCCAAGTGCTCTCCGTCCCAGAGCACACCTAACACGAAAGGCATCAACAGAAGAGGTAAGTAACATACAACAGGGGCCTGCCTCTTCTCAAACAATAACACAACTCCGGGAAAGAAGAAAAGAAATTATGAAAAGCTAAAATCAGTTTCCACAGACTCTGTCCAACCACTGACCAAGAGCCACAAACTTCTGTTTTTTAAAAATATCTTCTGAGTACTCAATGTTTCAAAAAACAGAGCGTGCAAAAATGAGCAACAGGTGAAAACTCTCAAACTTGGCTCCAAATACCAAAATTGTAAAGGATGTCATCATGCATTCATTTAACTTACAGTAAGTTTTAACCTGGTACGAAATATCACCTAAGTAAACATACCTTTAAGATTTTAATTTCCTTCCCAAGTAGTAGTTGTGATTTTGACAAGTTCTTTTTATTAATACTTTTAATAGCTACCTCCCAATCAGTTTTCTGAAAAGAAAAAACAGTGTTACTTCTGAAAATTACTCCACAGAAATAACTCAACAGGGAAAAAAACCTATAAACATAACGATGTTTTCAGCAAATTCATGTACAGCACTGAGGAAAAAAAAAAAACGTTAAAGAACCTGAATCTCCAACAACAGGAAAATGACTTCATAAATTACGACGATTAACAAGCTAATGTCCTACAAGACAGCCACCAAACATGATAAATATGAAGACCACATAGCAACCAGCGTTGAGAGAAAAAAGAACAGTTTCCAACCATTTAACAGTTGCGGAGAAATGCGGAGAAGCTGGAAGATGGTACGGTTAACCGAAAACACATCTGACAGCTTGGCAGGATTAAACCGAGTTTTAACTACCGTTTTCTTGAGTTTTAACCTATTTTCATAATAGATGAAAACTAAGTAGCATTTATTACTCTGAGAAGCAACAAAGCCAGCCCACTTTTAACATGCCCCTTGGCAGCCACCAGACCTGCCACCCCCGTTAGGATCAGTTCCACTCCCGAGGTGCCTCTCCAAATTCTTCAGATTCTAAAACCTCGTGTGACCCTACTTGCGAAAGAGCAAAAGCTTAAAAAAGAAAAAACAAAAATGCCGAACCTGCTTTCGCGTTTATCTGAACTGAAAAAGGGAGCGTCCAACCATCTCCTCCCCTCGGAGGCCGCCCGCCTCAGCCCCGGGGGGGCAGGTGGAGGACCAGCGCTGGGAAACGCGACACCCCCGGGTTCGAGAACGCCGCGGGCTCACGGGAAACCAGCCCGTTTTCCGCTGGGTCTGCAGTTATCGACCTCGAAGGCGACACCCCAGGTCCGTCCACGCCCGAGCCCCGGGCCGTGCAGGGCGCCGGGCAGCCCTCTCGCACGCGGGGCACGTTCGGGAGGCCGGGCTCCCCGGGCAGGCCAGGGGACGAAGCCCTCAGGGCGCTCCGGGTCCCAGGCGCCGGCAGGAGGGGCGGCTCCGGCCGCACAACCACCCCGCCCGACCGAAAGAGCCCGCGCCCCGGCCGGCGCGCACAATGGCGGGCCTCGGCGCCGCGCCTCAGGCCCAGCCCGGGGGCCGCGCCCCGGCCGGCGGCTCACCTGGCGGTGCCGCCCCCGGAAGACCACGGCGAAGGCCCCGTGTCCCACGAGGTCCCTCTTGCTGTACTCGAAGTCGCCCACCACCTCCATGACCGCGCCCCCGGGGCACACAGCGGGCGAGGGGGCAGCGCAGCGGGCCGGGATCAGCACCGCGGGCCCGCCGGCCCGCAGCGCCCCCGCGGGCCGCCAGACTGGGGCAGCCGCGGCCCCGGGCCCGGGCGGACGCTCATGCCGAGAGGCCGGAGCGGAAACGGGGGAGGCCGCCGCGCGGGGCCGGGGTCAGCGAGGCCTGACCGGGCCTCGCCCGCTCTTCATGGCCCGGCCGCCGCCGGCCGCGGGCTCCCTGGCGAAGCGGCCTCGGCGCTGCCGGGCCAGGGGCGCCGTCGCCGTCACTGTGCGCGCTCGGAGCCGCACGCGCGCCCGGCAGAGATGCGGGACCCGGCCCTCCCCATCCCCAGCTCGGCCGGCCGCTTCGGCCCTCTCCGCCGAGGGCGCCGCTGCGACGGCGACCACCGCCCTGGGGCCAGCACGGCCGTCCGCCCCGCGCTACCGCGACACCACAGCGAGACACAGCGCAACCAGCGCCGGCCGCTCCCGCGCCGACTGCCGGCCCTCCCCTACGTCAGTGCTTCTTGTAGGACGCAGCGCGCAGCGAGCCGCGCTCCCTCCGCCGGAAAAACGAGTGCACGCGCCCCTCGGGGCAAGGCGGCCGCCGCCGGGGCGAGTCCCGTCACTCCCCGAGGCAGAGAAGGAGGGTGCAAGGCGCGGTGGCCCCAGCTAGTTAGCCGCTGCGGCCTCCGCGCCGGGCCTGGGAGCAGATTCGAGCCTGCCACGCCCCGGGGTGGGCCTGCTGGGAGGTGGGCTTTGAAGAAGCGGGTCTTGAACTCTTGCTGCAGGGCGGACGGGGACGTCCCTTGTGCTGTGTAGATCCCAGGGATCCGGTGAGGGCAAAGGAGCATCTCCTAGAGCCCGGCCTTTCTCGCGTCCTCTAAAACCAGAAGTCATGCTGCCAAACTGCCGCTCTTCCCCGACCCTTCTGCGTGGACTGCTCAGGGTCTCTGATGAGATGGTGTAGGGCAGGGATCCTGCACCGCTTCGTGTCCCTCAGCTTCTGTGACAGCGCAGAACCCTCTTCCCAGAGAAATTCTTATGCCTGCAGTCTCAGTATTGCATACGTTTCCAGACTTTGATGAGAACCCCTGCTTCCCAGCCTCCTGGTGTCCTGCTGGTTTGCCCGCAAGCTTACCTTGAATGGCTTAAGGGAGCTTTCTTTCCTACCTGATTATTACAGTCCAACTAACAGGAGCTCATCTGTCAACTTTCCCTCAAGGAAATGTCCCACGAAACCATTTTATAAACAATAAGCTTGAAAATGTCATAGAAGACTCGGGCCCCAGACTGTTCCGGGTGCTCAATTGTTTAGCATATGTGCCCTGAGGTTCTCTCTCCCCTCCGGAATTGCGTTTCCCACCCAGGCCCATCCCTTCAAACCGGCCTCTGCCCAAAGAATCTCCCATCTTGAGGCAATCAGCCCCGCAATTCTGAGGGGAGCTCTTCCCCTTCCTCAAACCTTCAAAGCGTAAGGCCTTGGATCTCTGCTCCCACTTCTGTGCGCACCTACATAATTCTCTCCCTGCTTCAAAATCTGGCCCAGGTTGGTGTTAGACGCTGAAAATCTAGAGCGTTCAAAAGTTCAGAGCAAATGAAGCAAGTTTGCACGTACACACCGAAGTTTATTTGTAGATGATTCCCTACCCCTTTGAAAGGTTCTCTATAGTCTATCTGTAAATATGAGTATTTAAATAAGATATAGGGTTCAATGTCCCAAAATTCACTAAAAAATAGCTTTTCGGGGACATGTATATTACCGGCTATAGGACCCTGAACAAGTTAACTCACCTCCTGGGCCTCAGTTCCCTCATCTGTAAAATGAAGATAGTAACAGTAACTACCTCATCAGGTTGTTAGGATTAAATGAGTTAAATGTGGAAAGAGCTTAGAACAGCGCCTGGCTTGTGTACAAGGCGCTATTTAAATGTCTGTTAGGTAACAAAGTGAGATCACAGCTGGCCTCAGGCAACGCTTCCCGACCCGAGACCGGTGCCGCCGATCTTTCCCCCTAGCCTCCTCTGTCCACTGCCCAGGCGGTTCTTCTGCAAGCAGAATCCAAGCTTTCAGTTCTAGGGATGGACCATCTACGCCAGCGTAAGGGAGGTTTATCTAACAGACATCTGGAGAATTCATTTCCTATAAACTTTCTCTGCAGAAACAGAGTATAAAACTTTTGGAGAGCAGGGAAGTGAGGAAGAGGGGCTCACACGCCAGGACTGGGTGGGCAACCTTTCCTACACAGTACCTGGCAGCAGCCAACACCCCAGGGAGCAGAGGGGGAGCCCTCCCAGGCTGCCCAGAGGCAGCAAAGCTGCTGGCTTCGGGTGTGTCCACTTGGGGTGCCTCCTTGGGCCTCAGTGCCCCCTGGAAGCAGCACTCGGACCTTCCTGCTTGATGTTGTCACCATCCAGACGGGGTGAGTGTACCCCTTTGTTGGCTGAGCCAACGCACATTGTACGCATATCTGTGTCTCAGAGCTTTTGTCATGAGACATAATTCATAACTTGGCCCTGTTCACAAGGTCACATCCTCTAAGCACTGAAGCTAATAATTAATATATAATTTTGAGCTGTTTATATTTAATGTCATTCAAATTAATTTTTTAAAAAAAGCAAAGGTGGACATTCTCCCTATGGTTTTTTTCAAATTTCAACTTTGTTGAGGTATAATTGACAAATAAAATTATGAGATGTTGACAAAAAAATTACATCCACACACTAAGAGATTATGGAGATGTTTTTAGGAAGCCACCGGAGGCCCTTA
This sequence comes from Equus caballus, assembly GCF_041296265.1. NCBI lineage: Eukaryota > Metazoa > Chordata > Mammalia > Perissodactyla > Equidae > Equus > Equus caballus. The sequence continues at coordinate 58,869,877 of NC_091694.1, read as the reverse complement.
ACTCAGACCTACATCACATCCTGTGTGCACAGGCCAAGCATGGGCCCCATGAACACATTATTGCTCTAAAAATAAACTATGCAGCTTCCACACGTAAGGATTTCTGACCTTGAGGCTCATTATTGAAAAGAAGTGGTGGGCTGGGGCCAGTCTGGTGGTGTAGTGGTAGCTCAGCACACTCCACTTTGGCAGCCCAGGTTCACGGGTTCAGATCCCGGGCACAGACCTACACTACTCTTCAAGCTGTGCTGTGGTGGTGACCCACATACAAAATGGCGGAAGATTGGTACAGATGTTAGCAAGGCCAATCTTCCTCAAGCAAAAAACAAAAAAAAAAAGAGGTGAGAGCTTTGCTAAGGGAATAATGTTCAGTTAGGAGTATGTCCACAGCAAATAACAAATGCCAAATGTGGTAAAGTAAAAAATAAAAGAGGAATGTAGTTAAAGATACAGGTGTGCCTCTCAGTGTTCCCAGATAGGGCCTCAAAAGCAAATTACCTACCGGTTGTTCACCTTAAACAAATAGCCAGTTATTTCTCCAATAAAAATGGATTCATTCATCAACAAAGGATTGCAATTTGGGGAGCCAGCCACTTTGCGCTGTCCACTTCGGCAGCCAGGGTTTGCCACTTCAAATCTTGGGCGCGGACCTACACACCACATGAAGCCAAGCCGTGGTGGCGTCCCACATAGAAGAACCAGAAGACCTACAACTAGGAGATACAACTATGTACTGGGGCTTTGGGGAGAAAAAAGAAGAAAGGAGAAATATTGGCAAAAGATGTCAGTTCAGGGCCAATCTTCCTCACAAAAAAAATTGCAATTTGGGACCCGCAACCATGGCAAGCCACATGCAAGTTCTGAGCAACAAGAAGGGGAGAAACTGTTTCACAGAGGGGAAGAGGAAGTAGGGAGGGCTGTCGTAAACAAAGAGTCCATGGGAAGAATTAAGAGTTCCAAGCACAGGGGCTTTTCCCTGGCTGAGTTGTGACAGTCTCTCACTGGCTGACCTTGGGCAGGAAGAGGAAGTCTTTCTTCTAACTGTCGGGCTCTGACATCATCTAAGGCCTGAGAGCTCCCCTTTCTGGCCTCCCAACTCCGTTTTAAATGAGGTTTCTGTTTATTAGTTTTCATACAGTAAAACCAGGGACTCAAAGAAGACTGCTTTCCCTCGGTGCACCCGCTTCATTCTTTCACTTCAGCTCTCCTTGCACGTGGCAGAAGGACATGGCAAAAGGGCCTAAGCACCAGTGGCCACCAGTCTCAAACCTAGATTCTTAAGGAAGGGATTCTGATTGGTCCAGTTTAGGCAAGGTGCACTGAACAAGCATCTAAACCTGGGGACAGGGCGGGCGGGTGACACAGCGGTTAAGTTTGCAAGTTCCACTTCGGCGGCCTGGGGTTCGCCAGTTCGGATCCCGGGTGCGGACATGGCACCACTTGGCACACCATGCTGTGGTAGGTGTCCCACGTATAAAGTAGAGGAAGATGGGCATGGATGTTAGCTCAGGGCCAGTCTTCCTCAGCAAAAAGAGGAGGATTGACAGCAGATGTTAGCTCAGGGCTAATCTTCCTCAAAAAAAAAAAAAAGAATTAAAGCTGGGGACAGGAGTTGAGGGAGGCATATCATATGACCAGGGCTACTCCCTTCGCAAGCCTGTGGGTGCCAGAGGGAGGGAGGAGGATGTTCCCAGAGACAAGGGGCCAGAGAGGCAACCTGGAAGGTGTTTACCGTGGGTCACATTTAGGCTTTTTTCAGGAATGGAGGCAAGGAGGATTTTCAGTTTGCTTCTGAAATCATTCAAATTTGCCAATCTGATTCACTTTCTTTGTTCTTAATTTGTCCTATTACTCTGTGTGCGTGTGTGTAAACACGCCTGTGGATAGACTCTCGAAATGTTTCAGTACTAGTTAGTGAATTGTATCTTAGTAACCGTAATGAGAGATAAAATTAACTACTAATATAAACTTAGTTTACCAGCCAAAAGCTGTAGGCTGTTGTGACGATAAGAGGGCCTGCTGTGAAAGCAAATTTGAGAAGCGCTCCCAGCCCCATCTCCTGGGCGGGAAGGCATTCTGAGATTTAGGAGAATCACCAGTTTATTAGTATCTTCAAATCACATCATCGCTCTTGCTCCTATTTTGGTCCTATTGTTCCTTCTTTGATTATATAGCCGATGCTTTGACACTGTTGTGAACAGTCAGTGCCCAGAGCTTTGATATTTATACATGCATGAATTTATAATAAGACATGCAAATAAGCTCATGAAATGAAGAGACAACAAGGTTTGCATATATTTCTTACAGTTTTTAAGAAATATCATAACTACAAATCTTTTTCTTTTTCTTTTTTTTAAGGTTGGCACCTGAGCTAACGTCTGTTGCCAATTTTTTTCCCCCGTCTCCTTCTCCCCAAAGCCCCCTCAGTACTTAGTTGTATATCCTAGTGGTGGGTGCTTCTAGTTGTGGCATGTGGGACACCGCCTCAGCACGGCTTGATGAGTGGGTGCCATGTCTGTGCCCAGGATCCGAACCAGCGAAACCCTGGGCCGCCGAAGTGGAGCCCGTGAACTTAACTGCTCGGCCATGGGGCCGGCCCCACTACAAATCTTCTGAATCATAAATAAGCTTCTGAAATGATATTAGTAATAAACTTCAGCCTAGGAATTTTCTGATCCCATGATAACATAAGAAGAGCAAGAAGCATCTTTCCATATTGTGCAAGAATCAGTATAAGATTTGCAGAATCTACTACACGGTTTAAAAATAATAGAACATTTTTAGCCATGATGGATTTACTAGCATTTCATAAAAGAGTAAGATCAATGTAAATGTGTTATTGCAATCTAGATTTTCGCTCCCTCTTGTAAAACACATACCTACTGAAATGAGAAAACACTGTCCCAGGTTGCTTTCTCCAGAAACAGATGCTGACCTGGGGTTGGGGTGCAAAATGATTGTTGGGGATTAACACCGGTGACAGGAGGGGGTGGAAGCAAGATTGGCAGAGGGAGGACTGTGACGCAGGCTTGACCAAGCCTTAGCAACCCCTGCAGAAATCTCTGGAGTAAAACATCTGGAGTTGTCCTGCATTGAGCATAAATGCCCCAGCTTACTCAATCACCTGATGGGGCTGCTCAGGAGGGCGTGACCCCGGGAGGGCTAGGCCGCTCTTCGGGCTGAGACCCTGAAGGAGCAGAGGGCTGGAGGCTGACTGGACTTCTCCACCTGGACAGCATGTCCTTCCTCCCAGGGGTGTCTGGGCAGCGTGTCTTCGAGACAACTACAACAACTTTTTGGGAAATTTATGAGTCAAGTTGTAAAATTTCTATCGTTATCGATGAATGACATGTCTATTGTTTCATATACAAATATTTTAATACTGTACTTAAAATGCAAAATTTAAGACTTGGAAGATCATTTAGTGGGTCTTGTGGATTACAGAGTTAGCAGGAAAACATCTAAAATTATATATTAGGTTTGATTGTCGGAGCTCGAGAAGAATGGTTTCAGTGAGAAATATGTATGGAAAAACTTTATTGGATTTTGCACAGATGGTGCCAGTGTAATGCTGGGGAGAAAGTCTAGCATTTCAGCCAAATTTTTGGAAAACTTTCAGATGTTTTCAATTGGCACCTAGTCACTGTATTCAGTGATCTCTGGATGATGCAACAAATTTTCAAATCAAATAAATCACTTTAAATCTTTCCTTGATAGATACTATGTTTACTACCATATGTCAAATAAACAGCAGAGAGAGTGAAATAAAATATGAGAAAGCCGGGATTGAAATGACAATTAGATGAAGACTTGGACTTTGATAGGCAGCCTGTTATCCTAAAATGGCAAAGCCCTTAAAAAATTCTATCAATCCTGTTCTGTAGAGTTTAATTAAAATTGCAAAATAGGAGTATCTAAGTAAAAAAAAAAAGAAAAAATTTTAAGAGTTTAGATGTAATAAGTGATATTATATATTACCTATTATAATAGAAAAGTCAATACTTTCCCTTTGCAAGAATATTGTTGAAGCTCATAGATCAGTTCAATGGTCCTCAAAGATCTGAGGGCTCCTGAAGTTCTCTGAGACGCTTTCAGGGGTTCCGGGAGCTCAACACTATTTTCATAAGAACACAAAGACTTGAATTGCCTTTTTCACTCTGTCAGTATTGGCACTAATGGTGCAAAAGCTACTTTCCTCACTAAATTTGTTTGGGAAAATATGGTTATTTTTCATAATAATATGTTATTTGTCTTAATTTGTAATGGCCTTATTGCTATTTTTAAATAAATTCAGAATAAATATATTTTGAATTTCTCAGTTTTAATTTTTAATACAGTAAATATGTCAGGGGCCTTGCTATGTAAAAGTTCGAGAACTGTTGATTTAATTAAGCAAATGGTAAACGTGATTGAACACATAGTGAGGGGGACTGTGAAAAGGGACTGGAAGAAAGAGAAATGAAGAGATATGATATGCTATTAAAAATAAAACAAAGTATCAATTCCAAGAGAAAATTTTAGGTTGTTTAATTATATGAAAATGAATTTATTATTTAATGACAAAAGTGAAAATTACAGCAAACTTTTCAATCTTTCCATTTATTAAATTATAAAACTTGTTTAAATGATGTTTTAGCCACGTGGATGGAAGATGAGCAAAAATTAATAAAATTACGCCAACTAATTAAACAAGGCATACAATAAAATATTTCATATGTACTTGATGATAAAAATGTTGAATATGTTAAAAAATCTCTGACACTATTACAGGAATTAAGAGAGGATTTAGAGCCATAAACAACATATTATTATTGGGAGACAGTCTCTACTTATTAAGAATACTGAAAGTGACCTCGTGGCTTTAAATTTAACGCAGAAATTGTGAGTTTGCTATCATTGCCTGTTGTTAAACCACAGTTCTCTTAGCTAATGATAGCCACATCAAGGATCACCCTACAATTTTGCAATATTAACAAATTATTTAGGAATTATCAAAATAATTTAATAAATAGTTTGTGCTATATTTTATATGTGTTGGTAAGAAGCTTTATGGTAGATGTGTAGTGTACTCAGAGAATAAAATAGAATGTTTGACATTATTTACTTGTACATTACTATACAATATTGTCTATATTAAATATTGCTAAATATCTTTACCATCACACCAAGACACAAGACTACGAGAAAGATTTGGTCCCTGTCCTTAGTAGCCCCTTGAAGATGAAAATTGTTTAGTAATCTATTACTGTATCACAAAACACAGTCACTTAAAATAAGAACATTAAAAAAAATTATTTAGGGTTCCGTGGGTTGGGAATTCCACCCCAGGCCCGTCAGAAAAGGCTCTTCTCTGCCCCACACAGTCTTGGCCGCGGTGGTTCACCTGGGGCTGGACAATCCAGCACAGCCTCACTGAAGTGGCTGGTGCCTCTCCTGGGTCATGACCTGACCAGCTGGGGCTGGCCGGGAGCACTGGACCTCTTCTTGTGAGGTAGGCTGGATTCACCCAGAGACAGCCTCGTGCCCTCTTCCAGTCACTACCCACAAAAGGGTATTACAATCCCAACTTGTAGATTTAGTTTTGTCTGGTCTGTGTCTGGCTTCTTTTGCTCAGTATTATGTATATGAGACTCACCTGAGCTGTTGCCTGCAATTGTCATCCATTCGTTCTCGTTGCTATTCTGCTGTTGATCAGCACGATAGATAGTGTCCAGTTTATGTCTATTACAAATAGTGCTGCTATGAACACTCTAGGACATGAAGTTTGGTGAGCATTTCTGTTTGGTATATGCCTAGCAATGGAATTGCTGGGTCATAGTGCACATACTCAACATCGGCGGATACTAACAAAGTGCATTCCAAAGTGGCCGTACCAATTTATCCCCCCACCAGCCAACTATGAGCATTCCAGCTGCTCTGCATTCTTAACAACACTTGTATCGTTAGTCTTTTTATCCATTTGGTGGCTGTGACAGGATGGTCTTAACCTCCTCCTGGAATGTTGTAAGCTGCGTTATATGGTCCAGGGAAATCCTGGGCTCTGTGTCGGGGACGAGGAGCAGCCGCCTCACCTCTGGAGCCATGAGAAACAGCCCTCAGGAACTGCAACTTTCTGGCAATTGGTTTGGACAGTGATTTGAAAATCAGTGGAAGTTAATTTGCGGATGTGGGTGGTAGTTTTGTTCTCTCGGTTTCCTCAGAGTCTTGTATCATCACCAGACCATGAATCAAGAGACCTGGATCCACATCCTGATTCTTTTCTCCTTCACTTCTCCCCACCCTCATTATCACACACCTCAAATTCAGCTCCAGACGCTCCTTGTACCAGTCATTGTCCAAATGCACCAGCCCCTTCACACCTCTGTGATTCGGCTGCTGTTGTAAACCTTCTGCCTGGCATGACTCTATTCTCTTATCAAAACCCTTCTGGTCTTTAACATCCCAACTCCAACGTCACCTTCTCTGTAAAGTTCTCCAGGATTCCCCACTCCTTCCTGGATCTCCTCACTGTAAGCCACCCATGTCTTGCATCAGGGTCTTTGCATCTGCTGCCCCCTCGGCCTGGAACTCACTTCCCTCCCCGTGGCCCCTCACCACCTTTTTGTCTGTTTTACCCATCTGTCTCTAGTATCTGTCTCCTCCCACTGGAAAGTAAGCTCTGTGAGAGCAAGGATTTGTCTCTGCTTTGTTCGTTGCTCCAGCCCCCATGCCTAGAAAGGTGCCTGGCACACAGTAAAAGCTCAATTTGTTGAACGAATAAATCTTGTCTCTTGACTTACCTGTCATGCAGTGGCTGGGGCTTCCCGCAAGTGAGGGCAATCTGCCGAAAGCAGAACTAGAACCAGAAGCAGCCAATCAGATCTGGATGGAGTCAGGTGAGGCTACAATGGTGTTTCGGGTGAATCTGGACACTGAGTCAGGTGTACTTGAGGAAGAAAGGGTTCCTAACTCAGGCCAAGTTAGCAGCTCGAGTCCAGGTCCAGCAACTGTCGATAACCTAGTAGGGCTGGAGTGTAAGAATTGAATAGGGGCTGAAGGAGACAGAGCTAGGGAGGTGACGAAGGGACACAGCATTTCTTCTTTCAACGAATATTTGTTTTATATCCGGACAAGAGAGAGGTTTGGGAGTCATCAGTGAATGTGTAGGAGATACCACAATGAGAAGGGTTGAGACAATAGAGACAAGAAGAGAGAGGAGGATGGGCCTCAGGAGCAGCAAAGTAGGTCATGAAAGGAAGCGGGAGCCACTGGGACATCTGGTGGGAGTTTATTAAGAAATTCTCCCTGATTTTCTTGTTTCTAATGTCTTCACTATAATAAAAGCGATATCAAGTCATTGCAGAAAATTTTGAAAATACAAGGGACTCCCAGTCTTGGCATAGATACTCATAGTTTCTTGCCTGATCTGTTCACAATTTCAGAAAACAAGGGGGGCATTTGTTGTATGTTTGCCACTATGAACTACGCTACCTTGCATTTATCCTTTATGTATTGGTGCTTTTATTTCCTGGAATAGATTCCCAGGAGTGAGATTGCTAGGTCTAAGAGTGTAGGGATTTTTAAATGTAATGGATTTGTCCAGATTGCTTTCCTAAAATGCTGCCACATTTCTCATTTCTACCTCTTTAACTTTTGTCAATCTCAAGGCAATAAAATGATGTTTCATTTTTCTTTAATGTACTTTTCCCTAGAAACTAAGGAGTATGCACATCTTTTCATGTATTTGTAGCCATTTGGATTTGTTCTTCTGTGATTTGCCTATTTTAATATTTGGCAGTACGTCAGAGCTCTTTATAGATCTGCATAATACACACTGTCACTTGCCTTGAAAATACTGTTTTTACAAATCTATAATTTACCTTTTGGCTTAATTTGCGGTATCCTTCATGATACATTTTTAATTTTCAAATGTGTATTTCTGGGTTTTTTTCCCCCCTTTCTTCTGGGTTTCCTGTGTTAGTTGAGAAGTTCTTTTTTTCATATTTTATTTTATTTATTTATTTTTTTAGGAAGATTAGCCCTGAGCTAACATCTGCTGCCAATTCTCCCCTTTTTGCTGAGGAAGACTGGCCCTGAGCTAACATCCGTGCCCATCTTTCTCTACTTTATATGTGGGACGTCTACCACAGCATGGCATGCCAAGTGGTGCCATGTCTGCACCCGGGATCCGAACGGGCAAACTCTGGGCCGCCAAAGTGGAACAGGCAAACTTAATCGCAGTGCCACCGGGCCGGCCCCAACATTTAATTTTTAATCCATCGAAATTTAGCCTTTCCTAATGTATAAATGAAGCTCTACTTTTAAAAATTGCTCTTTTGCGTTCCCAGGACACTGTATTCAGTGAGGCACCTCTGTTTGGTGATGTCTCCTAGAGCCCCCTGCAGTGGGCCCCACCATGGCCGAGGCGTGCATAGTAGACATTTTACAGGAGGGCTACGTTCATAGACGATTGGCTCTGAGAGTCAAAGTTCAAAATCAGCAGAATGGCTCGCAGCAGAGTTTATGCAAAATGTCTTAGAGAAAAAAATATGACTCCCAAGTTGACAAGATCTTAAAGTTGAGCATATCTTTAAAAATCCTGTGCCAATCAGAAAGGGGCTGGGAATCTTGGAAGAATAAAAAGATGGAGTCAAGAAGACAATGCAGGAGAGGGAGTATTGGTGAGATTTTAGCTCCTTGATGTGGGTTAGTGCCTGCAACACCATTACCCAGGATCACAGATAACCTTAACTCCGATTCCAGCTCACTCAGTACCCCTGAAGGTTTGGTTTCTCCTGTGGCTTTGCAATGCTGAGACAAACATTCTAGCACCAGACTGCTCACTCAACGAGTCTTTACCAGTGAACGAAACTGACGAGGTGCCTGCCTTCAAGGAGCTTATTCTCTAGTAGGGGAAACAGACCGTAAATAGGATAAATAAAATAGGATGTTAGCTAGTGATAGGTACTAAGGAGAAAACTAAATCCAGGATGGGAAACAGGAAGTATGGAGGGAGGGATACAATTTAAGGAAACATGACCAGTGATGGCAGGCCGAGCAAAAACCTGAAAGAAGTGAAGGGTGCGATCCGTGCAATTAGTTAGAGGGAGAGCATTCCAAGTGGAAGGAATCCCAAGTGCAAAAGCCCTGAGGCAGCAGCACGTCTGTAGCCCAGTGTGGCTGGAGCTGAGTGAACGAGGGGGAGGGTGACTGGAGACGAAGACGACAGCACAGAGAAAACAGGCCAGATGCTGTAGGGTCTCATAGGCCATTTTAAGGACTTCGACTATTCCCCTGGGTCAGATGAGAAAGCTTTATAAGGTTTTTAACAAAAGAACAACATCATCGCAGCAAAACTGACTAGGAAGTTGTTCTCACCACTAGAAGAAATGATAATCGTGTGATGCAACAGAGGTGTTAGCTAACACTACAATGGCAATCATATTGCAGTAGAAATGTGTCAAATCAATGTGTTGTACCCCTTAAACTTACACAACGCTATATGTCAACTATATCTCAATTTTTTAAAAATTGAGCAGGAAGTACAGAGATTCCCCACATACCCTATGCCCCACCCACAAGCACAGCCTTCCCCGCTATCAACATCCAGCGCCAGCTGATGAGCCTACACTGACCCATCATTATCACTCAGAGTACATAGTTTACCTCAGGGTTCACTCAGTGCTGCACTAGAATGTTTTGACACTTCAAAGTTGAGAGGAGTTTCCCCTCTGTTCCTAGTTGCTGAGAGTTTTTATCATGAATGGGTGTTGGATTTTGTCAAATGCTCTTTCTGGTTTACCTTTTTCTTTTTTCTTTTCTTTTTCTGTTTTGTTTTTTGTTTTTTTATTTTTTTGACGAAGATTAGCCCTGAGCTAACGTCTGTTCCAATCTTCCTACATTTCGTATGTGGAATGCCGCCACAACGTGGCCTGACAAGTGGTGCTAGGCCTGCACCCGGGATCCGAAGCTGCAAACCCCAGGCCACAGAAGCAGAGCATGAACTCAACCACTACGCCACCAGGCCGGCCCCCTGGTTTACTTTTTGACGGTTGAATTTCTCCTCGTAAATCAACGACTTGGCCCTCTGGCATATACTTGTGTGTCACAGCCTCTGGGAACTTGATTAATGTGAACTGTTATTGAGGGAATCTCTCACCCTGAGCGCTGGGTGCTTACCAAATCAGGTTTGTGTGAACGTTCTAGAGGAGGCACACCCTCGTGAAGCCTTAGGGAGGACATGGGGCTGCCAGCTTCTCCGGATGCTGCAGCTCACCGTCAGTGCAGGGCTGCGGGCTAGCCTAGAGTGTGTCTCAGGGCTTTCCATCTGGTTCCGCTGATCTCTGTTTTTTCTGCACCAAGACCACGTGCACAGTTTTAGTTCTTGTTGCCCATGGGTTCTGCTTCTTCCTTCCTTTGGAGGCCCACAGCCTCCATGAGCTTCTTTGCTGAGGCCCAGCATGTCAGCTATGTGACTGACCTCAGGCGGGGACCCAGGCCAGGTTCTCCGGAAGCAGAGGAGACAGCTTTGGGCCCAGCAGTCAGGACAGAACTGTCACTTCCTCTTGAGTTGGGTGAAGACATCAGATCAGCAATTCTCCCCACAGTGGGGAGAGAAGAAGGAAATGTTCATTTCCCAGGGTTGGCAATTACACAACAACTGTAAATAAATCCTCGTGATTAGAGATGCCTCCAATGAGGAACCAAGGGTCTGCACAAAGTGCTGGATCTGCACTGTGAGAGCAGCCTTGCAAATAGGATTACAGAAGGTCTTTCTCTATAAGAAAACAAAGAAAATCAACTCTTCACCCTCTTCTTCATAATATGTCATCAAGACCTTTTGATCGCACTGCCAAATGTTTCTCAAATCAGCAAACTTCTCTCTCTGCCACCACCAGTTGCTGAAGAATCATTGTCTCCATTTCCACAGATGACACAGAGGCCCAGAGAGGTAAGGGAAAAGCCAAAGATCCCACAGCAAGGATGTAGCACAATATGGAATCGAACCTACTTTCATGCAAACAGCACAGTGCAGATAAGGTCTGGCCTCCTTTGTGTGGCTTCTACCATTAGTCTGAGGTTGGACGAACAGGGCAGTTCTCAGACTCTTGCACCTCAGAAACCCTTCACACTCGATCGGTGGATCTTGCAGTTTGAATGAATCTTTTACCTATGCATGGTTTTGTGCATCATGCATTGGTCATTTGGAAAATATTGGCTCATCGGGTTATGCAGATATTCCCAAAATTGACACATTTCATCACACAATATAAAAAAATTACATTTGTTAATCCTATCTCATCAGAAATGCCTTTAAGTATGGGGAACTACCAAGCTTACAGTGGTGAAGATCAGTTTTCCAAAATTCTAATTTTTGCTTGAAAAGTCAGATTTCATCCTTAGCAATCAATACGTCAGTATTTTGTTCTCAAAGTGATAGGCTCACTTCATTTTCAAGAAAATGTCTTAAAGACCCAAGTCTGAGTAAGCAGTGGTCGGTTGTTCTTTCATGCTATTCCAGGACAACAGGGCCCGCTCTGCTCACAACTCAAGCGCATCAGCTATTTTCCTGGAGAAAACCACCGTCCTTCACTGTGCAGGAGTTCTCTATGTGTACTGCCCATCCCGTTCCACATCATATTAAAAAACATGTACTTCAAGGTTGAGATTTAACAAAATTAATGATAGTTACTGCTTCATCAAGGACATTCTTATGGGAAACTGGCTTTTGTTTAAATGGCAAGTGCATGGTGGTGAAGAATACAATGCAGTTTGGTGTCACTGTCCAGATTCCTGTTAAGGTGCCAGAAATTTCACTCACCATTGCTTTTGCATTATCAGTGCAAATATTCACATAGTGAAAAAGGCAACTAATGTCTTACTGCTACCATGAAAATAGTTTTGACCTTACAGACCTCCTGGAAGGGTCTCAGGACTCTCAGACACCCACGAATCATGCTTTGCAAACTGCCGGACTGGTACAAGAGAGTGCATCTTAACGTCAGCCTATTGCTAGGAGCGGGTAGGGACTCCTCAGCCCTTAAGGCATAAGAAGGCTAAGTTCTGATTCTGGGCAGATGGACCTAGGAAGGCCATTAGCTGGACCTGGTTCATTTAAAGCAAACTTTTTTTTTTCAGTGTCTCTTGGGCCATGCTTCCTGAGGTCAAACCAAGGCATTGGGTGGAACAGGAAGTGAGCCAGCTTTCAAAGACTAGGAGAAGGACTTCTTTAGGCAGAGTGTGGAAAGGACATTTTTAAATTGTGGGCATTGCTTGAGCAAAGGCACAGGCTCTCAGATGTAAAAGCCCATTGAGGAAAGAGTGGAGAGAGGTGTGGTTTAAAGTCTAATGTCCCAAGATCTAGGAGGCTAGCTCAGTCAGGGTGTTAAATCAGGAATTTGGACTTTATTCAGAAGACAACAGGGAGTCCACTAATGGTATAAGTGATCCTATATTTAAGGCAAATCCCTATTTTCCTACTGAAAACATAAAAAAAATTAAGGTATCAATCTGATTATTTAAACTTTTAGGAATGTTGACAAAATAGTCAGATGTCAAGTTATAATACCTAATTTATTAATTTAGTTATACAGGCATATTTAAAATTATATACAATAATACATTAATACAAAATATTGCTTTTTCCCCATTTTCACATTTCAAGTAACAATTTTATTCAAGTTCTCTACGTGCATCTTGGACATCAATGTCTTCATCACATCTTAGAACCATGGTTTCTTGAAGAGAATCTCCATCACTTGGTCTAAGTTGTTTGAGATGCAGCATTCTAACATACTTGAGTGACAGTGTCATTGGGAAGTTGGATCCAAGTCACCACGTCAGGACAGTCCTCTCCCACCTCCACCTTAGCGCATAGGTGCACTTTGTAATCCTTACAACAAAACTACTCACTTATTGCTTTTGAAATTGCTCTTTGAAAGGCTGGTTTACAAAACCTAACTCTTGTAATAGTGAGGGAATACCCCCTGGAATAATTACTGAGTTTCTTCCCACTCCTCTTGTAACCCATCCCAATAGGAGCAATCTATAACCATACAAAACTTGCTTTGTTTGAGGTTGTTGTGGGCTAACTGCGAGGAGAAATCAGAGGTAGAGCAGTTGCAGGAGATGACATAGTCCGGGTGACTGAAGAGTAAAATATGTCCTTAGGAAGAGAAAAGATCAAAGAGCTTTAGGCCAGGTTGTTGGGTGGATCATCATTATGGACACTGAAGTTTCCTGGGGTGGGAATGACAGAGTGACAAAAGTTCGGAGTGATGCATCAAAGACTTGGAGAAAGACGGCCAGGAGTGTCCTGGAGCCCAGCAAGTGGGAGAGATGAGAGGACAGCCTCCCCAGGTAGCAACGGAGGATGGAGAACAAGGATATGGTAATAGCACTTGCCAGGAGTGGGCGGTCATGGACAATGCTGATAGGAAGTCCTGGTCCAGGTGGGGAGAGGGAGAGGGAGTGGCCTGCACATGTTGGCACTGTGAAGAAATGATACCTTGAGGGAAAAGATAGACACAGAATGGACATGTTCTGGGGAAAGACTGAGATGATGAGGAAGTCTGCGAATAACAAAAGAAGCGTCCACCTAGACTGCCCCCAACAGGTTCCTTGCTCTCTCCCATAACATTCATCACATGAATTGTCATTATTTGTTTTCTAGGCTGCAAGGAGGGCAGGCAGTATGTTTGTCCTGGGTACTGCGGTATCCCCGAGAACTAGAACAGGCATGTAACAGGTCCTCAGGAAATATGTGCTGAAGGAAGAAATGGAGAGGAGAGAGAAGATGAAGAGGAGAAGAAAGGAAGAATGAGGTACTGGTGTCCTATGGGAGGGACCTGAAAAAGGACAGCAAGGGAGAGACAGGTCAGGCAAGGGAGAGACAGGTCAGGAAAGGCATGGTCAGCACCTCAGAGGGCAATTGGCATCAAGAACCTGGGGGCCAAACTGGAAGGAAATACACTGGACAGGATTTGGGTAAGAGGTTCCACCGAGACCTTGGGTGTGATACCAGCAGCTCAAAGTCTCAGCCGTGGAGGAATATGTCAGGGGCACTGTCCCCAGCAAAGGCACTGGGGGCCAGGGAGCTGAAGACTGTGGGGCCGAGACTGGTCTTGGCCTCTTCTAAGCCCTGCCCCAGGGGAAAGACTTGCCCCGACGCTCTCAGCCCTGCCCAGTGGCTGAGACAGTGGGGTGGTGTTTGGGCGTTCTTGGCTTTGATAAACATCTGAATACTAAGACGATAGGATTTATGGCTTGTTTGACTGAACCATGAGTAATAGGTCTCAAATTACATTTCTGTGTAACATGGGCATTTCCAATAAAAGGGAATGAAAATACTCATTTCCCAATTTACAGGAAAGATTTTACAGCAGTGATTCTCAAAAGCGTGGTCTCTGGAGCAGCCAGAGCCGCAGCCTCTGGGAATTTGTCAAAAATACAAATTCAGGCCCCATCCCAGACCTACTAAATCAGAAACTCTGGGGTTAGACCCAGCAATCGTTTTAACAGGTTCTCTGGGGGATCTCGATGCATGTGAAAGTTTCAGAACTACTGCTTTAAGGTAATGGATGGAATGTTTTCAATTTTAAAGCCACAATCCCCTAAATTTTTCTTACACCTTCGACATCAGCTATACTAGTCTTTAGTGAGTACCAATAAACAGCAAAATGAGAAAAGAGCCAGGGACGATTTGCAATACCGCAGAGTAGTAGGGAAGAGGGCAGTCTCGCTGCCTGGACACAGCTCCTGGCTGTGAGACCCTAGAGAAATTCCTTTACCTCTGAAGCCTTAGTCTCCTCATTTATAATGAGGGAAAAGTAAGTACTTACCTTCTAAGATTGTCATACAGATGAAATGAGATAGTGCCTGGTACACCATAAGTACTCAATTATGCTGATTATTATTATCATCATTAAAGTAGAACTTAGAAAGAGCTAATCGCCTCATGGAATCGGCTCAATAACTAGCTAGCTTTTTCCAAGGTTGGGATTACTTTTTGGTGAGGAAGATTAGCCCTAAGCTAACATCTGTTGCCAATCCTCCTCTCTTTGCTTGAGGAAGATTGTCGCCAAGCTAACATCTGTGCCAATCTTCCCCTAAATTGCATGTGGGATAGCGCAACAGCATGGCTTGATGAGCTGTGTCTAGGTCTGTGCCCAGGATCTGAATCTGCCCAGTGAACCCTGGGCTGCCGAAGCGGAGTGCAGCAACTTAACCACTACGCGACCAGGCCAGCCCCCAAGGTTGGGATTTTATACCACACGCGTATAATAACCCTACGCTAGTCTTCTTGTTTCTAGTTTCTAAGCATTCACATTTCCCAAAGCTCTGCAGAGAGCTCCATGGGGCTGAGACTGACCTTGTGGCCTCTTCTAAGCCCATCCTATTCAGAGACTTGCCTTGATGGCCTCCAACATCAAGGTGCCCATCCCTTGCTGTCAACCAGGTGCTCAGCACCTGAATAAGTGTCTAGTCTCACAGTGAGTAAATGGGACGGCACAGCAACCAGTCCTCAAGGGGCTGTGGAAAGGAAGGGTGAGGGTGAGGTCCCGGAAGGGCAACCCCTCCTCAGGCCCCTCTCTTCCTGTGGGTCCCCCTGGGTCAGCAAAGCCTAGCGACTGCCAGGAGGATCCTGGAAGGAAAAGGTGTGAAAGCACAGGCTCGACAGGCTACCTTGAATCAAAAATACCAGCACACCTTCTCAGTGGGACTTCCGAGTTACATCTCCTCCTCAGTGGAATGGAAGCTCCAGGGGGCCCCAAAGCTTGTTCTGCTCCTTCCTGCATCGCTGCACTGTAAACAGTGCCTTGGCACTTAGTCGGCATTAAAATACTGCTGAATGGGTGAACGTTTGCTAAACCAGTAGTTCTGACACTAGAAGGAACAAAGGTTGCTCTTTGCCAAGATGAGGAAACCTAAGGTCCGCGTGGAGCCCGCTTGATTGTGGTCAGCAGGTAAGGCGGGGGCCCACCACTTAGAGCTACTTTTAGTTTGGAGGCCCAAGGCGCTTTTCAGCTAGAGCCTTTTTCATGAGGGGTATGGCTGTGGGGTTCTTACTGTGATGTAGGCAGAGGCCAGTTTGAGATCATTTAGGGGTGAGCCTGAAGGCACAGTCAAGATTAGGGGACTCGGACATCTCAAGTTGGGGGAAACGCCACAGCCGCCGCAACCCTCTTCTCTCATTTGCTCCTTGGCAAATCGCAGCCCCCTTTGAGCTGAACTTGAGCCCACTCGTCCTAGGCACCTTGACCACCCACCACAGACCGGCCCCAGGGGGCCCTGCTGGTGCCTGGTGGGGCAGGGAGGCATTACCACCCTTAGGCAAGGGGCTTAATTTTTCCAGGTGAGTCGTGACACCCTGGCTGTGCCAGAGCAGGTATCTGAAAGGAACAGACTGAGGAAATATTTGTTTGCATATATTGCTGAGGCGGAAATATTCGCCACCCTGTGTGACAGGCAGGCAGATGGGCTTTTCCCTCCTGGAACATGAATGCCCTCCTGGCCTTTGCTTACACTGGTCCCTCCAACACCCTTCATAGCCATTTCCACCTGTCCAAAATCCATATAGGACCATACTTCCAACTCTGAGCCATTCCCTATCCTGCCCAAGCAGAGAGGCCTCCTAAGGGCCCACAGTGCTCATCTGTAAAGGGCCTCATAGAGTAGCTGTAAGTGCGGGGCTCCTAAGTTGTAATCTTGAAAGGTTTTGCTGAGACTTACAACCACTTACGGCTCCACCCAAAGGCCAGACACCTTGCCTAGTCCATAGACGTGGTCAGCATTTACAAATTTTCTAATTATTATTGCCCTCCATCATTTGAAGCCTGTATCAGTTACTCACTAATAGAAATGCCCTCTATGCCTATTTCTGGGTTTTATTATAGTTGCTGAAGGTGGGGATGGTATTTATCCTTTGGAATGAGGCTGGGAAGCATGAAAAGGCCCTTGTCCAGAAGGCCAGAGTTCTAATGGTGACCATCCCACAACAGGCCAAGGACCTACCTTTTTCCCTGGCCTGAGTTAACTCCTCCTTGTAAAAATGAAGGAGTGTCTTTTAGTTTCATTAGTTTAGGATTCCATTTTGAGAGAATACATAAAATGACCAAGGAAGGTTTATTAAAGAAAAATTCTCCAGAATTCAGTGGTACTTTGCAAACATGCTGAGTACACATGATCTTTAGTAATTAGAGCAGTCTGGTAGTATTTTAGTTAAGGTCCTTTTGGTTGTATATAATAAAAACTCACTTCAGACTGATTTTTTAAAAAGCAAAAATGTATTCTAAGGATACCTGAGGAATTAATGGAGTCCATGACAAGGAAATAAGACTAGATCCAGAAACCAGCCAAGTCCTCAAGGCTACCAAGGCAGCTGCTCTCCCGCATCCACTTGCTCTCATGTCTGTATTTCTGCTTCTAAACCTCTCTGCTTGACCATGCAGTGCTGGCTCACAGGTCTTGACTTTCTAAGTGCCCCACACAAGTTATCTTCTCAGATGGCGACTGATCTCTCTCCTTTCCCCTGCAAAACTCTTAGGATAAAGAATATTCCTGGGCCTGTTTGGATCAGGAGTTCAATCCTGGTCCAATCAAGTAGCATGCAGGGGAGGGGAGTGGGAGAGGGCAAAGGTGATTGTGTACAAACATGGTCCCCACTCATGAAGGACTGAGGGAGGGGGTCAGTGTGAGTCAGATGGGTACCCCAAACAGTGTCATTAGAGAGAGGTCAACTGCTTCAGCAGGTGCTTAACTATCAGTACCTAAATAAACCAACAAAGAAGTTTGTCAATTTCTAAAATTCAGAGTGACCTTCCCCTCCAAATTCCTATTGAGCTAGTCAAAGCTCCAGAAATAGAAATTATTTACATTTCATAAAGTTCTACTGAATAATGAAACTCAAGTAGAAAAAGTTACAGAGTTGCTCTCTGTTTTATTGCTCCTCACTGGACTTAACTGACTCTTTCCTTTTTACTTTCATTGAATCTTACAAGAGTGATGAAGACACACCAAATCACAAAAGGCACCACTTTCTCACTAACATCTTTTCTTTTTTAACAATCTACACTGATGCCAACAACAAGATAAAGATGGATGTTCAATTGATTCCTTGAACCTACAAAAACCCTGCCAGGGAATCACGTTCTGTGGGCAACACTGGCACAGTGCGTGGAACACAGTGGGTGCTCAATGTCAGATGAATCCGATTCCAATTTTAAAATAAGTATAAGGATCTACTTCAGACCAAATATTAAATCTAGCTAATAATTTCAGGCCATACTCTGCTTCTGTGTCCCATAGCAGGTGGGGCAGAAAAAAGTAACCAAGCCTCAAACTTGCTATTCTTCTTTTTAAAAGATCCTTACAACTACTGATATCTCTAACTCAGAAGCACAAAATCTATACAAAGAAATGACTAGATATTATCTTAACTGAAAGCACTAATTTAAATGCTTAAGAGTCTTACAGAAATTGTTACTCCAAAACATGCAGAGGCAGCAAGAGTCACCAAAATCCACATTTTATTCTACAACCTTTATATTGCTTTTCTGTTATTTAAAGATTGAAGCAACGTGAAATGGATGGAAATATTTTGTTAAAAGAACAAAATGTTAATCACAGCATAAACACCTAATAAAACCTCAGGTCTGTGCCATACACTCCAAACACAAGGCTAAGTCCAGAAGTGGCTCATGTTCTGGGTCTTTGTAAAGCAAATGGAAATTTTGGAAGAATCAACACATTTCAGTAGAAGAGCCATAAATGCCCTGAAAGCAGAAAGTTGACACAATTTTAAATATAATTCATATATATATATATTTTAAAATCAAACACAATTAAATAGAATATGGTTTAAGTACATGAATACTTCGCTTTAGAAGAATAACAGAGGTGGTACATAGTACCAAAAACTTATACACAGCCTTTTTGCTTCTTCTGTTGATGAAACAGCGCGCCTCTACACAATCAAATATTGCAATGGAATAAATTCTCTATTCATTCAAGACTTTCTCAAGGACAGAAGTGATTAATAATTATATATTTATATATATATATATATTTTTTTTTTTTTGCAAAGTCTGAGCAAAAGCAGTAACACCTTAAAGTGTGTGCTTTCCCCTCAAATAGTCACGTGTGGTGAGGAAGCATTGGCACCACCTGGCCAGTGGAGTGTGCTCACCAACGGGCAGCCCTGCTGGGCAGCGCAGTCCAGACCCAGAAGCCAATTGAGTGTGTGCAGTGAGGGAGTCTCTTACTATCCTAAAGACAGAAAAAAAAAAAAGGGCCAACTGCACACTTCCCAGCTCACAGCAAAGAAAGGGGAAGCAGTCAAAGTCGAGTGCTTTTCTTCTCCCCAACTCCTGCCCGCCCACCTTCTTAAAAAAAAATCGTACAATCTGAGAATAAACACTTTGTTCAAGTTCACAGGGAGAAAACTGGAGTGATCGTTATTATTTATTCCTTTCTACATGTGTTCTGAAGGGAAAGCTAATTTGGAGCACAGAATTCCAGAGAAGCAAGTCCTAATGCTCAAAGTAAAGGAGATTCACCCTTTTCTTAGCAGGGGAGAGACTGTTTTAAGTATACTGCATCTCAGGAGCAATTAAAATGTGAAAATTATATACTGTCATCAAAGGGAAGGACAATGTCACCAAGACTTGACCTGTGACCTGTCAGCTTCCTTCTAAATTAATGCCCCTGTGAAGGAAGACTGCACGAGGAGCCTTCACCCGTTCCAGCACCGAACGGCCGCTCTGAGCTGCCTGGCTCTCGAGGGGCTGACACACCTGTTTGTTTTAGGAGGCCAAAGCAAAGCACCTCTGGCACCTGCTTTACGATGCTGTTAGAAATGGGTTACCGTTACAGAACATGCATCAAATATCAGCTCTATGCTTATCTGCCTCCCACAGTATGTGGTCCCTGTCTATTCCAGTGGACTAAAACTCTTTCATAAATGGGTTATTGCCATTGGAAAACTATTAATTTTCTAGTAATGTAAACAATACCACCTTGTCTCTTTGTGACTTTCACTGTGTGAACATCATGTGCAGCAAATGTCTACATGTCACTCTGCCTATGGTGGAAGTCTAGGATTGTCTGACGTTCTTTCCTGGGAACAACAGTGATATATCAGTGAAAAGAAATACAGTGCTTTGTTTTCATTGGCTGTGTTGAAGAATCCAACCAAAGGAAATAAGTTCTCTTATTTTTCAAAAGCAGATTTCCTTTATCTCAGGTCTCGAGTCAGAGCTGAAAAAAAGAAAAAGAAAAAGGTAAGGTACATTTCTAAAATCAGTGACCTATCATTACAGATTAAGGAAGAAGGGAACCAACACTTAGTGTTTACTGTATACCAGCACTTATGACAGCCAGGATCTGACTACAATCATGTGAGAGAAAATACTGTAATTTATTTACACATGAGTGAACAAAAGCTTATTAAAGAGGCCGAGGAACTCGCCCTAAGGTTACATAACAAGGACTGGCACCCAGATTTTTTTTTTTTTTTTTAAAGATTGGCACCTGAGCTAACATCTGATGCCAATCTTCTTTTTTCTTCTTCCTCTTCTTCTCCCCAAAGCCCCCCAGTACATAGTTGTATATTCTAGTTGTGAGGGTCTCTGGTTGTGTTATGTGTGCTGCTGCCTCAGCATGGTCTGATGAGTGGTGCTATGTCTGAGCCCAGGATCTGAACCAGTGAAACCCTGGGCCACCGAAGTGGAGTCGATGAATTTAACCACTCAGCCACGGGACTGGCCCTCCAGATTTGCTTTTATCTTTCTGTTTTGGCAATAGATATTAGAACAAAATATCTACTTTTTGACAGAGTAATTCTGCTTCTACAGAATTACTAACCCAACAGCATACTCACAAGAGAGGGCAAAGACTTAGATACACAGACATTCCTTAAAGAATTGTTTGCAACAGAGAAAAACCCAAAACAAGCTAAATGACCATCCATAGGGGATTCATTAAATGAAGTCAGAGCCATAATATGGAATACTCCAATGCTTTTAGAAAGAAAAACCTTTGATCTTCTTGCCTCCTAAGACCAAGCTCTTGAGGCTGAGTCTCCCTTTACTTATAGCCCTGGGGAGGAAAGAAACATCACAGAAGACATGGCCCTTGCTATTTGTGAGATGGGAGGCACACACATGAAACAATTCAGTACTGCTGTGAGGCAGTTTACATTAAATGCCCAAGTACATTACAGACAAATGGAGAGCAGGAGATTCAAAGCAGAGAGCTATCAACATGAGCTAAGGAGGCTGGGTAGTCCTTCATGGATGTAAGACTTCTCACATTCATACAATCACGGAATGAGGATTAGAAGGAGAGCTTATGAGATTTTCTTGTCCAATTTCTCTGAGCTACTGATGAGGAAATAAGAGACCAGAGAAGGAAATTGACTTGCCAAAGGTCACACGTATTGACTAAAAATGGACTGAACTGGTTCTGCTAGCCTAGGCTTTTTCCATACCAATACACCGCTGATGGCTAACAGGCAGGCAGGACAGACGTCCTGGCCAGCCAAAGAGAAGGCCTAGCAAGCTTAGAAAACAAAATATGTAAAAATATACCTGTATATCCTAAAAATGAAAATCACATGGTAATAAAATCTGAACACAGAACTCAAATGAAAAGCCTTAATTTTAAACATCTGCTTTCCAAAGAACACTTTCATATTATCAAACATTTGATCATCGACATGATAATGGGGAATCACAAAAATAACTACCTCGTACTTCTTTACACACCTTTATCTCGCTCTTTACTATTTTAGGTTTGAATGAACCAGTGAAGATAAATATAGACAAAAATTATCACCCTTACATAGAAAAGATAGAGTCTGCAGAAGTGAACAGAGCTTTGGTATGACTCAGCCCTGCAAAAAGTTCAAAATTAAACCAAGCTCTGGTAATGTACAGCATGGTGACTATAGTTAACAATACTGTATTGCATACTTAAAAGTTGATAAGACCTTAAAAGTTTCATCACAAGGAAAAAAACACTTTGTAACATGCATGGTGATGACACTGACTAGACTTATTGTGGTGATCATTTCACAATGTATACAAATCTTGAATCATTATGTTGTACATCTGAAACTAATATAACGTTATATGTCAATCACACCCCAATCATCATCTTGGAGAGAAATGACACCTTAACAACAGTGAATCTTTTGATTCACAAACATATTTCTGTTTTGATTTAAATCTTTAATTGCGCTTAGTTGTTTTGCAGTTTATATTATACAAATCTTGCACATATTTTGTTAAATATATTCCCAAGAATTTTATGTTTTTGGATGCTATTGTAGATTGTAGTTTTTTAAATTTCAACCTCCAATTGTTAATTGCTAGTATATAGAAATACAATTCATTTTTGTATACTAATCTTATATCCTGCAACATTGCTAAACTTAGTAGTTCTAATAGTTTTTTTTGGGATACTGCTGTCCAACAGAACTTTCAGTGATGGTGGAAATGCTCTGTAACATTCATACATGGCTAATCACTATCATATTGGATAAAGTAGCCTCATGAATGTCTACATAAATGATTATGTCTTCTGCAAAGAAAACTGGTCCTACTCCCTCCTCTACAATCTATATGCCTTTTTCCCCTTGCCTTTTTGCGCTGGCTAGGACCTCCAGGGTAAGTGCTTTAGAGCAGATATCCTTGCCTTCTTCCTACTTAGGAGGAAACATTCAGTCTTTCCCCATTAAACATAATTCTAGCTGTCAGTTTTAGCAGATTTACGGAGTTCCCTTCTGTTTCTAGTTTCCTGAGAGTTTTGCCATTAATGATTGTTGAGTTTTGTCAAATTCTTTTCCTGAATCATATGCTTTTGTTTTTGTTTTATCATGAATTACAGTAATTGATTTTCAAATATTCAAGCAACTCTGCCTTTCTGGGATAACCCCCACTTGTCATGATGTATTATCTTTTTTTATATATTGCTGATCAGTTTCCTTATATTTTGTTAAGGATTTTGCATGTATGTTCATGATGGATACTAGTCTGCAGTTTTCTTTTCTTGCAATGCCTTTGTCTGGTGTTCGGTGTTAAGGTAATGTCAGCCTCACAGAATGTGCTGGGAAATATTATCTCCTCTTCAATTTTCTGGAACTGTGTCTAGAATTGGTATTATTTCTTCTTTAAATTCCATCTGGGCCTGGAGTTCTCTTTGTGCAAAGGTTTTTTTTTTTTTTTCCAAAGATTTTATCTATTTATTTTTTTCCTTTTTCTCCCCAAAGCCCCCCGGTACAAAGTTGTATATTCTTCATTGTGGGTCCTTCTAGTTGTGGCATGTGGGACACTGCCTCAGTGTGGTTTGATGAGCAGTGCCACGTCCGCACCCAGGATTCGAACCATCAAAACACTGGGCCACCTGCAGCAGAGTGTGCAAACTTAACCACTCGGCCATGGAGACAGCCCCAAGGTTTTTAACTACAAATTCAATCCCTCTCCCCTCAATTTTATTGATATAATTGACACAACACTGTGTAAGTTTAAGATGCACAACGTGATACACACATATATTGTGAAATGATTAGTACAATAAGGTTAGTTAATACAGCTACCACCTCACATAATTATCTTTTGTTTAATATAGTGATGCATCACTTAATGATGGGGATACATTCTGAGAAATGTGTCATTAGGCGATTTTGTCATTGTGCAAACATCATAAAGCAGACTTATACAAACCTAGATGGTACAGCCATTGTTGACTAAAATGCTGTTATGTGGCACATGACTATAATGAGAATATTTAAGATCTACTCTGTTAGCAACTTTCAAGTATATAATACAGTATTGTTAACTATAGTCACCATGCTGTACATTAGATCCCCAGAACTAATTCATCTTAATAACTGGAAGTCTGTATTCTTTGGCCAGCATCTCTCCACTTTCCCCAACCCCCAGCGCTATTCTGTTTCTATGAGTTCAATTTTTTTTTTTGGTGAGGAAGATTGGCCCTGGGCTAATATCCTTGCCAATCTTCCTCTACTTTGTATGTGGGTCACCACCACAGCATGGCTTGATGAGCGGTGAAGGTCTGCACCTGGGATCCGAACCTGTGAACCCTGGGCCACCAAAGCAAAGCACACAAACTAAACCACCACACTACTGGGCCAGCCCCTGAGTTCAACTTTTTTAGGATGCACATGTAAGTGAAATCGTACAGTATTTGTCTTTCTCTGTCTGACTTACTTTGCTTAGCATAATGCCCTCAAGGTCCATCCACGGTTGTCACAAATGATAGGATTTCATTTCTTTTATGGCTGAATAATATACCATTGTATATACATACACATTTTTTTGATCCATTCATCTGTTGATTATTTCCATGTCTTGGCTATAGTGAATAATACTAATAATACTACAATGAACATGTGGGTGCAGATATCTCTTTGAGGTAGTGATTTCATTTCCTTTGAATATATACCCAGAAGTGGGATTGGTGGATTACATGGTAGTTATATTTTTCATTCTTTGAGGAATCTCTATACTATTTTCCATAGTAAATGTACCAATGTATATTCCCACTAACAGTAAACAAGAGTTCCCATTTTCTACATCCTCGCCAACACTTGCTATCTCATGTCCTTAGGATAACAGCCATCCTAACAGGTGTGAGGAGATATCTCACTGTGGTTATGATATGCACTTCGCTGATGACCAGGGATAGGATATAATAGGATCATAGGATATGATCAGTGATATTGAGCACCTTTTCATGTACCTGTTGGCCATCTGTATGTCTTCTTCGGAAAAATGTCTATTCAGGTCCTTTGTCCATTTTTTAATAGGAATATTTGTTTTATTGCTATTGAGTTGTAGGAGTTCCTTACATATTTTGGATATTAACTCCTCAAATTCAATTCCTTTAACCGATACAGTATTATTCAGGTCATCTACTTCTTCTTGAGTGAACTCTGGTAATTTATGTCTTTCAAGGAATTTCTCCATTTCATCCAAGCTACTGAATTAATTAGCAAAAAGTTGTTCATAATATTCCTCTATTATCATTTTAATAACTGTAGGATCTGTAATGATGTTCCCTTATTTAATCCTGTTAATGGATTCTGTTAGGTTTTCCCCTCTTTGCACTTTGGAAACTGCTTGTGGACAGTGAGCTAGGGATCACCTCAACGCTACCCTTCATTCAGAGTACAATCCTCTATTGCCTGTTGTTTGATATCTAGAAATAGTTGTTTCATTTAGTTTGTCAGTTTTCTAGTTGTTTATGATGAGAAGGCAACTCCTATAGCAGTTAATGCCTCAAAGACAGAAGCAGAAGCTCCCTTATGTTCTTTTTTATTTTTGAATATCTGGCATAGAATTCTTTTCCATTTTACACAAGCTAGATCAGAACAAAAGTCACCCTTACCTTTGTAGACTTCTCTAATGGTTGATCATATTGTGCCTGCTGCATAACATCACTGACTATCATCTTAGCAATCTTCCAAGCTAGCTCTTCTTGGGCCTAAAAGAAGTAATTCAAACTGTTGATGACAGTTATTCACTAGAAGAATCAAGACATATATTATCAGTGCTCTAAACACAACTGTATATGCATATCAGTTCTACTTATTTGGGTAAGAAAGGACTTGGGCTACCCTCTGGCTATGGTCTATTAACATGCTATTCACTGTCTTCCAGAGTCAGCTACTGGGTACCCAACATCATGAGTATCTGCACGTTAGATGGTCAAAATAAAACATTTTTCTTTGTCCGTTCCCATCTCTTAACTATTCAAAAAGCAAGGCTCTACTTCTGAAAGGAAAACTGACAGTGAGGAAAGAAACATTTGAGCTTTTGTTTCTAAAATGAGTACCGATGGCTGCTGGTTGATGGAAACTTGAATGCATGGCTATTTTTCAGTGGCCAGAGTCTTTGGACTGAAGATACCTCCACTGCCTTCACCAGGCAACTGTTAGATGCTAAAAACAGCCCACCCTTTCTTGTTATACCCTGGATAAAGGAGCAACGATGTGCCATGCTGCTTAAAGGCGGGAAGTAAAGAAAGAGAAAACTTGAAACCTTACTTAGACAAGATGCCATTCTAAACAGGGATCTCTTTACTAAAAGCAGAACTCACCTCATCAGTATTTCCTTGCACCCATTTCTTCATAGCTTGTGAGAACATGGATCCTAGTGACAAACAAAGCCAAAATTGAATGTAGATTCAATCCATAATTTTATATTAAAAATGTTCTTATTTAGAAGCTACTTCCACACACGGATATTCTTTTTTTTGTACAATCTCACTCAAAACATTAAGGAATATTACCATTAACAGAAACTGATGATATTATCTCCAAAACACAGGATTTAACTTGCAAATATCATGGTTCAAAAAACTTTTGAAAAGCTGTTTCAGAGTTCTGGATTTTTCTTCTACTCTCCTCAGTTGATGAGAGAAACTATCATCTAGTATTAGGTCTGCAGCAAACATTAAGAGAGCAAAACAAAACCATGACCAGGATTTGATCTTGAGTAAGAATCTAGCAATACATTAGGAGATATCAATCTGCTTGTTACATATGCAAACCTTCCGGAGCAGCTTCCACACAAAAGGGCTTCCAGTACAGACATGCTGTTACATGCTGGGTCTCTGGTTTCTATCAATTATCTGGGTAAGAGCAGAGTTTTAAGTAGCCACGCTCTGTCCAAGCCATAGTATACCTCAACTTCCTAGGAGGCACACAAGTCTATCTACATCTGTACTCAGATGCTGAGGAACCACCAAGGACAGAGGTTAGCCTCTATTTCCATGAATGAAACACACAGCTTATCCTTTCATTAATACAAATAGGTTCACACCCTAACTTTGTCTTAAACCAAGTGGTTGGTAGGTTATTTCTTTGGCAAGGTCCTGCTTGATTCAATGACTGGGACAGAACTATACAGAGCATTCATGAAAAATATAAAGCCTGGATCCTTTTCCCTTAATAATTTCTTAGATCGTGTGGGCTGAGAAGTCGTCTCCGAAGAGAACATCTGCGATGAGAAGGAGCCAGTCTTTGAGTGAAAGCCATGGAGGATTTTCATGGAAGGGGAAATAGCAACTATAGGGGCCCTAAAAGAGAAGGGACCTTAGTAAAACAATAAAGGAGAGTCCAATTAAAGCTTAGTCCATGAAGGAAAGAGCAGTTCAAGGCAAAGTCGTAGAGACAGGCAGGAGACATGCATAGGGCACAGCAAAGAGGTGACAAGAAGCCACAGGGGAAGAAATGAGTGATGATCAAGCAGTAAAGCATGTAGCATAAAAAAATTCAAAAATAGAGGAAAAGGTTATAATGAAAAGCAAAAGGTACTTCCCTCTTCTCATCCCTACAGTAATCCATGTTACATTTTTTGTGTATCCTTTCAGGAAATGTATACATATCCTTTTAAAAACACCATATACAACACCACCTATGATGTATTCTAACCAAAAGGTGTAACTTGAATCATCAAGACTTTAGGTACAATAGTAAGCTAAATAATACAACCAGGAAAATCCAGAAGGCTGGGCATTTTATAGGATAACCAGCTTACCAAGTCAAGGCATAAAAAAGGGACTAAGCTAGATTAAAAGAAACTGAGCCTACACCCCTTGTTTGCATCCTTGGCGCCTAGCACGGCGTCCAGCTCACAGAAGTCACTCAAATGCCTTCTGAGCGAGTCAACTGAATCCGCGGGCCCCTACATCACATCATTTACTTACCAAAACCCCCAAAACTTGACTTAAAGACCCATCTGGACAACTGAAAAAAGCACCAGGATATACGGATGTTATTTACTCAAACTGCAAAAATTACTATTCATTTCTTTACGCAGGCACGTCTCAATTAAATTAATAATGCGAGTAACTTGACGGACGGGCTGGCTTCTAGAGATATAATCCTGTTGCCTCTACCTTCAAATGTAACCCAAATCTGACCATTCTTCCACTACCTAATCCATAACCACCACCATCATCCCTTACTTAGACCTGGCACAAAGGTTATTTCTTGCTTCTCCTCTTAAACCCCTACATTCTATTTTCCCGACAGTTGCCAGAGCCATCTCTTTAAAACATTACAGGCACACCTTGGAGACAGTGTGGGTTCAGTTCCAGACCACCACAATAAAGTGAACTACATGAGTTTTTTTGGTTTCCCAGTGCATACAAAAGTTATTTTTACACTATACTGTAGTCTATTAAGTATGCAATAGCATTACATCTAAAAAACAATGTATATAACCTTAATTAAAAAATACTTTAGGGGCCGGCCCTGTGGGCGAGTCGTTAAGTTCATGCGCTCCGCTTTGGCGGCCCAGGGTTTCCCCAATTCGGATCCTGGGCGCAGACATGGCACCGCTCATCAAGCCATGATGAGGCAGCATCCCACATGCCACAACTGGAAGGACCCACAACTAAATATACAATTGTGTACTGGGAGGCTTTGGGGAGAAAAAGGAAAAATAAAATCTTAAAAAAACCCAAAACTTTAGAGGGCCAGCCCCGTGGCCAAGTGGTTAAGTTCATTTGCTCCACTTCGGCGGCCCAGGGTTTCAGCGGTTCGGATCCTGGGCGCAGACCTAACACTGCTCATCCAGCCATGCTGTGGTGGTGTCCCACACAGCAGAACTAGAAGGACCTACAACTAGTTTATATAACTATGTACTGGGGAGCTTGGGGGAGAAGAAGGAAAAAAAAAAAGAAGAGGATTGACAACAGATGATAGATCAGGGCCAATCTTCAAAAGAAAGGAAAAAACCACTTCATTGCTAAAAAATGCTAACTATCATCTAAGCCTTCAGGGAGTTGTAATCCCTTTGTGGGGGAGAATCTTATAAAAAACCCAATAGCCACAAAGCACAATAAGGCAAAGTGCAATAAAATGAGGTGTGCCTGTAATCACATCATGCTACTTCCCTGTTCCAGCTTCCAATGTGTCCCCAACACTTTCAAGTTCCTAACATGGTCTGTGGTAACCCTCTCAACCTCACTCGCCTTCTATCAGTCATCCCTTTGCTCGCTCCTCTTCAGCCAGACTTGTCTTGCTGTCCCTTGATCATGCTGAGTTCTTAAGCTTCAGGACCTCTATTCTTGTTCCCTCTGCCAAAAATGCCCTTCCTCCAGATGCTGCGAGGGCTTACTCCCCCATTTTGCTCAGGTCTCTACTCAAAATGCAGCTTCTTCAGTGAGACCTTTCCTGACAACCACTTCTAAAATGGCATTCTCGGGGGTGGCCTGGTGGTGCAGTGGCTAAGTGCGCATGTTCTGCTTTGGCAGCCTGGGGTTCGCCGGTTCAGATCCCAGGTGCGGACATGGCACTGCTTCGCAATTCATGCTGTGGCAGGCGTCCCACATATAAAGTAGAGGAAGATGGGCATGGATGTGAGCTCAGGGTCAGTCTTCCTCAGTAAAAAAGAGGAGGATTGGCGGCAGATGTTAGCTCAGGGCTAATATTCCTCAAAAAAAAAAATAATAATAATAAAATGGCACTCCCCAGTACTCTTCCAGACCCTTACTCTGCTAATTTATGTTTATATATAAATATGAACACACACATGTATTTGTCTATCTGTTTACTGTCTCCTCCACTATAATGTAAGCTCCATGAGGGCAGGAATTTTATTCTCCTCCCAGTATCTAGAACAGTAGATGCATAAAATAGGCACTCATATTTTAAAGATTTTATTTTTCCTTTTCCTCCCCAAAGCTCCCTGGTACATAACTGTGTATTTTTAGTTGCGGGTCCTTCTAGTTGTGGCATGTGGGATGCCACCTCAGCATGGCTTGATGAGTGGTGCCATGTCCGCACCCAGGATTCGAACTGGTGAAACCCTGGGCCACTGAAGCAGAGCGGCCAAACTCAACCACTCGGCCACGGGGCCGGACCCTCTTGTGTATCTTTAACTACTCATAATGTATCTTAATTCATATAAAAGAGACAAAAAGAAACTGCAAACATTCAACACCTATACTCCTGAGCAGCAGCACTTCTTCACGAACCATCAGAGAAATAAGACTAAAGAACGAACAGCTCAGAGATTCTATTAATACTGGAGACCCCATTGTCCTGTTAGAAGCTACCTGATGACAACGTAGAGTCAAATCCACAGAGGTTGTCTAGCACTTCCTCTGCTCCAAGGCCACCAGTGACATCTTCTGAGTATTCATCTTTTACCCAATAAAAGACTACTAGACTGTAAGTTTCTTAATGGCAGGATCCATATCTTCTTTTGTTTTTTGAGGACAATTAGCCCTGAGATAACTACTTCCAATCCTCCTCTTTTTGCTGAGGAAGACTGGCCCTGAGCTCACATCCATGCCCATCTTCCCCTACTTTATATGTGGGACGCCTACCACAGCATGGCATGCCAAGTGGTGTCATGTCCGCACCCGGGATCCGAACCGGCAAACCCGGGCCGCTGTGCCACCGGGTTGGCCCAGGATCTGTATCTTCTAACCTGCCCAGCAAATGTAAGTGCACAGAGGCACTCAAAAATTATTTACTGAATGAACTATGTAGACTTCCTTCAGTCTTTATATTTCTCTAACTGTGTACCTCACACTCCTCTGGCTAAACAGTTTTAAATCAACTATTTGGATAAATAAGTTCAAAAAGGTAACAGATTGTTTTTGGTCTAAATTATTTCAACAACTGTTGCATTTTTTGCTTACTTTGTCAATGTATACCTGACCCAAAAGTAGATCGTTCATCAACATTTTTAAAGTGGTGTAATTCACTATCCAAACAATAGTGGCATTAAAAAGTAAGCTAAACATAATAGGAATAGAGTCCCTTCAAACTCAATAGGAAGATTAACAATAGCTCTCAGTTTTAAATACACTTATCAAAATGGAACATTTTCTGCTTAGAAAAGTATCTTTTACTCAAGACAATACTGTCAATCTAATCACACTGAAAAATTTTTAGATACCATCTAAATGGAACTACATTGGTTTCCAAAATCTTCCTGTATAGATCAATTGTTTGGAAGCTGAAATCAGCCACCTGTCAAAAAGTATTTCTATGTTTAATTCTTGGAATTGACCAAGCACTCTTCTGTTGATTAAACACAGGATATAAATTTCAGTCTATTGATATTTTCCACATATATATTTCATAACAACTCTCAGCTATTTAAATGAAATTTAATAAAATAAAGGGTCTCAAGATAAACCTCCAGTCCAACCTGGACTGGGTATTTCACAATTAAATAAAAAGGTGACGAGTATTTTTTCATAGAGATGTGCCTTCTGTAATGGTACAGCAAGTTCAATAACTTTTGATTCAGAGAGACTGTACAGAGATGCAATTACACACAGCCCTTGTACTCACTTGCGACTACAAACACAAGGCGAAAGATATGGCACTTATTTCATAAAACAGTTTAAATCTTAAATGATCCCTCATTTATAGTCAATGACTAATAGGAGCAAAAGCTTTAATGTGGAGTATAAAACATCACAAACCTTTTGATTTCTTTACATCAGGCTCAGGCTCAGACTCTCGGATGAACTGTCCCAAGGCACTGACTCTTCCAAATGTCATCTTCCTGTGAGCGCAAAGAGAAGACTGTGATTTCTAACAGTCAACTTTAAATCAAGGCACTGACTCTTCCAAATGTCATCTTCCTGTGAGCGCAAAGAGAAGACTGTGATTTCTAACAGTCAGTCAACTTTAAATTAAGGCACTGACTCTTCCAAATGTCATCTTCCTGTAAGCGCAAAGAGAAGACTGTGATTTCTAACAGTCAACTTTAAATCAAGGCACTGACTCTTCCAAATGTCATCTTCCTGTAAGCGCAAAGAGAAGACTGTAATTTCTAACAGTCAACTTTAAATTAAGAAGAAAAAAATCAATTTATAAGTATCTCATCTAAATCTACAAAGCTACATACATAATTAATAGCTATCCCATGTTATTCAAAGTGGGGCTTATTTTAAATAGAACCATCCCCCACAGAAATCAAAATAATCTTCAATTAAATGCAGTTCCATTCAAAATCCCAAAAAGGTTTATGATATGTGCCAAGCTACTAGGTAACTCACAATTCTAAAATTCATACAGAAGAGAAAAGGCACAAGAACAGCCAAGGAGGTAAGACTTGCCCTAACAAGATCAAAATGCATTATAAAGCTGGAGTTAACCATATATAACAATTACATATATTATAAAGCTAAATAAAGCAAAGTTTAAAGGCAAAGAACACAGTGAAAAGTTGTATTTTTATCAGATATTACTAACCCATAATTAATATCCAGAAACACACAGAATTCTAACAAGTCACTAAGAAAACACCCAACAGAAAAATGTGAAAAGGAGATGAATAGTCTATTCATAGAAAAACCTGAACAACTAACAAACACACCAAAAGAAACTCAATCTCATAAGCAATAATCCAAGATTGGTTTTAAAAAATTAAAAGTTTGATATTAGTTAGTGTTGACAAAGATGTGGGGAAAGTTAGTATCTTTATTACTGGCTGGTAAGAATGTAAAATGTACAGATACTTTTAAAGGTAAATTGGTAAGACCTATTAAAATTTAAAATCTGCTTCCTGGTACACGGAAGTATATAAAAGGAAGTTTTTCACTATACTGTGTATAACAGAGAAAAATTGCAAACAACTTAAACACTCATCAATAAGAAAATGGCCACAAAGAGGCACAACACACTATGGGATATTTGGTCACAGTGATGAGCTATAATTAATATTATATATGGAATACTACAATATAGTTAAAATGAGGAATATACCTGTAGGGACTAACATGGAAAAATCTCCAAAACTCACCATAAATGCAAGCGCAAGATACAGAATAGAGTGTAATATCAATTACATAAAAATAAGCAAACAAAAATACACACCATAATTGTGAATTTAATTTTTTTATATTTAATGTATCTACAATTAAAAGTTAGTTAAAAGGACAAAAATAAATTTTGTGATACCTATATATTATTTCATTTCAGGCAAAGTGGATCTTATTTTAGAGATATCCTTCCTAATAAATTCCATTTCATATATGGCTGCTAATAAACAGATACAAATTTTTTGCCTTGAGAAAAATTTCAGGAAGATGCTAAACTATAAAACCAAAACCAACAATGGAAATTATCTTTAAAGATGGAGAAAAGTCATTATTTCACTTTTTCTGACCCATTTTACAAATTATTTTTAAAAATATTTATTTTATGCACAAAAAAACTACAGAAGTAGTCTTGCAATTGCAATTGATCTTGCAATTGATAGACTTTCTTAAATACAGTTTTAAATAAATGAATCAACCATTCCTTAAGAATAAATATTGCTGGGGCCAGCCCGGTGGCGCAGCAGTCAAGTGTGCACGTTCCACTGTGGCGGCCCGGGGTTCGCCTGTTCGGATCCCGGGTGTGGACATGGCACCGCTTGGCACACCATGGTAGGCGTCCCATGTATAAAGTAGAAGAAGATGGCATGGATGTTAGCTCAGGGCCAGTCTTCCTCAGCAAAAAGAGGAGGATTGGTGGCAGATGTTAGCTCAGGGCTAATCTTCCTCAATAAATAAATAAACAAACAAATAAAATTTTAAAAAATAATAAAAAAGAATAAATATTGTCTTTGGGAATTAAGTCATTTAGACCTATTGTCCATCACTTCCTAAAAGAAGAAATAAAGATTACTGTAATGCTGACACAGCTGAAGTGTGCTTTCCAAAGACAATGTGGTCATACAACCTTTTATTAACTTCAAAGTACTTTCCAGATTTCTTGGTCTCCCAAATATCACTGTTACTTTCCGATAAAAGCAATTAACCATGCTGAAATCCTCAGAAAGTTACACCTGAGCCCTCACTCTTAACCACGTTCTCCTGCACACTACATGTAAAAGCGTTGGGCATATAATAACAGATTAGAAACAATTTAAAATTTTTAAATTAAAAAATAAAAAAGATGCAAAATTCACTACACTTGTAAAAAGTCTAGACATGAGCCAAGTTTACCCTGCGTATGTCCGTTGATATAAAGATTCTGGATCCAGACTTGCAGCATCCACAATTATCGCTTCATCAAAATTTTTCAGAATTTTAACACTGGCTTTTTTCACACCGGACTACAAGAGAAATTGTAAAATTAGTAGCGTATTATTCAGGAATCAAATCAGTCCTGGGTTTGGAATATGACAGATTTGTACGAAATCTTCAGTGTTGGAAACACACATAATTTTCACTCAACCCCATCACTACTGAGATGCTTAACAGCAACAACTCTGAAACGTAACCTCAAAATATAACTACAGAAGGAAAGCACGATATTAAAATGTACAACATATGCATCTGTAGTCCAAATCTATTTGTTTTCTTAATGACCTAAGTTCCAACAAATGTGCTGTCTTCACAGCCATTACGTTCCCAAGTGTGCAAAACTCCCATTCATCCAAGCACATTGATCTTGGCTAACAGATGTGAAGCCCAACTTTTACGGGATAATCATGAATGCTTTGGTTCTCAGGGAGCCACAGTGACAAAAGAGAAGCTGAAGAAAACTTTCTAAAACGACCAGCTTGATGAGTGTTCTACCTCCCACTTCTCATCTCCACAGAAAAAGCAAGTTAGAATTGGTATTTCTATGAAACACAGACCCAAGGTTGACCCAGAAATTTCACTTCTAAAAATTCAATTACAGATAGCCTCAGATTTATACAAAGTGACTTACATATAAAATTATTCACTGCAGCATTATTTAAAATAACAAAAGATAGGAACACTTAGTATCCATGACTAAGGTATAGGTTAAATTAATAAAATACATAATTGAACAGACACAGAACACTCTATAGTGGGGGGAAAAGGAACTTTCTTTATGTGCTGAGAAGGGCACGTAATTAAAAAGAAAGAAGCACCAGAATAAAAAAAGGGAGAATACTTCTATGAAGGCCATTGCTACTCAGATATCAAAACCAGACATCACAAGGAAAGAAAACTACAGACCAATATCTATTATGAGCATAGATGCAAAATCCTCAACAAAATACTAGCAAACTAAATCTACCGATATCGAAAAATAATTATATACCATGACCAAGTGGAATTTATCCCAGGAATGCAAGACTGGTTTGACATCTGATAATCAATTAATGTACTACACCATATCAATAGAGTAAAAACCAAAAATCCACATATTCACCTCACTTGATAGAAAGAGGATTTGATAAATTCCAACTCCCTTTCACGATAAAAAAAAATTCAACAAATTAGGAATAGTAGGGAAATTCTTCAACTTGATAAAGAGCATGTATGAAAAACCCAGACCTAATAGCATACTAAATGATGAAAAACTGAAAGCCATCCCTGTGAAATCAGGAAGAAGACAAAGACGCCCACTTTCACCACTTCTATTCAACACTGTACCGGAAGTCCTAGTCAGCGCAATTACTCAAGGAAACAAAAGGCATCCAAAGTGCATAGGAAGAAAGAAAACTATTTCTATTTGCAGATGACAAGATCTTATATATAGAAAATCCTAAAGCATCCACAAGATAACTATTAGAGGTAACAAATGAATTTAGGAAAGCTGAAGGTACAAGATCAATACACAAAAAGCAGTGATATTTCTATGTACTATCAATGAAGAATCAGAAAACAAAATTAAAAACAATTCTATTTATAATAGCATCAAAAAGAATAAAATACTTAGTAATAAACTGACCCAAGGAGGTGTAAGACTTGTACATGGAAAACTAAAAAATGTTGCTGACAGAAACTAAAGATGGTCTAAATAAATGGAATGACATCCCATGTTCATAGACTGGAAGACAATATTGTTAAGCTGGCCATACTCGTCAAAGCTATGTACAGATGCACTATAATCCTGAACAAAATGAAAAAGCTGATCCTAAAATTCATATGGACTTGCAAGGGACCCAGAATAGTCAAAACAATCCTGCAAATGAAAGAAACAAAGTCAGAGGACACACACTTCTCGATTTCAAAACTTACAAAGCCACAGTAATCAAAATGATGTAGTATTGGCACAAGGATAGACACGCAGATCAGCAGGGTAGAATTCAGAGCACGGAAATAAAGCCTTCTATCTATAGTCAAATGATTTTCGACAAGGATGCCAAGACCATTCAACGGTGGGAGAATAGCTTTTTCAACAAGTGGTGCTAGGACAACTAGACATGCACGTGCAAAAGAATAAAGTTGGACCCCACCTCATATAATGTGCAAAACTAACTTAAAATAGATCCAAAGCCACTCTTAGAAGAAAATGTAGATGGACATGGAGAGTGATTGCTTAATGGACATGAGGCTTCATTTGAGGTGATGAAAAAGTCTGGAACCAGATGCGGTGATGGTTGCATGACATTGTGAATATACTAAATGCCACTAAATTGTATACTTTATAATGGTTAAATTTATGTTAAGTGAATTTTACTTCAATTTAAAAAATTAATGGTTTTTCTATACACTTATGAAATTAAGCAAACAATTCCATTTATAACAGCATCAAAAAGAAATAAAATACTTAGAAATAAATTTTTAAAAAAATATAAAACTTATACAGTCACATCACATAACGATGTTTTGGTCAACAATGGACCGCATATACGACAATGGTCCCATAAGATTAGCACCATATAGCCTAGGTGTGTAGTAGGCTACACCATCTAGGTTTGTGTAAGTACACTCTAGGATGTTTGCACACTGACAAAATCGCCTAATGACACATTTCTCAGAAGGCATCCCTGTCATTAAGTGATGCATGACTGTACTTGAAAACTACAAAATATTGCTGAAAGAAATTAAAGATGTGAATAAACGGAAAGACCTCCATGTTCGCAGATCAGAAGATTTAATACTGTTAAGATGGCAATACTCCCCAAACTGATGCATGGAGTCAATGCACTCCCCATCAGAATCCTGACTGGCTTCTTCGTAGAAATTGACAAGCTGATCTTAAAATTCATATGGAAACTCAAGGACCTCAAACAGTCAAGGCAATCCTGAAAAAGAAGAACTACGCTGGAGGACTCTCACTTCCTGATTTCAAAACCTACTGGAAAGCAACAGTCACCAAGACAGAGTTAAACAGAGTTATCATTTGACCCAGCAATTCTACTCCTAGGCATACACACGTGAGAAATGAAAACATATATCCATACAAAAACTTGTACAATACCATTATGCATAACAGCCAAAAGATGGTAACAACCCAACTGTCCACCAATTAATGGATAAACACAATGTGATATGTCTGTACAATGCAATATTATTGGCCACAAAAAGGAATAAAGTTCTGATACATGCTAAACATGGATAAACCTTAAAAACATTATGCTAAGCAAAAGAAGCTATTGACAAAAGACTACATATCATATGGTGCCATCTCTACGAAATGTTCAGTATAGGCAAATCTATAGACAGAAAGTACATTAGCAGTAGCATAGGGATGGAGAAGTGAAGAATTCAGAAGGTGACAGTCAAAGAAAACAGGGTTTCCTTCTTGGGTGAAAAAACGTTCTAAAATTGATTGTGGTGACAGTTAAGCAACTCTATGAATATACTAAAAAACCACTGAATTATACAATGTAAATGAGTGAATTGTACAGTATGTGAATTATATCTCAACAAAGCTGTACAAAAGAAAAAGAGAGAAAAGCATAGAGTATGATATCAGTTATAAAAGGACAAAAACAGGTAACACTAATCTATGCCACCAAGGGTCAGGATAGGAGCTCCCGTGGCAGGACGGAGGAGAGTGCCTAGAGGAGGGCCTGAGGGACTTTCTGACACACTGGTGATACTCTGTTTCTTGGTCTGGACGTGGGTTACATGGGTTGGGTCTAGTTATGAAAATTCTTCAAGTTATATATAGTTATAATACACAGAGTTTTCTGCATGTATATTATACTTCAACCAAAAATGTAGAAATATATTTTACGGTTAGAACCTATACTTTTTAAGCGCCTAAATAAAAACAAAACATTCTAGCCTATATCACAAAATAAAACGGCAACCACATTCAGAGGTCATCTCCTATGTAACCTTAATAGGAGGAAACGGTACTGAGGCAGTGTAATAGTACTGTCTTCTAAGTTAAGAAAATTTATCCAAGGCCAAGTGTCAAAAAATCCAAAATGCCATTTATTTATTTGTCAATGGTGACGAGAAAATAATTATGTTATATTATTAAACTTAAGGTGAAGAACACCAGACAGGGAATGGAGCTCTGGCTCTCCCACTTACTGTGTGACCTTAATAAAATCAGTGAACTTCTTAATACCTCCTTAGGTCTCTTCTCTTGAGATAACCCACTTCATGTGATTTTGGGGAGAATCAGACAGGGTTTGATATATGAAAGCACTCCAAAAAACCAAGAGAGGTTAAGCAAATGCACAATGGCACCAAAAGCTCTTCAGTGAAACACAGCATTGAGAAATCTAGGAGTTCAGTCAACTATTCTATAAAAAAGCATCCCAAATTTAGTTACTAAAATTTCCCAAATAATTACACAAAGAGCTCTTCAGAAGCTATAAATGTATGTCATATTATTTATTAAAAGCAACAGGTACAGTATCAAGCAGAATAATGGTAAGGTACCTTACAATATAATATATTTTTAAGTACCACCAATACTTTGATTAGAATATATAATATGTAGGCTAATTTTATTTCTCCTTTGTTTCTTCTACAACTTAAAACTTACAAACGGAAGCACTACTGGTATCTGAAGGAAAGGACCTGCACTCGTTTCTTCCTAATGGTAGAGGCAAACTGGTGACTACCTGAGCCGCTGAGCTGTCGGCGCCACCTGGGTGAGAGTCGTCAGCAGAGCCGACAGAGCTGTGAGCGGTCAGTGAAGCATTCGCTCCCAGAAAGTCATCTCCTCTAACCGAATGGATGAGATCATTCAAGTATTTGTAATAAAGATTGCTGGACAAAAAGCCAGGCAAAAAGACCTGAAAGAGAGGACAAGCATTATTTTAAAGTTGAAGCCAAATACAAATCAAAACTTTATTTTAAAACAAAATTTTACCTACAATTCTCCCAGCTGGCACAAATGATTTTACTTCTCCTTATTACACTCGAAGTATTATTATCCCTTTGTACAGAGTTTACATTGTAACTAAAATTACGTGTACAATTTATAGGTTTTTTTCCCTCAAAACACTTGCCAGGAAACTATTAGAGAGACTTGATATTTAGACGTCTTAGTGACCAGAAAACAATCCAGGGAGTGGATATAATTTGAAATTAGATTTTTCTGGTTTGTTATGAATATTAAAGTCTTTGTGTATATATTGACTTTTACTTTTTGAACTGATTTCCTTAAGATAAATTACCAGGAGTGGATTACTGAGTTAAATAGTATCAACATTTTAGTTTTGATGTATATGGCCAATTTACCCTTTAGAAGGATACTGTCAATTTGTATTGCTGGCAATATATCAAGGTATCTGTTTTGACACAGGCTTTCTAACACTGAGTTGTGTTTTTTCAAATCATTGTTAAATGCCTAATGGTACATGGATGTTTTAATTTGCATTTAAAAATTATTAATGATGCTGAATAAGTTCTCAAGTTTATTACTGGCATTTCCTATTCCCAACTTTTCCTTCACAGCACTTAGCACACGTGTAAACATCAAGGCCTGTTTAAAATGTGCCTTCTTTAAAGACAGAGCTCCAGGAGGGCAGAAACCACGTGTCTTTTGTTTACCGCTGTAACACCAATACCCAGCACAGAAATACTCAAAATACTGGGGAACGAATCATCTATGGCTTGATCCCATTTCTCTACTTGATAGTATTCTTAAAATTAGTATAAGATCTTTACATACACACATCTAGTAACATTTTGTTTTTCTCTGTATGTTTATCTTCCTTCTTACTCAGAAAGTTTACATTCTTTATATGATATAGAACTTTTCCTTTAAAGAAAGATTTTAATTTTAATCATGAAAAAATTATTACCCCTGGGCAAAAGCTGATACTCTATTCAGTTTACCACTAGTTTTTCTTCTGAGAAAGATTCACCCTGAGCTAAGATCTGTTGCCAATCTTCTTCTTTTTGTATGTGAGCCACTGCCACAGCAATGGTCACTGATGAGTGGTGTAGGTCTGCACCCGGGAACCAAACCTGGGCAACCAAAGAAGCCTAACTCAACCACTAGCCCACCAGGGCTGGCCAACCACTGGCTTTTTCTTTTTTTTTTGGTGATGAAGATTGGCCCTGAGCTACCATCCATTGCCAATGCCAATCTTCTTCTTTTTGCCTGAGGAAGAGTATCCCTGAGCTAACATCTGTGCCAATCTTCCTCTATTTCGTATGTGGGATGCTGCTGCGGTGTGGCTTGACGAGCAGCGTGTAGGTCCACACCCAGGATCCAAACCTGTGAACCCCAGCCTGCAAAAGTGGAACGTGCAAACTTAATCACTACGCCATGTGACCAGCCCCACAACACCAGCTTTTTAATGATGTGATTTTTTTTTTTCCTGCTTTATCTCCCCAAACCCCTCCTGCACACAGTTGTATATCTTAGTTGCATGCCCTTCTAGTTGTGGGATGTGGGACGCCGTCTCAATGTGGCCTGATGAGCGGTGCCATGTCCGCACCCAGGATCTGAACCCTGGGCCGCCACAGCGGAGTGCGTGAACTTAACCACTCGGCCACAGAGCCAGCCCCATAATGATGGGATTTTTAAATGTAACTCTTCCATATTCCTGGAATTCAGCTCTTGTGTGTAGCATTATGTAACCATGCTTACTTAACCCTTTTCCACTTAGATATACATTACATATGTAAGTAATACAACCTCATGGGCTTATCCTGGGCTCTGTGCAATTCCTGGTAAAATCTGTCCTACTTCACTAGAAGAATAAATCACTCACAAATTCCAACACTTTCTTATTAATATTACTAATAAACCATTAGTGATTCCCTATAAGTGATCATGATACACAAAACCAGTGTTCCAACCCTGATGACAAATATCGGTGAAATATATGGATCGCTCCTAAGCTAACTTTACCCAATACTGCTTTCTAATTATCCAAAAAGATGTAAAAATAATAGCAGTTAACATTTTCTAATGCCTACTACGTGTCAGGTGCTATGCTAATAATAGCACTTCATATTATCTTACCTCATTTTTATCCTAAAAATAGCTTTGAGATAAGTATCAATATTATCCCCATTCTACAGATGAGGAAAATACTGCCTGAGGTCCCTCAGCCTATAAAGATTAAGATTAATACATACCAAGTCAGACTCAAAGCCTCTGCTCTCAATCACTATGCTGCACTGCTTCAATTTTCTACTGTTCTGCTATACTTGATTTTTCCCATGTTATATTTTCTAAGTTCCACCAGCAAAAACTTCTTGTAGTTTAATACTTTTTTTTTTTGAGGAACATTAGCCCTGAGCTAACTACTGCCAATCTTCCCCTTTTTGCTGAGGAAGACTGGCCCCTGAGCTATCATCCATGCCCATCTTCCTCTACTTTATATGTGGGACACCTACCAAGCATGGCATACCAAGCGGCGCCATGTCCGCACCCAGGATCCGAACCGGCAAACCCCAGGCCACCAAAGCGGAACGTGCGCACTTAACCGCTGCGCCAGGGGCCGGCCCCCTAACACTTTTGAAGTTCTTGATTACCTTCTCCATGGTCGTCCAGGCCTGACGTAATGGAGTTGTGAAACAGTTAGGGAGTGGCCCACCTTCTCTGCAGATATTTGATTCAATTTCTAATCGTACAATATCATCAAAACCGAGAGGATGTGTGGCTTGAAGGGAGAAGTACCTATGGTAGAAAGATAGCCAAATAAAAAATTCTACAGTAAGTATAAGCAACTTTTGGCACCTACACCAGCGAATCTTCTGTGAGGCTACTTGATTCAGCCTGCAGACCTAGACTATAGAGCTGGGTGCTGACAGCCATCCTGACGGTCCTGCTGCAACTTTATTCCCACTGCCCAGACATCTGAATCAACCTGCTACCTCCCTATCTGCCTTCCATCATCATTAGTTCTTGTTTAGGATTTTCAAGGGTCAGGCAAAGAAATCAATCACACACATTTAAGGGGCATCTATTCTCTGTTCAGCACTTGACAGACAGAAATGGATTTAAAAAAGGGTAAGATATGGTATTTCCCCTGAAAAGAGAGCAGAAAAGATCCCTGCACAGGGTACGATGGACACACCATCATAACTATGAGGCATTCATAATATACACGTAGGAATTCAGAACAAGATAGTACTGAGGGTGAGGTGGATAGATTTGACGTATTTGGATAGAATAATGGGACTTGCTGATGATTTGGTATAGAAAGGAAAAGGAGTAATCAATAGTAACTCAAAGATTTCTTACTTCATATGATATAACATGCAATTAGTGTTTTGGTAATCTGATTATAAAGTTCATATTAAGAAAAAGCATTAAAAGCAGAAAAACGTATATATGTTCTCTTTCAAGCATTCTAGCGGCTTCTAACTCCTGTCTATGATACAATACAGAAAGGCTGATGAGGTTAGATTGTAGTGATGCATACGTAAGACATAAAAACAAACAAGTAGGCACTGGTAAAGTCAAATTTGGCACAATGAACTTGGCAAAATGACAGTGCCAGTCGGATGCCATACAGTAATCTTCATTTAAAAATGGCTCCCAGGGCCGGCTCGATGGCACAGCGGTAGTGCACACGTTCTGCTTCTCGGCAGGCCGGGGTTCGCCAGTTCGGATCCCGGGTACAGACAAGGCATCGCTTGGCAAAAGCCATGCTGTGGTAGGTGTCCCACGTATAAAGTAGAGGAAGATGGGCATGGATATTAGCTCAGGGCCAGTCTTCCTCAGCAAAAAGAGGAGGATTGGGAGTAGTTAGCTCAGGGCTAATCTTCCTCAAAATAATAATAATAATATTAATTTTTTTTAAAAAAATGGCTCCCAGTGTGAAAATGGGATCCAGTGGGAAAACCAGGATCTCTGCTCTGTGTGGTTACTGAGCCCCACCAGGACCTCACTAATGCCACTCTTCTCTTCCAGCATAAAAAAAAATCTCTTTTTTGTTATGTTTCCTTAACAAAAAGTGAGTTTCCCATCTTATAACAAGTAAGTTGGCAAATATTCCTCCATGATTTGAATTTTGGGGCACCACAGACCAAATTTCTAACTGTAAATGCTTGCTATTCCAACGTCCCTATAACAATGTTTCTTAGATAATATTTTCCACAAATATACCAAAATAAACACTTGACAAACATTAAGAATTGCATTCCAGTCCAAGTTCTGCCCTAACTTGCCCTGTGGAAGTCACTACCTCTCTGGGCTTTAGCTTTCCTACCTGCAAAATGGGAAAATCAGACTAGATCCCTAATCTGGCTATTCATCAGAATTATCTGAGGAGTCTTCTAAAAATAAAGATTCCTGGGTCACACCTCAAACCCGCTGACTCAGAATCTGTTAGAGAGGAGAACTGGAAATCTATTTTTAACAAGCTCCCAGGTAATTCTTATGCAGACAGCCCAGCATGAGCTGCAGAGCAATCAATGCTCAGGAACCACTGACCTAGATGCTCTTAGCCTTCTTCCAACCCTAATATGCCGTGCATTTTTCTCTACCCTCAAGTTATCCTCTCAGCATTTGCTTGTGGATACAAATAATACATTACTTTTCTTTATAGAATAAGAAAAGTTAAGTGAAAAGAAGGAACACCATGTGTTACAGAGCTGGCCACAGCCTTATCACTTGCCTCATCAGATGTTTTCAATTCTGTTCACTGTAAGATTTTGCC
Source organism: Equus caballus (assembly GCF_041296265.1). Lineage (NCBI taxonomy): Eukaryota > Metazoa > Chordata > Mammalia > Perissodactyla > Equidae > Equus > Equus caballus. Next base: position 58,826,114 of record NC_091694.1, on the reverse strand, counting down.
ACCCTCTCATGTTCAAGTGAAGATTAATAAAAAACTATTATTCACTGAGTAAATTGGCTGAGCAGATTTGCACCAGAAAATACGATACACCCATACATAGATATTCAAGAATATATCTTTACAATATATTCCAATTAGTTTCATCTTTCTCTTATATTCCCTACCCAAGTTTCAATTACCCAAATTCAAGTTTCTTGAAAGTGCCACATTCCCCCAAGTTTCCCTCACTTTGCTTGTGCCAATGCCTCTGCCTAGAATGTCCTTTCCCACCTTCTCCAGCTGGCAAAATTCAATTCATTCTTCAGGATCTAATTCAGATGTTTCTTAGATAGTATTTTCTTTCTTCTGTGAAACCCTCTCTGAACTGCAGGATCATCAATCTGCTTGCCACACACAAACCTCCCTTTTCCCCAAGAGAAGCTTCTGTTCTAAAAACCCCCAAAACTATACACACCATATGAAAAGCAGCTTTTATGCTGCTCCCTCTGAGCTCCTTGAGAGCAGAGACTGAGTTTATTCATCTTTATTTCCAAAGTACCTATCAAATAATAGATTTGCTGAATGCTGAATATTTCTATCAATAACACTCACTTGTCATATAAAATCATGGCGTCGTTCTGTGCTTCCTGTCCGTCATACTGGCCCTTTTTGGCAGCAAGCTGAGACTGGAAGTTATCTGCTGCCAACCAGAACTGTAAGATATTCACTGCATCCTCTTTTTCCATGTACTAGGAAGGAAAAATACAAGAGGAAAATAAGACTATAAAAAGATTTCTTCACCATCTCTAATCTATAAGCCCCAATTATTAAAATACAGGACATTAGCAAAAACAAACAAACAAAAAAACAGATCCACTTGTTCAGTTAATGCCAGTCAGCAACTTATAGTCATTCAAGATTGAAAAGTTTAAAAATACTCTTTTCGGGGAACAAACTAACAAAAAACCAGCACCAAACAGTTGGATGCGAACTTTAGTGAACTGCAGTAAAAAGTATAGTAAAGATGGATTAAGAAGTTCCTCGCTGGCAAACAGAGAGAGTAAACTAATCAGATCAAACTTTTTATACCTGATCATCTCCATCATTCCATGTGACCATATTAACTTGAACAAATGCTGACTTCAACTTATGGCAAAGAGAGGGAGTGAAGAAACAAATCAACCAAACAACTGTATTCTTTGAAGAGGCAGAATGCAAGTACGTATCTAAGTCACCACTTTGTGAGACTGAGAATCCTCTTATCTCTACATAATAGTCATTTGCTTTGCAACAAAAGAATTTCATCTGCTGAATCCTAACAAATACCATTATACTAAACTGTATGCCTCAAAGAGATTAATATACTCTTACTTGTTGCAAATGCTTCACTAGGCAATCCTATTAAGTGGCTAAAGTAAAAGCGAGAATGGAAAAAATTTACTGCTTTTCCCTCTCTCTTCTAAAGTCTGGTCTGCAAATATCAAGTATCAGATTCTGTGGTTTGAAAACAGGTCCAAATAATCAAAATTATGCATTTTCTTATAAGCAAAAGTTTAATTAGGTTTTTCCAAATTAGAGTTATTTTACACTGATTTTCATGTTTTCTTTAATCTGACTAATATGCCATTAAAGTACTCTTGCCATTATATCTAACTTAAAACAATAATAAAATTATTTAAATCCAACTGATCTTTTTGAAGATTTGTCTCTTCTACGTTATTTTCTATAGACAGGGCCCCAGCATTTATAGTTTAGAGGCTGGAATGCTCTAATAGAGTGTGAAAGGAAACTCAGACTTTACCTCAGAGAAATAAAAGAGGGCTGACTCACAGAAGAGAATGTCAGCCAGGTAAACAGTTCCGCTGGTCAGCACTTCAATCTGGTATTTACAGAAATGGTGACTTCGCAGAAACTCACTAAAGTGCCTGCACATGGACAAAAAGGGAAAATTTGAGGGAACGACCAAGGAAAGAGCTTCATTGGGAAAAAGATACTCTTTCCATACTGTGCCTATTTTATCTTAAAAGCTTAGCTAAATGCTACCTCTCCTCCCAAGGTGTCGTTCCTTACTCCTCTACAGGTAAGTAATCTCTCCTACCTCTCAATGACTTTGTAATTCTCCTCTGATAATTAACACATGCTACTTCATATTACAGTAACCAAAGAACATGCCCTACTTTTCCTATTAGGCTGTAATCTCCCTCCTTCAAGGCAGGTATTATATCGAACTGTGCCTTGCACCGAGCACCCTTCTCATTAATGTTAAATGAATACATAGATCTTTTTTTTTTTTAAGGGCATGCAGCAGAAATTAATCTAGAAAAAACTCTGGAGGTAGTTTCAATAATCCTACATGGGTTTAGTAATACAGCATCCATTAAGCTTAAAAGCATGCACTTACAAATTAGGATATCCATCTGAAGACATGCATTGTTTAAATAAATAAAACAATTCTAAAAGTCACACTACGCTCACAATCACTCCCAAATGACTTCAGAATTAAAAATTCTTTTAACTTAGGAAATATTAACATGAAAAATTAAAACTTGCTTTATTTTCATTTCATAAAGTCACATAATTGATATTTAAAAGAAACCATTAACCAAGACAGTCAGAGTATGCTTGTAAGATCCTGTGAACATTCAAAATGCTTAAATCCTCAAAGATAGTTTGTTTTTAGTTGAGTGAAGCCCATTCCTAACACTGAACCCAAATTCCCAAGAATGCAAAACGTGAAAGTATGAAATTAACTCACTCTTGCTCCATTGCACTAAAGACTATGGACTGTGCCAAAACAAAACAGTTGGGATCCACCTGCCCATCTTCTCCACAAATCTTTGCTGTAAAAGAAACGGTAAATAATTAAATTTCAACTAAATCGAAAGTATACACATTTGTGAATAAAGTAGGAAATAACTGTAAAGGCATATAAATTAGAAGGTTTTATTTATTTATTTTTGAGGAAGATTAGCCCTGAGCTAACTACTGCCAATCCTCCTCTTTTTGCTGAGGAAGACTGGCCCTGAGCTAACATCCGTGCCCATCTTCCTCTACTTTATATGTGGGACGCCTACCACAGCATGGCTTTTGCCAAGCAATGCCATGTCTGTATCCGGGATCCGAACCGGTGAACTCCAGGCTGCCAAGAAGGAGAACATGTGAACTTAACCACTGTGCCACCAGGCTGGCCCCAAATTAGAAGGTTTTAAATGAAACTAAGAGAAAATACAGGTGAACAGCTGATCTTCAGGTAGGGAAGGTCTTTCTTTCTAGCACACGTACAAAGGCAGAAATCAAAAGATTTAACAACATAAAATTAACTTCTATACGTTAAAATACCTCAAAAACAAAATAAAAAGGCAAAGTAATGGAAAGAAATTTGCAGCATGTATGACAGTTTACTCTATGTATGACAGATTGTCATTAATACATCAAGAGGTCTTACTAATAAGAAATATCCCAAAAGAAAAATGAACGAGGGACATGAAAACACAATTCACAAAAGAACATTAAATGGCCAATATGAAAAGATATGCAAGCTCAATAGTAATCAAATAAATATAATTTTACATTAGAAAAAGGAGGCATCCCACCTTTTGTCTAGTAAATTGGCAGAAAATTGCTTTAACAATCCATATGCTTGTTTAACAATATGTATGCTTGAGCAGGGGCATGGGAGAACTGACACTAGTGTTGGTAAGAATATAAATTGGTATCTCTTTTTCTGGAGTGCCATTTGGCAGTTTCTAGCACAAGCTTTAAAAATGAACATACCCTATCAATCAGCAATTCTATTGCTAGAATTATAACCTAAAGAATTATGGATATATGAAAAGATTTATCTGTAAAGTTTATCACATGTTTTTTGGTAGAAATTTTAAAACATAAAATGTGCTAAAATTAGGAATTGCCCAAATAAAATGCAGCAAATCCATAAGCTGTTTAGCTAGCTATTAACACGTCTGGGGGAAAAAACACACAACCACGATGGCTGGTTTCACTTTAAGTTCATGACCTTAGTGGGACGTTAATGAAACCTAAGGATTGTACTACAGCTTCCTGGTCCATTTACTCTCTTAGTCTCCTAGGCAATACACAGCACATCATCTTCTCTCTCCTTAAACGTCTTAACACCTCTTCTATTCTCTTTGCTGATGACTTTGCTTCCTACTTCACTAAGAAAATAGAAGCAATCAGAAAATTATTTCCATCACCTCCATGACATCTACCAAGTCACTCACCCATCTACCCATGTACTCTGCATTCTCTCCTGTTACTGCAGATGAACTGTTCCTGCTCCTCTCTGAGCAAACCTCTGTTTGAGCACTGGATCCCATCCTCTTTCACCTCCTCAAGACTTTTCTCCTATAGCAACTGTCCCCTCTCTCCTGCATCGACTTTTCCTTCACTATCGTCTCATTCTCACCAGCTTTACAAACTGTTTGCATGTTATACATATATACTTGTTTGCATGCTATCATTCACCTTATATGCTTATAACACGTCACCTTAAAAACAAAAACACAAACCACTGTCCCTTGACTTAACATCCCCTCCCAGCTCATCTTTAGAGCAAAATGTCTCCTAAGAGTTGCCAGTACTTACCATCTCCACTCCTCTTCCTATTCTCTAAGATTCCTCCAATTAAGTTTTTGTCCCTAATGGCCACTACAATTAAGATGACCAGTGGACCAGTTGCCAGTCAGGTTCCCAAGTCCATTCCATTCCTAGTATTCATCTTACTTAACACATCAGCATGACTTAACACCTCTGATTACTCCCTTTCTCCCAGAAACAATTTTTCACTTGGCTTCTGGGAAAACTACCTTCTTGATACACAGTTGATGTAGGAGGGCCTACATTACTGGCTGTTCCTTCTAAGTCTCCTTTGCTAGTTCTTCCTCATCTGCCAGACTTCTAAATGTAAGGCCTGTCCTAACTCAGTCCTTAGACCTAAAGGTCTTCACTCATGACACTCACTCCCACGGTAATGTTATCCAGTTTCATGGCTCTAAACCCATCTATATGCTGATGACCTACAAACTTACATTGCCAACCTGGACTTCTGTTAGGAACGTCTAAGGCAGATGTCCAACTGTCTTCCTGACATTCACCATTTGGATGTCTAAAACTCAAACTCCTAATTTCCCCCATAAGCTATTATCCCTACAATCTTCCCCATCTTATAAATCTCCCAGGTATTCAGATCTTTAAAAACATGAAGTCATGCTTGATTCCTTTCTTCCCTCTCACACCACTCACTTTCAAATCATCAGCAAGTTCTGTTAGCTGTACTTCTAAAATATTTAAAAAATTCTGCCAGTTCAGGGATTTGTGGAAGATGGAGGAGGCAGTGGAAGCATAGTTTTTGGGTCATTCTGAATCCCCGCATAAAAACAGAGTAATTAGATAGCAAAAACAAAAACCTAACAACAACACTTACAACAAAACCAGGCAGGTGGGATACATAATAATAGCTAATGTGGAGGTTTCTTCAAACTATAACTTACTTGAAGTACAGCTATATTAAAATATTCCAACCGAAAGGAGACAAATAATTAGGGCAGGCTCACAGAGGAAAAGTGACTGGTCTACAGACATACGAGTAATTTACATTTTAAAACGCATAATAAGAGACACTGAGATGGAAACTTTCTCAGATCCCTTGATCATTAAACATTCCCAACCCGATCTTTCAGAACACTTTTCCCCTCATGAGATTAAAGCAATAATTTGATAAAGTTTAAGAAAAGGAAAATGAGAATTGAAATGACATTTCATTTTTAAATGTTTTCTTTGGCTCAAAACTCCTTCCTTTTCTCCCTACCCTGGAGAGTTTGGTTATCAATTGGTACAAATAAATCCCCAAAGGAATCACTAGCCAATCAATTCCTCAAATAGCCGAATTCTAATCAGTTACGACACCCTAGTGGAATTATTAGGAAAAGTTGGTCTAGGGAAGTCTGGAAGATGGCAGCAACAGAGTCCAACACAAAAACAGACAGAGAAACTATATAGAAAGACCAACATCCCATGACAACATGTGCAAGAAAACTGGGTGAAAACCCCAAAATACAAGCAGATGGGGACAAAGCAAAAACAGCCAGAGGACCTATGTGTTATAGGTGTCTATGTGGGAGAAAGAAAAGGAAAACAATCTGATAGACCCCTAAAGGGCCAACAGCTCCACTGGGAAGTATGGTGGGCCAATTCAGGAACCACAGCTGAGACTAGAGGGGTTTTGCCGTCTCCAATAATGAGGGAGTACAAATCCCTTCAGGAAAGACTACAAGAGCCCCATGCTGGGAAGAATCTGCTAGGAGGAGAATAACATGCTTTATTTCATAAATCAAAAATATTAAATTTGTGTAACAAAAATACAAAACTGAGTACTAAGACTCGATGGAAACATAATAAATATTTGTTCAATGAATAAATGAACCATTTTCATCTGTGATTATAGGTGCACCTAAGGTCTTTCTGATGCAACACAGGAAAAGCTTTCAAACTTTCTTTTTTTTACTATTACCTACAGAGAAATATATCTTTGTGACTCAGTATTTGTTGTTAGTGCTGTTGATTTATTACCTCAGGCAAACTATTTACCCTCTCTTTGCTTCAGTTTCTTCATTTACAAAATAATAACTGTATTTATGCTGCAAGGTTTTCTAGAAGATTAAATGAGCTTATCCAGGGAAATGCTTAGAACATTGTAGTCAATAATAGCAGCCAATAAATGTGTGCTGTTGTTCTTGCTTATATTGTTATTCAAGTCAGAGTCTAAGAATTTGGGTCCAACATATAACAGAGAAAGTTTTCAAGTGAGCTACATCAGACATAATAAAGTACTCTGAAAAAGAGACTAGAAAGGGATGTGTTGGATTCCATGTTCATAAAAAGTTCTCTTAATCAATAACCAAAAATAGGCATTTCATTTTTGCCATAGCTTCAAACACTGCTTACCTATGATATCATTTCTCATTGCTTCTGTAATTGGTATTGGTTTAGCAGCATCTGGAGATATATATTTGGTAAAAGTATTCACTGCATCTTGTTCTATACCTGCAAGGGAAGAAGAGGACAACTTCAGAAATCAAAAAAGAAATTTGTCCCAGTAGCGGACTGCATCCATGAACAGCACAGTTTCTGTTTGCTGTGCGCCCAAGCACACACACGGGCACAGAGAAATAGATATATTTTACAAATAAAAATATTTAACACAAATGTAAATATACATAGAAGTATATTTAGGACAAAGTAAGCCTCCATCATAATGTTGTTTTCACTGTTTGGTTCGTGGAACAGAGGACTTACATGTGAATGCCCTCCTCCACTCCTCATCTAAGCTAACGAGCTCCTCATTAGCAATTATTTACGCACGTCCTCTTTCCATGTCACTTCTTCAAAGTCCCAACTTGAAGGACTTACACAGCAATATAACAGTAGGAACTCAAAAATTATTTATAAATGTACATTTGAAATATTTTACAAAATGATTTTACATTCATGAACACATTCATTTGACCTTCAACAACCCTGGAAGGTTAAAACAATGAATCTCAAATTTTTACTCTCAAAAATTATTGAGGACCCTAAAAAGCTTTTGTTTATTTAAGGTCTATCTATGGATATTAAAGTATTAGCAATTAAAATGACGGGGCCGGCCCCCAGGCCAAGTGGTTAAGTTCGCGCACTCCGCTTCGGTGGCCCAGGGTTTCACCCTGGTTCAGATCCTGGGTGCGGATGTGGCTCCGCTCGTCAGGTCATGTTGAGGCAGTGTCCCATATAGCACAACCAGAGGCATTCACAACTAGAATATACAACCATGTATGGGGTGGGGGCGGGGGGTACTTTGAGGAGAAGGAAAAAAAAAGATTGGCAACAGATGTTAGCGCAGCTGCCAATCTTTAAAAGAAAAAATTAAAATGAGAAAAAATTATTGACTCAGTTAAAATTAACAATACTAAATTTGTTAGACGTTAACATAAACATGAACAATAACTATTTCCAAACTGAGAAAATCAGTGAGCAGGCATTGTTTTACATTTTTCCAGCTCTCTGTCTTGATAGCAAACTGTTGGATTCTCTTATCAGCTTTGGCATTCAATGTGTTGTGCTATTTTGTTTTGGTTGAAGTATATTGTGATATCGTGATATAACAAGAAATACATATACGGTCTTCATCCTGGCTCCAGGCACAGAGCTTCTAAAGCCCTTGGAATTTCCTGAGTGGTAGGGGCGAGAGGAGCATCTTTTGTTATTCATAACAAGCCCCTTTCAACCATAAGAAAGTTTATAGGAATGAGGCAACTCTTGCAGAATGGAAGTGGTTGCCAAAGGAACCAAGAATGCGATTACAGAGTTGGAACTTTGATCCCCACTCCCCAACCTCTACGTAGGGTAGAGGGGCTAGGGATCATCAAGTTAATCACCAACGACCAATGACTTAATCAACCATGTCCACGTAATGGAAACATAAAAACCCTCAATGAAGTGGCTCAGAGAGGTTCTGGATTGGTGAAGGCATCCATGTGCTGGAAAGGTGGCAGACCCCAACTCCACAGAAAGAGAAGCTCCTGCACTTGGGACTCTTCTGGACCTTGCCCTATGTACCTCCTTTTCATCTGGCTATTCATTTGTATCCTTTACAATATCCTTTAAAATAAAACAGTAACTGTAAGTAAAATGTCTCCCTGAGTTCTGTGAGCCATTTTAGTAAATTACTGAACAGGAGAAAGGGGTTGTGGGAACCCCTGCTTTATAGCTGGTTGGCCAGAAGTACAGGTGACAAGTTGGGACTTGGAACTGACGTCTTAAGTGGAAGGCAGTCTTATGAGACTGAGTCTTTAACCTGTGGGATCTGCATTAACTCCAGGTAGTTAGTGTCAGAATGAATGAAACTATAGAATACCCAGTTACTGTCCAAAGAGAATTGGAGAATTGCTTGGTGTGGGAAATCCACACACTTGGTGCCAGGAGTGTTGTGAACAGAGAAATGGTTTTTATATACATTAAGAAAATCCAGCCTCAGAAATGTGTAGTTGGGAAAAGCAGTATTTTAATACTTTTTGAGATAACTGTGGATATATTCTTCTTTGATACTACACCAAAATTTGACAAGTGGTAGTTTCTTAAAGGTTAGTTAGAATGTAGAATCTGAAACCATATGAATGAATTTGCTGTATGCTGTTACATTAAAATCCACTGATCTATCTCCCATAAATATGGGAAATGGTGGCCATATTTTACTCATAAATGATTTTACAGCATCGTATATTTTTGAAAATATTGGTTCACTGACTTATGCAGATCTTCCAAATGTTGACACACTGCGTCACAGAGTGTAAAAAAGAAATCACATCATTACTATCACCCACGATCTTATCAGAACACTCTTTAAAGTTGTCAAAGCAGAAGGTGGTGAACGCAAGTTTTCCAAAATTCTAATTTTCACCTGAAAGCTTCTGTTTTACCACTGGGCAACAAACAAATACTGTCAGCTGTTTTCCTTGAAATGACAAGGTCACTTCATTCATTTCTAAGAAAATGTCTGCCAAATACCCACGTGTGAATAACCATGGTTTGTCTATAGTCATTTTTTGAATAAAAATGGTATTCCATTAAAAAAGCAGCTAATTGAGCTCACAAAAACAATCAACTACACAGTACTTTTCCTTAGAAAAGTCGTACACTTCAGCATGCAGAAGTGCTTCTGCATACTTTCCGTTTCATCACACATTTTAAAAGACATGTACTCAAGGGTTTGGATTGAATAAAGCTAATTATCTACTTCTCCAAAGACATCCTTAAGTAAAACTGGCACTTGGTGTTACTGGGAGTATACGGCAGCATACAATGACTACTAGTATAATTTGGTCCAGTGCCAGCAGGTTTTCCCACAACTGCCTTTGCATCATCATGACAAATGTCAACACAGCAAAAAAGACAACATCTTAGAATTACTGTGGAAAAAGTTTTGACCACATGGACTCCCTTGAAAAAGTTTTCAGGGGCCCTCTATGGGTGCACAAACCACACTTTGAGAATCCCTGGGTTAGCAGAATACATCATTATGGCTATTTTTATAGAAAACTTACGTACAAAAAACTAAAATGACTTATTTGAATCAAGAAAGTGCTGGGGTGGGGGATCGGGCCAGGGAGAAGCTAAAGTATTGAGTTTTTGTATGCAAGTGGCCTTAAGTTATGAGTTTAAAAATATTGTTAAGCTGTAAGATGGTCTATAATAAGCCCCACAATGAAAATACCTATAGAAGATATGCAAAAGAAAATGAGAAAGGAATCAAAGAATGTTACTGCATAAAAACAAGGAAACACAATGGAAGAGAGAGAAAAAGAGGGAAAAAGAACCAAAAGACTCTCAGAAAACAATTAACAGATGCAATAGTAAATCCTACGCTATCAATAATTACTTTAAATGTAAATGCTTTAAACTTCCCAAAAGAGTGGTTGAATGGATTTTTTTTTAAAAAAAAGATTGGCACCTGAGTTTTCTTCTTCTTCTTCTCCCCAAAGCCCCCCAGTACATAGTTATTTATTGTAATTGCAGGTCCATCTGGTTGTGCTATGTGGGACGCTGCCCCAGCATGGCCTGATGAGAAGTGTCATGTCTGCACCCAGGATCCAAACCAGTGAAATCCCAAGCAGCCAAAGCGGAGCACGTGAACTTAACCACTTGACCACGGGGCCGGTCCCAGTTGAATGGATTTCTAAAAACATAATCAAGATCCCACTATATGCTGTCTATAAGAGACTCACTTTAGATTTAAGGACACACATAGGCTGAAAGTAAAGGGATGGAAAAAGATATTCCATGCAAACAGTAACAAAAGAGAGTAGAGAGGCCCATACTTCTATCAGACAAAATAGATTTTAAGTCAAAAACTGTTACAAGACACAAAGAAGGACATTACATAATGATAAAAAGGTCAATCGACCAAGAAGATATAACAATATATGCACCCAACATCAGAGCACCTAAATATATAAAGCAAACAATGATAGAAATGAAAAAAGAAAGAAATAGCAGGGCAGGCCCAGTGGTGCAGCGGTTAAGTTTGCACATTCCACTTCGGTGGCCCAGGGTTCACCGGTTCAGATTCTGGGTGTGGACTTATGCACTGCTTGTCAAGCCATGCTGTGGCAGGTGTCCCATATATGAAAAATAGAGGAAGATGGGCACAGATGTTAGCTTAGGGACAGTCTTCCTTAGCAAAAAGAGGATGATCGGTGGCAGATGTTAGCTCAGGGCTAATCTTCCTCAAAAAAGAAAAAGAAAGAAACAGCAATACAATAATAGTAGGAGACTTCAATATCCCACTTTCAATAATGGATAGAACATCCAGATAGAAAATCAAAAAGGAAACAGAGGACTCAAACAGCAGCACAGACCAAATGGACCTAATAGACATATATAGAACATTCCACACAATAGCAGCAGAATACACATTCTTTTCAATACATATGGATCATTCTCTATGACAGATCACATGTTATGTCACAAAACAAGTCTTGATAACTTTAAGAAGACAGAAATCATACCAACCACATTCTAACCACAGTGGAATGAAACTAGAAATCAACAGCAGAAAGAAAATTGGAATACTCACAAATATGTGGAAATTAAACAATATACTCTTGAACAACCAATGGGTCAAAGAAATCAAAAGAAAAATCAAAAATATCTTGAGACAAATGAAAATGGAACCTACCAAAACTTCTGGACACAGCAAAAGTAGTACTAATAGGGACTCGTATAGCTACAAGTGCTTACATTAAGAAAAAAGATCTCAGAGCCAGTCTCGATGGCCTAGTGGTTAAAGTTCGGTGCACCCTGCTGCAGTGGCCCAGGTTTGGTTCTCAGGTGCAGAACCACCCTACTTGTCTGTCAGTAGCCATGCAGTGGCGGCAGCTCACACAGAAGAACTAGATGGACTTAACAACTGTAATATACAACTATGTACTGGGGCTTTGGGGAGGAATTGAGAGAATTCTTTAAGAGCAAACCTGCTCTAACAGAAATGCTAAAGGAAATTCTTGAGACACTCATGAAATGATAACAGAAATAATAATGTTACCAGACCAAACATGGGTCCCTTCTTGAGAGTTAAATCAAACTGCCCAGGAGTAGTTGTTTCACAAAGTACGATTTTTATTTGCAGCATGAAGCAAAGAAAAATGGAGACCATAAGGAATAGTTTCACAAAACTACGGTCCCCTGAGCATGAGGAGGTAGGCAATTTGATTTGGGGTAGGAGATGAGTATTCAAAGGGGAAGTTTCATCCTCGTATGTAGAGGTGGGCATAAGCTTGCACATGCATGGTCTAAAATCATGCTTCTGCATATATCACATGACCTAAAAATGGCTGCTTTGCCCTTCCCAGAGGAGGGGAATATACAATGTTAATGAGGGCAAGTTACTTTAGTACAATTTTCAGCCTATCTGTGCAGTTGCCAGTCTTGTGGCTGTAGTCTGGCCTGACTGGTCCAGTTCAGTGCAACTGGGTCCACAGCAGTTGTTGCTTAGAGCTTCTTCCTGGAACACCGCTAAAAACCACATAAGCTCAAGGCCCCAAGATGTTAGATAAAGGAACACCTACACCTTGCAAGAAGACAAGAGAATTAGGTCTAACATAAAAGTTAGATTTTTAAGCTGGGCAAGAGAAGTGGGCTAGGGTCCATGTCTGGTGACAGTAGCTGAAATTCAGGAATGAAGGAAAAGCAACAGATATAGCAATTGTCTGGTTTAACTATAACAGATCATTTTTCTTCTCTCAAGTTTTTAAAAATATGTATGACAGTTGAAAGCAAAATTTATAACACTGTCTGATGACTCCATCAACGTATGTAGATGACAACTACAACATGTAAGTTGTTTACCCTCCATAAAGGGACCTATGTGGTAGTAAGGTTTCTACATACCACTTGAAGCAATAAAATATTAAGTAGACTATGAAAATTATGTATATTATAATCTCTAGAGACCACTAAAAAATCTACACAGGGATGTAATCAAGAACTCAATAGGGGCCGGCCCCATGGCTGAGTGGTTAAGTTCACGTGCTCCACTTTGATGACCCAGGGTTTCGCTGGTTTGGATCCTGGACACCGATATGGCACCACTCATCAAGCCATGCTGAGGAACATTACATAGCGATAAAAGAGTCAATTCTCCAAGAAGATATAACGATCCTAAATATGTACACACCTAACAATGGAGCTTCAAAATACACAAAGCAAAAATAGATAGACAAAGTAGAATTGGAAAAATCCACAATTAGGGTTGAAGACTTCAACACTCCTCTCTCAGCAACAGATAGAACAAGCATACAAAATATCAGCAATGATACAGAAAAAATGAACACCATCATCAGCCAACTCTATGGAACTGACATTTACAGAAAACTATGCAACAAAAGCAGAATATACATTCTTTTCACTGTACATGAGACATTCACCAAGACAAACCATATCCTAGGACATTTAAAAACTTAAGCCAATTTAAAAAAAATGAAGTTACTCAAAATACGTTCTCTGACCATAATATAATTAAATGAGAAATCAGTAACAGAAAGGTAACAGGGAAAAAATTCTCCAAACACTTGGAAACTAACAACATATTTCTAAATAATCCATGGGTAAAGAGTAAGACTCAAGGAAAATTAGACATTTTATTTTTGCTCAGTTCAAAATATCAGAATTTAAGCAATGTAGCTGAAGCAGTGGTTAAAAGGAAATTTATAGCATTATATGTTTATCTTAAGAAAGAAAGGTATCAAATTAGCATTCTAAGTTTCCACCTTAAGAAACCAGAAAGAGAGTAAAATAAATCCAAGGCAGGCAGGAGGAAAGAAATAACACACAGCAGTAAATCCATGAAATTGAAAACAGAAAAACAACAGCTAAGAACCAATTAGGGGCTGGCCCCATGGCCGAGTGGTTAAGTTTGCGTGCTCCGCTGCAGGCGGCCCAGTGTTTCGTTGGTTTGAATCCTGGGCGCGGACATGGCACTGCTCATCAAACCACGCTGAGGCAGCGTCCCACATGCCACAACTAGAAGGACCCACAACGAAGAATATACAACTATGTACCGGGGGGCTTCGGGGAGAAAAAGGAAAAAAATAAAATCTTTAAAAAAAAAAAAAGAACCAAGTAAATCAAAAGCTGGTTCTCTGAAAAAGAAAAGATAAACCCCTATACATACAGACAAAGGAAAAAGACGACCCAATTACCAACATCAGGAATGAAAGGGGAATATCACTATAAACCCAAGATTAAAAATATAGCAAGGGATACCAAATAATTGCATAAATTCAACAATTTGATGACATCAACAATTCCTTGAAAGCCACAAACTATTAAAATTCACTCAAGAAGAGACAGATAACCTGAATAGTCCTTACCTATTAAAGAAATTGAATTCATAGTTTAAAACATTCTAAAAGACAAAACTCCAGGCCCTTGCAAATTCTGCCAAACATTTAAAGAAGAAATAACACCAACTCATTTTATGGGGTATTACCTTGTATTTTGTATTTTGTACCTTGTATTACCTAGTATTACCAAAACGAGACAAAGGCAGTACGAGAAAGCTACAAACCAATATCATAAACACAGGTGCAAAAATGCTCAAGAAAATATTAGGAAATCAAATACAGCAATATATAAAAAAGAAAATAGTCATACACTGCATAATGACATTTCAATGACAGACCATATATACAACAGCGGTTCCATAAGACAAGTACTATATAGCATAGGTGTGTACTAGGCTATGCCCTCTAGGTTTGTGTAAGTACACTCTATGATATGCACACAACGATGAAATCGCCTGATGACACATTTCTCAGAAACCATCTCATTGTTAAGCGACATATGACTGTACACCACAACCAAATAGGGCTTATCCTGGGAATGCAAGCTTATTCAATATTAAAAAAAATCAATCAATGTAATCCATTATATTAACAGACAAAAGAAGGAAAACCACATAGTCATATCAAATGACAAAGAAAAAACATTTGACAAAATTCAACAACATTCGTGATCCAAACAACAACTCTCAGTAAACTATTAAGAGAAGGAAACTTCATTAACCTGATAAAGGGCATTTACAAAAAAACCCATAGCTAATTTCATACTTTATGGTGAAAGACTGAATACTTTGCCTCTGGAGATCAGGAACAAGATAAGAATATCCATTCTCATCACTCCTAATTGACATAGTACAGAAAGTCCTAGCTAGTGGAATAAAGCAAGAAAAAAAAAAAAAGAATATAAATTGGAAAGGAAGAAATAACACTGTTCCCATTCACAGATGAATATCTATATAGAAAATCCCAAGCAATCTACAAAAAAGCTCCTAGAAGTAATAAGTGAGTTTAGTAAGGTCACAGAATAGAAGGTCAACATATAAAAGTCAATCATATTTCTATATATGAGCAACAAAAAGTTAGAAACAAAAATTTTTTTAAATACCATTCACAATAGCACCAAGAAAGAAATACCTAGATAAAAGTCTAACAAAACATGTGAAGGATCTGTATACTGAAAACCATACAATGCTGATGAAAGAAATCAAAGACCTAAGTAAATGAAGAAACACACCATGTCCGTGGATTCTAAGACTTGACATATTAAAATACAAACTCTCCCCAAATTGACCTATAGATTGAATGCAATTCCAATAATTCCAGCAGGGTTTCTCGTAGATATAGACAAGATTATTCTAAAATTTATATGAAAAAAAACTAGAATAGACAAAATTTTGAAAAAGAAAGAACAAACTTAAAGGACTGATAATATCCAATTTTAAGACTTACTATAAAGCTACAGTAATCAAGACAGTGTGATAATAGTGAAGGAACAGACGTATACATCAATGGAAAAGAAGAGAGTCCAGAAAAAGACCTACACAAATATGGCCAAGGTACAAAGGCAATTCATTGGAGTAAAAGTAGTCTTTTCAATTAATGGTGTTGGAACAATTGGGTATCCATATGCAAAACAAAAGACAAAATAAAACAAAAAACTTGACCTAACCCTTAAAGCTTATACAATATTCACTTAAAATAGACCATATATCTAAATGTAAAATACAGAACCATAATACTTTTAGAAAAAAACACAGGAGAAAATCTTCATGACCTCTTAGATATGACTCCAAAAGGACAATCTATAAAAGAAAAAAAGTGATAAATTTAATTTAATTTAAAAAAGTCCTTTTGCTCTGTTAAGGGGATAAAAAATCAAGCTATAAATCAAGAGAAAACATTTGCAAATCACATAGCCTACAAAAGTCTTATATCCAGAACATATGAAGAACTCTCAAAATTCAACAATAAAACAGACAATCCAATAAAATGTGGAGCAAGATCCAAACAATTCACTAAAGAAGATATACAGACGGCAAATATGCACATGAAAAACCATTCAATATCATTAGTCATTAGGGAAATGCAAAGTAAAACCACAATGAGATACTACTACACATCTATTAGAATGGCTTAGGGCCAGCCCCAGTGGCCTAACAGTTAAGTGTGGGACTCACTGCTTTGATGGCCCAGGTTCAGTTCCTGGGTGCAGACCTATGCCATTCGTCTGGCAGTGGCCATGCTGTGGTGGTGGCTCACATACAAAAAGAGGAAGATTGGCAACAGATGTTTGCACAGGGCAAAACTTCCTCAGCTAAAAAAAAGGGCTTAAAAAACCTCAAATAATCAAAATGCTGGCAAGGAAATGAAGCAAGCAGAACTCTCACATATTGCTGGTGGGGACACAAAATGGTACAATCACTCTACAAAACAGTCTAGCAGGTTTTTTTTTTTTTTCCTGCTTTTTTCTCCCCAAATCCCCCCAGCACATAGTTGTGTATTTTCAGTCATTGGTCCTAGCTGTGGCATGTGGGATGCCATCTCAAAATGGCCTGACGAGCAGTGCCATGACCATGCCCAGGATCCAAACCAGTGAAACCCTGGGCCACCCAAGTGGAGAGTGTGAACTTAACCACTCAGCCACAGGGCTGGCCCCATGGCAGTTTTTTATATAATTAAACACACACCACACAATCCAGCAAACCCACTACTAGGTATCTGTCCTAGAGAAATAAAAACTTTTTCCATGCAAAAATCCGTACACAAATGTTTACAGCAGCTTTATTCAAAATCATCAACAGCTGGAAACAATCCAAATGTCCTTCAACAAGTGAATGGATAATACATCCGTACAATGGAATACTACTTAGCAATAAAAGGTAATGAACTACTGATAGAAACAACATGGATGAACTCCCAATACTGAATTCTCCCAAAGTGCTTTTTAAAATATCAGAGCTTGTGGTAAAGTAAGGGAAACAGTGAGAGGCAGAAATAAGTACAGGCAGTTCCCTTATCTGAAACCTTTGGGACACTATTTTAGACCTCAGAATTTTGGGAGTTTTTACAGAGGTAACGTACCGTGTTTATACATACCATATTAATACCCCAGCAGCATGTGGGACAATACCCCATAATCAAACACATTCATATTTCTGCAGTAAGTTCGTACCAGCTTAGGTCAAGTTTTGTTTATTTTAAAAATAAATTGTGATAGTCAAAGTTGTCTGGATTTCTGAATTGCAGATAAGGAATTGTGGACCTGTAAGAGCCAGTGCAAATCAAGGTGGGCAAAAGTACAAGACAAGGAGGACATTCACCTGAGAAAAGCCACCAACCCCAAGAGACTTGAAGCTTGCACTTTCAAGGGCAGTTCCCTGGGTCCAAACAGGGTAAAAGATTAGCTCAAAACCACGCCGAAGGCCCTAAGAGTTTAGGGCCTGAAAAACCCAAGACAAAAGTTTAGTTTTAAGTGGTACCAGAACAGTAGTGAAGCTGGCCCCAGATGCATGGCAAAAGCAAATGCAAGTACGCTCTGGAATAACCCAATTTAAACAGAATCCTCAAAGGATTCCCACAGATAAAAATCCAAAAACATGTTCAAAGCAAAAAAAAACCACTAAATTACAAGCTACCAAGACTGGGAATCTGAAGAAACAAATGCTGAACCAGATTGACAAAACCTGTAGATACTGGAATTATCAGATAATGAACATACGTTCAATAAATTTAAAGAAATAAAAAAATGAGCTCAGAAGTGGGATGAAGGGATAAAGGAACAAGAAACTAAAAAGTGACCAGGCAAATGTGAATAAAAAATAAAAGAATTTCTAGAAATGAAAAATTCAATAGCTTTTATTTTTTCCAATAACTGTTAGATTAAAAAAATGTAAAAAATTGATTTGATAGCAGATTAGATCCATTTTAAGAGAGGATCAATGAACTAAAAGATAGATCTGAAGAAATCAATCTGAAAAGGCTACATACTGTATGATTTCAACTATATGACATTCTGGAGAAAGGGGAACTAGGGAAACAGTCAAAGATTAGTGGCTGCCAGGGATTAGCGAGTAGGGAAGAGAGGAATAGGCAGAGCACAGAGGATTTTTAGGGCAGTGAAAATACTTAGTATGATACCATAATGACAGACACATGTCATTACACATTTGTCCAAACCCACAGAACGTACATACCAAGAGTGAACCCTAATGTCAACTGTGGACTTTGGGCAATGATGACATGTGCAGGTAGGTTCATCAACTGTAAGAAATGTCCCACTCTGAAGACATTCCATGCACACAGATTGGAAGAATAAACATAGTTAAAATGTCCATTCTACCTAATGCAATCTGCAGATTCAACGCCATCCCAATCAGAATCCCAATGACATTCTTTACAGAAATAGAACAAAGAATCCTAAAATTCATATGGGGCAACAAAAGACCCCGAATTGCTAAAGCAATCCTGAGAAAACAGAACACAGCTGGAGGCATCACAATCCCTGACTTCAAAACACACTACAAAGCTACAGTAATCAAAACAGCATGGTACTGACACAAAAACCAGTGCACAGATCAATGGAACAGAATTGAAAGCACAGGAATAAAACCACACATCTATGGACAGCTAATCTTCGACCAAGGAGTTGAGGGCCTACAATGGAGAAAAGAAAGTCTTTTCAACAAATGGTGCAGGGAAAACTGGACAGCCACATGTAAAAGAATGAAAATTGACCATTCTTTTTCACCATTCACCAAAATAAACTCAAAATGGATCAAAGACCTAAAGCTGAGCCCTGAAACTATAAGGCTTCTAGAAGAAAATGTAGGCAGTACACTCTTTGACATCAGTATTAAAAGGATCTTTTCGGACACCATTTCTTCTCAGACAAGGGAAACGATAGAAAGAATAAACAAATGGGACTTCATCAGACTAAAGAGCTTCTTCAAGGCAAGGGAAAACAGGATTGAAACAAAAAAACAACCCACTAACTGGGAAAAAATATTTGCAAGTAATACATCTGAGAAAGGCTTAATATCCATAATATATAAAGAGCTCACACAACTCAACAACAAAAAAATCAAACAACCTGATCAAAAAATGGGCAGGAGACATGAACAGACATTTCTCCAAAGAAGATACACGGATGGCCAATAGGCACATGAAAAGATGTTCATCATTGCTGATCATCAGGGAAATGCAAATCAAAACTACACTAAGATATCATCTTACACCCATTAGAATGACAAAAATAGCTAAAACTAATAGTAACAAATGTTGGAGAGGTTGTGGAGAAAAAGGAACCCTCATACACTGCTGGCGGGAATGCAAACTGGTGCAGCCACTATGGAAAACAGTATGGAGATTCCTCAAAAAATTAAAAATAGAACTACCATACGAACCAGCTATTCCACTACTGGGTATTCATCCAAAGAGCTTGAAGTCAGCAATCCCAAAAGTCCTATGCACCCCAATGTTCACTGCAGCATTATTTACAATCGCCAAGATGTGGAAGCAACCTAAGTGCCCATCAACAGATGACTGGATAAAGAAGATGTGGTATATATATACAATGGACTACTACTCAGCCGTAAGAAAGAACAAAATCGTCCCATTTGAAACAACATGGATGGACCTTGAGGGAATTATGTTAAGTGAAATAAGCCAGATAGAAAAGGACAATCTCTGTATGACTCCACTCATATGAGGAATTTAAACCTGTGCAAAGAGAACAGATTAGTGGCTACCAGGAGAAAGGGGGGTTGGGGGTTGGGCACAAAGGGTGAAGGGGTGCACCTACAACATGACTGACAGACAATAATATACAACCGAAATTTCACAAGATTGTAACCTATCATTAACTCAATAAAAAATTAAAAAAAAAAGAAACGTCCCACTCTGGTGGGGGATGTTGATAAACGAGGGAGGCTGTGCATGTGTGAGGGCAAATGGTATACAGGAAATCTCTGTACTTTCCCCTCAATTTTGCCGTGAACCTTAAACTGCGCTAAAAAATTAAAGTCTTGATAGGAAAACAAAAGAAAAAAGTAAACAAGGAAAAACCAAAAAAATAAATTACCTAGCCCTTTCAGAAACATAGATAAGATGAAAGAGAAGAGGAAAAATATGGAGACTGTCTAATTAGAATTCCAGAAGGTGATAACTGAAAAATTAAAAGAGTGTGTAATTTCCAAATTAATAGAGAAGAAAAAAAGAGGGGCTAAGTTTTGGAAATGGCTGGGCTTTAATTCTAGTTCCCTACTTACTGTATAACCTACAGCAAGTTACTTAATCTTTCTGAGCCATGATTTTCTCCTGTGTAACTGGGATAATGCCTACCTCACAGAGGTGTTGTGACTGTTAA